>NC_066847.1:7142141-7475791 GCF_001640805.2 Lates calcarifer | reverse complement strand
TGCTGTCACTATCAATTATAATTCACAGTCATTAAGAAAGCTCTGACTGGGAAGCAAACATGCATTAAGGTTTTTGTAGTGAAAATAGTGTGCTTTTTGGACTTACAAATTCTAAGAAAAAGCTATCTGCATGACAACCCATCAAACACATGTAGTAGATAAGAATAAAGATGAAGCACTTGAAAGATATTATGGAAACTGTCTTGTCACATTAAGTAGGGAAGTCTGTCCTGAAAGTATTACAAAAGACAAAAAATCACTGTAATCAATTCATGGAAAATTACACTGGTTTTCCAGCCACTTACTAAAAACAGTCTGTGGTACTACATCACCATTGTTGGATTAAACCCTCTAACCCAAACTTTCATACTGGAAGATTTTACACTACTCAACATCTGTAAATTCTTTAAAGCACACTGGACACACCAAAAATGAAAAGCATTAAACACAATTATGTAAAATTCTTCAAATTTGATGGATTTTTCATGTTTTTGAAAATGCAAAAGCAGCTGCAAAATATTACACATGAAATAACTCATTCAACACAGACCTTTTTTTCATAACTTCCCAAACATGTGACTCTTGTCTTTCATGGTCCTGTGACAACTGAAAGAGTGTGATCCGTACTGGTCTGACCCCTCTATTTCCCACAACCCCCTAATTATGAATTCTAATTTTACACTCTGAGGCGTGGTCCTGTCACACTGCAACAAATTAGAGGATAGATGCCTGTCAATTCATCATGGGAGAAATGGCCTGATGACTCCCTCACTGTTTGTTTCTTTGTAAAAAAGAGTTAAGGGTAGCTCTTTTTACCTTTTGCATGAAACGTCTCTCTGTTTCTCTTTTGAAAAACAAGTTAAAAGGGTAATAGGGGTTAACTGAGTAATCAGGTGAAAGTATGAAAACTGTAAAAGAATCTTAATATGGAAAAGCTAATAAAAAACTTAACTTTATGTAAGATATTTCCCACCCTCTGTGAAGAACATAATACAATACACTTTAAAACATACTTTATCTTTTGATGCAGTGTGTGAACAGTGCTGATGACGTCTCAGATGACTGTCACGCTCTGCTAAATGAAATTTGCTACACTGTAAACCTTAAACTCTTTTCTTGGATGTGTGGTTTTGGAACACCTGAGTGAAATTAACTCTAATGAGCATCATGACCCTCAACAGCAGTCTAATGAAGCAATTAAACTGTTAAAAGTCCCACGTAACTAATAGGCATAATGACTTCTAACAGTGTGCATCTCTTTTCTTCACATACATGATGGTGAGTGGAAATTGTGGCCATTATGTAACAAAAACGTTCTCTCACAAAGTGGTGTGGTGCACACAACATTAAAGTGAGTATGAATACTAAAATCGCATTTGATTCATAGATGGTAGCATTACATTCAGTAGGGACATATGAAATCATGTGAAATCATGTGCCAGCTGGAAGAACCTTTTGATGATATTGGCGATAATAGCTTTTTTACAGAGCACTTGAGATATACTGTGCCTCATCTGAAACCCATCCACTTCTCACCACTTCACTACTGTGATTGTCTAGGGTATTAAACAGGTCATGCTACAATATACACTCTCAAGACTCAAGCAGGGAAAATAAGGAACATATTGGCGCTTAATTGCAGACATTTTTTGTTTTACAAGAGTTTGCGGTTGAGGCAATATGGAGAGAATCCCACCCAGGAGTGCACCTATTGTACAGCTGAGGACAATGGGCATCAAGAAGAAGAGGCGGTGAGGAGGTGAGGCCAGAGCAAGTGGTGGAAAAAATATTCAGATAAAAGTAAAAGTACTTGTCCTGCAGAAAAATGTCCCCTGCAAGAATTACACTAGTATACATTATTAGATTGTTAACACTGATGTACCAATACATAAATAGCATTTTACTCTTGGTTGAGGTGGAGCTTGTTTAAACTACATACAGTCTGGGAGGTTAGTCCAGTGGTTCTCAATCCAGGGCTCAGGCCATCTACAAAGGGTTGCAAAATGAAGCTCAGCGACACAAATATGAATTCTGGCCAGTTATTTAAATTGTCTATGAATTCTAGAGGGGAAAACAGCCTGAAATAGCTGTAAACTACACATTACTTGCAAGCCAAAAAGGTTGGGAATCCCTGGTGTAATCTTTGAAAATACATTGTATTTTACATTCTTGTAATATATTTCCTCATGCAAATTCTTAATATGAAAAACAACTGTAGCTGTTAAATAAATGTATTAGAGTATAAAACAGCAGAAAATTGTAATCAGTAAATGACAAGCACCCCAAAATTGTGCAAAAGTACAACACTTAAGTAAAGGTACTCAGTTACGCTCCACCACTGCCAGTAATGACTTATTCAACAGGCTGAATTTTGAATATATCTGATGTTGGTCTTTATCCCTTTTATAAAGTTCAAGGGATGCAACTAAATAATCATACAGGAGGAACTACTGGCTCATGCATTTTTCAACTGGGCTGGCCTGGCGGCTCGCTGCAGATGAGGACCAACCATGGTCAGGGGAGACATACCAAAGCCCTGAGCTCAGCCCAAGTGCAGCAGTCTTACAATATGTCAGCAGTGTTATTTTTACAGGGTCATATTAGAAAACCAAACGGCTCTGCATCTGTCCCACAAGGGCATTCCTCCATTGCTGACCCTGAACAAACCCACAACCTCTTGTCCTCCTGCTCTTGCATCAGCTTGTTACAAGCCCCTGATTTCCAAAGTAGTATTTACCCCTGCCGTGGCTCACCAGACATTTCACGTGTAATGATAAATACTCACATGAATTAAACAGCATGGAGCCCAATAAGTCAGAATGCAGACATTTAACCCATAAATTCTGGCTCATGCTGCTGTCTGTGTTTGCCTACTTAAAAACAAGTTAGTGTGTTGGGTGGGTGGACCAGTCGGGCTTGAGCTGAAACCTTCACAGGAATCAGGGTCATTAGCCATCAGACTGATAAACAAGCCTGTGACATAATGTGGAAACACTGATCCCATTCATAGGTCTCATCACCCGCAAAACATTCTGCATGCCGGGCAAATCTCACACATATAAAACAAATTCCTTGCGGTTGGAGTGAGGATAGTGAGCTGCCATAGGGGGAAAAAAGGCTGTTTAGTGGAATATCACTCTCTGTCCTGCTGGCTTCTTCTCACATCCACAAAGAGCTGGGAGTCTGGGTGAGATTAGGGGACTGGTGCCATTGCTGGCTTTGCCTTTGTCTCTTCTCCCCCCATAATATCATGTCAGGAAGTGGATAGACCCCCCCCCCATCTTCTTCCTGCAATAGGCTGCTCTTAATATGGAATGAAAACTGCACAGGAGCATTTCATATGTACATATTTATTTTTTCACATATAAGCTAAACTCATGGTCTGTCAACTCTACCTGTGGGATACAAACAACAAACTGTTTGAGTTCAAATGAGATGGTTGCAGTTTATTTCCTGTTTGTGTGTGTGAGTGGATGTTCTAAGAAATATTCCAGAATTTCTATGTAATCTCTTTAAGGTCTATTGGTCTGGACATAAATCAAAACAGGGGTCTGGAAACCGAGGGGAAACATGCAGTAAATGTCCATGTTGGAAAAACATAAACTTGTTACCAATTAGTGTTAACTGTGCGCTCTGGCAAATGCAGGCCCTCATTATAATGACCAAAATAATTTGGTGTATGAACAGTGCAGCCAAGACATATTAAGTCAGCAGCACTGTGATCACCCTCACTTGTTTTAGGTCTTTTGGTGCCAAGCCCGGCTTCTATACAGCTTGGGAATGGCAGATACCAATTACATTGGTCCTCCAGTTGGATAAATATGATTAATCCCCTTTCCCTTTGCCAGTATGCCCTATCATGCAACTTTTGTGGTCTTGAATATTGAAAGCCAAATTAAATATTACAGGGCTTTGAACTGAAATGACATGAGGTTACTAGATAAGAAAGAATATTAGGGAAATTGAATGATTAACTTGTTCAAATGTTATTGTATTTCCACCCATGTACTCATTTCTAAATGATTTATTAACATAACATCAGTGGTGGAGCAAGTATTAAATCCTTTACTTAACTAAATATGGCAATACAACAATATAAAAATACTCCATGACATTCAGCAGGGTGGCGCCTGTGAGTGTTATACCATTATATAATATTGCTAATGCATAAACACGTTAAGTAGTTTAAGTTCAAGATGTTTTATGTACAACAATGTTTCATATTTCATAAACTGACCAAGTAACTATTTATAAAAACTTAATCTGCAAAATAACTAGGAACTACAGCTGTTAAATAAATGTAGAAGAGTGAAAGGGATATTTTTCCCTCTGAAATGTACTGTTGTAGAAGGGTAAAGTAAAATAGAATGTAAATACTCCTTTTGATAGAAAAATACAAGTACCTCAAAACTGTACTTTAAATGCAGTACTTGAATAAATGTACTTAGTTACTTTCTACCACTTCATTTCTAATACTACTTTGACTCCACAGTCAAATGTTCAGTATTACCTGAGAGTATGAGGAAAGTGCAACAGGCTACAAATCCCCATCAGAAAACATAGATTTAGAAAAATCTATGCAACAGCGCCGCCTGGTGTTTTTGGCGCGCTTCTACAACCCATAGCATAATATTCCGTGTATTTTGTCAATCGAAAATATGGCTCATAACGCTTCAGTTTCCCTTTTAATAATGAGAAATAAATACAATATATTTTATACTAATAAAATTGTCAAACAGGCTCGCTATTTGTAACACTTAGTTCAGTTGCGAATCTGCGGTAAGGAAATGAAAAACAACACGGCTAATCAGGCAGGAACCCACGTGTCTTAGGCACCAGGAAAGCACTAGAGCTGAACCAGCTAGGTTTCAGTGTCTGTAGGACTTACCAAGCTTTATATATCTGCTTTGACTCAACTGTTTTTACTTTTTCTGGCTCGGGGACATTTATCAAACATGTCTTCGTTCAGGAAAGCGCTGAAATCCCGACAGAGGAACCACCATGAAAGATCTCAGGTGAGCAAATCAGTGTGTTGTTAGCCAGCTGGTATGTTGTGAAGTACCTCTGTACAGAGACTTAAAAGATGAACAGATTGTAACCAACCAAATAAATGTGAGGTTATGTTCCTGTGACACAAGTAATGTATTGATCGTGTATCTTTAACTACATCATTTTGTTCGACCAGCCTGGTTCCAGGAAGCATTTGGGATTGCTGGAGAAGAAGAAAGACTACAAACTCCGTGCAGAGTGAGTTAATCAACGATTATAGAACATGTTTTATATTTCCAGGCTTTGGATCCAAAGTCATAAAACTCTTAGTGCCTAACGATGGTTTAAGTCTTTTAATGATCTAACTGCGTGATTTTTGTGTTTATAACAGTGACTACCACAAGAAACAAAACACTCTTGCTGCCCTGCGGAAGAAAGCTCTGGAGAAGAACCCAGATGAGTTTTACTTCAACATGATCAACTCTTCGCTACAGGTAAACTCAACATCATGATCAAAAGAGCAGCAAGATGTGCATGAGGATGCACATTCTGTCCAGTGTGGATTTAATTTGACTTCATGTGTATATCCTGTTTTATTGCAGGATGGAGTTCACGTGGCAAAAAAACCCAAGGAAGAGACTGAGGTCACAGAGGAGCAGAAAAAAGTAATGAGGTCACAGGATATTAAATATGTGGAGATGAAGAGGGTCGCAGAGGCTAAGGTAAGTTTATGTTTTCTGTAATAGATCAAGCATAAAGAGCCTCTTATGCATGACAGTGTTAACAAAAGTTATTTTTAAATCTGGAATCACAGAACAGATTAAAATGGTCTAGATTATGGATACAAAACATATGTTAATGGAAAGATTACTGGTGCAAAATTGAGTTCCTGGGCTCTTGTCAGATATGCTCATCTCCTTGTTTTTAAATGAACACTTGTTTTCACACTCTTTGTTCAAATGGTATTGCGTGTACTAGTGTGTTTTATGATAAGTATCTGTATTCAAATAAAAGTGTCAAGATTGCTTACACATGCATTTTCTCTCCTCTGAAGTGTAACACCTTCCTTACCTCTCAGTCTGCTTGGATATGATTACTTTGCAGGAAGGTGTACTCAGTTTACAAATTGCCATCATGTCAAAAAACATCACATATAACTTTCCAAATTGCTCTTGGCATGTTCAGTGTTACTTTAATTTATATAATTCACATGAAATTGCAGCACAGAAAGCCCAGACTAGGATTGATGTATTTTAGAGGCAGTGTCTGCATTACTTTGTTTGTCCACCAGAGAGCAACAACAAGTGTTCTTACAAAAAACCAAATCTATGGGACACACTTTAACATACTTTAACTCAAAAATGTCAGTATCTTAACCCTAAAACTACAGTATAGGCCAGTCTAAATTACAGATGTGTTCTGCCCACTACCTAAACCCTTCTCCCAATAGAGGGCTTTTGTTGGTGCCTGTTGTCTCTTTCTGTGATCTCTGCCTCTTTGTCCTTTGCTTTCAGAAAATTGAGAGGCTGAAAGGAGAGCTCCATCTTCTGGACGCAGACAGCAAACAAAAAAACAAGCACACATTTTTTGTGGATTCCAAGAAAGAAGGTAAATATAAATGTTGATTTGATAATGAATAATACTGAGTCTTTGGATCATAAATGTTCATTGAATAGTAATGTTATATGACGTGCACAGACACTATCCGTGTCCACATATGCTTCTATGGTTGTCAGGTTCTGTAAGAAGTTGAAAAGTTTTTCTCTGTGTCTCCTCAGTGCAGTCATTTGACCTGGCAAATCACCTCAACACAGCTCCTGAGCTGGTGGACAGAGTGTACAACAGACCAACTCTGAAAACCCTGGAGACAAAGAGCATCCAGGGAGCTGTGGAGCCTGACAGCATACAGGTCTGTGTTTGTAATAAATTCAGATCACCTCAAAATCTTCAGTTACAACATTTTGCCTCAGTAATTTTTATTGCCAGATGTCTGTATTGAAAATGGAAAACTACTGTTCTGGGCTCGATTGTTTATAAATGAATTGTTTGTTTAAATTGTGGTGATTTTAAGTTTCTGCAGTTCAATCCACTGATGGTTCATGTTTTCTCCTCATTGTACCTATAGAAACTGGCCAGGCAGAGGAAGCACCAATATAAAATCCTCTCCCAGAGGGTTGATAGAGAAAAGAAAATGTTTGTCATCAGCCAGAAGATTCAGACACGCAAAGATCTACAGGTGAGGAGGTGGATCTCACAATAAGCATTTTGGGTTCAATTTCAGTAAGGACGGTAAAAAATTATTACATTTTACTCTCTAATGATACTAATTTTATTCTGTAATTGTATTATATTTCACTATATTTTGGACCAGACTCTGGCACAACAATAATTTCCTGTGGGATAAATAAAGTTCCGTCTCATCTTACTCTTTTTTCTCTCTGGTCACCAGGACAAGATCAAGAAAGTGAAGGTGAAAAAAGAGACAGCCAGTGCTCCAGCTATTTACAAGTTTGAGGCCAAGAGGAAACGCTAAGAAATCAACAACTTTGCCGATGAGCTACTGGTGACATAATGGACCATACCATAGATGGCAGACAATGGATGATTTTTTCCCGTCAAATCTTGTTGCAGCCACGCAATTTTGTACATATTTATCTAAGACTTTTATTTTCTTTCAAATAAAAGAAGAACGTGCAAATTGATGTGACTTACTTGTAGTTGACCTCTGTGGGACAGTTGTTTTTACATTTTATGGGTTTTCTGGAGAGGGAGACCTAAAAACAAGAGAAAAAGAAAAGGGAATGATTTGTCAATGAAGCCTCAGGTTGAATTTGTGCTCAGGATGTGGTATGTGGTACTTTGTCCAACCAGCTGAGTTCTTGTATTTTATTCTTAGACCAGTAGGTGGCATTAGTGTTCTTTATGACATGAGCTGAAAAAAAACATTGGTGGCTGAAAACACTGGACCTTGCAGTACATAGACTAAGCTGGGATTTTGAGTTACTAGTGCGCCCCACCTCTTAGACTTTAGAGTCAAACTGCGATTGTTGTATTGTGTGTGTGAGTTGTCTTCAGTCTGTGTGCAACAGGTCACTGGTTTTGTAGGTATTGAGCTGTGAGGTTTGACACTTCATCCCCATTTTAAATCTGCCTTAAAGGGAAGTGATGCTCCACTGCAAAGCTACTACAGAATATACATATATACAGAACATATTCCACAGTCAGTTGCATGCTTTTAGGTTTCCCTCATCAGTTTTTAAAATAAGAAAATTTAACATTTCCATGCCACATTAATCATGTCTCTACATCATGTATGAATAGTACCTGGTAAATACATGACCTGATGTGGAACAACAAAGACAATGTAAGTTTTAAATAAGTGAAGCCAGGTATAAACTTTGTTTGTTACTGTTAGCAGCTATGATGAGAAAAATATATAAACTATATATGGAACATGTAAGATGTTGCTGGTTGTTACCACTTCATTAGTTAATTATGGGTAACTTAATGCTGATAAACCTAACATTTTTTGACATCAACAAGGAGCACACAAACACACTGTTGTGGCTGAGACACACATTGAGCAGAGGCTCTGAAGGACACACCTTTGTAGCTGCCCTTGACTTAGGATGCAGAACACACCTCTAACAGACCCTTCTCACATGTTACAGCAGCTGCAGCTAATAAAATTAAGTATGATTTAGCTGTCAGTTAGCAAACATTGATAATAATAATGCTATTGTCTATGCTTGCTCATTAGCTTACTTTAATCAAAATTACCAATTATTAATTTTATTAGCTGCAGCTGTGCTTATGCAATGACACCTCAGGCTCCCTTGAGAGACACATGTAACTATTGTTACAGCTGTATCCTTTTCTACAGTTTATTTTCATTCAGGGGGTTATCTTTTTTATTTGATGCTAAGTCTGTAACAGGTTATCAAGTAACCAAGTCAGTGCTCATGCACACTCAAGTTCCCCTTATAGTTGTAGCCATTTTTATAGCATACATTGTGACTTGTCATAGTGGAAGAAGTACAGGTGTTATTAATAACATCAAAAATGACTCTGTTCTATTTAGGAGTCCCAGTAAGCCATGGCCTTGTGATAGTAAGCCAACAGGAACAATACCAGGACTCTGAAACTGAGGCTACATGGAATTCACCCATCATTCATTTCATTATTTACACCAGAGCTTTTCCTACAGTGACATGTCAAAATGTCTTCCATAAAAAAGGCCTATGAAGGCTGTCATTTTCTATGTCTTCCTCACATCTTTCTGCTTCACAAGACTACCCACCTCACACAGGTGTATGGTCTTTGGTAAATTAGAGCAGTTTGTTCTTGTGCTGATCAGGTTACCTGAGCGGCATGGTGCAGCAGAGACAAGCTCTCATGCCCCACTGTGAGAAGATCCCTGTTTTGACTGTAACTAAGACCCACTCTGTTGACCCTCCTATCATCAGCCCTCATCTCTCTCTGAAATGTACTAAAGCACCATATTTCAGGCCAAGCAAACAAAAGTTCTGAAAAAATGTCACCTTTTCTCCTCCTTTATAGTGCTGTCTTTCTCCTTCAACAATAACGTATGTGCATGCAGTGAGTGCTAACAAAGTGTATGTGTGGTTACTTCCTTGAGCTTATAGTGTGGAATAGACTGGAGGTCTGGTGCCCAGCAGCAGCAGATCAGAGTGACCCAGGCTTGATTGATCACTGTGGTGGCAGCAGCTTCATAAACAGGGCCCATCCATCAGCCTCTCCTGGGAGCCACTGGAGGGGAAGAGGGGAAGAGGGGAGAGAGGGAGCCAGGCAGAAATGTCAGCAGGCGCTGTGAGAGGTGGAGGGACGGCAGGAGGGGGACCAGAGGCCTTGGCCCAGACACTGCTGACCAGAGCAAAGGTAAGCCAACAGCTCAGTATGGGCCAAAACAGGCAAAGAGTGATGGTGGGCGTCCACTTAGCTTGGCTGCTCCCCTTTAAAATCAACTGAGGTAAAAGCAAAGAGTTAATGATAAAAAATAATTCTATCAGTGTCCTAATCATAGTAGAAATGTCGATGAGGATGTTTTTAAATGTAGGGATCACACATACTGTGTAAAGTATATGTATGCATTTGTGGATTTCACTGTCACACAAGCACATGCACAAGCCTGCATCACTAGTCTATCGCTGGCATTTCAGTGTTGACCATTCATTCAGAATTGTGTCGTAAGAAGTGAAAGAGTGACTTAAGTCCTCAGCCAACTCTCCCTCCCTACTTCCGTACGCCTTCCTCCCACCCTCCCTGCCCTCTGCTATTGCGTCACACCACTGAGAGAGCGTGCCTGTACCGGGACCCTCAGGCCCAGCATCCATAAGCGGAGGGGGTGGAGGTCAGTGAGGAGAGCCCAGGGGTCAAAACACTGTGTGCGCAGTTCCGGGACCCCTATCTGACTACGTGACCCAAGCATAGACGAGCCACTGTTCCTCCTCAAGCTGGCCTTTCATTCCCCCCAGCAACGGGACTCTTATGCTGGGGTGCAGTGGCAGGGCTCAGGGGTGGGTAGTGGGTGACCTTCTGATTTTAAAGATATAGACAGGCATTCCTCTATTGTCAAAATTCAAGTAATTCATTTGACGACTTGCACAGGCCATCCTGTCCCCCTCCCAATGCCATCCCTAAAGTTAATGACCCTGGAGGTTTGCTAACGAAAAGACATTTTTGGAATGAGGGGTTAGTGCTGTGTGGTAGTCACACAGCTGCAGGCTATGACATTAACCTCGATATATAGCAAGTGAGAGTGAAAGTGCAGCCTGGTTAAGAAAGGGTACGACAAATGGATCTTTGTTCTCCAAGTTTAGTTATTAGATGCATCATGGAAAAAACCTTGTTCTTTAAAAAGGACATTTTGTGATCATTTTTTTGGATCCCAGTGTCTATTTTAACACTATCAAGTACTGTACATTTTAAATAAGCATGCAGGTTATTTTATGAATATTTTTCTATATTATTAGATAATACAGAATACAAATGAGTCATGCGTCACTATAACCTCCCTGCATGGCTTTAGCCTAGCACTTGATCTTCGCAAACCACAAGTGCCGCACCTCCACCCACCTTATTCACAAACACAGCTCTGCCCTGCTCCAAAGCCAGTGTACAGAGCCAGGGTTAAGGATGGTTAAGAAGAGTACTAATCGATCCTCCAATTACGGAGAGCTGGAGAGTGAGAGTTGGGGAGAAGAGAGAGGTAGCCTGGGGTTTGAGTGTTGGGAGGGTGTCTCAGAATGCAAGGGGTGGGGGGGATGAGAGGTAGTCTTTATCTTTGGATCCCTCTCTCCTTTAACTTGAAGCTGGGTGTCATGGGGCTTTTGAAGTAGTGGATAGAGAGGAGGGACAGAAAAGGGGGAGGAAACGGGGGGGTGGGGGGGGGGGGGGGGGGGTGGCTGGCGTGCAGGCAGGGTCTCTCTCCATGCCAGGGGGAAGACGTCTGAAGGAAAATCTTTACAGCCTTGACAGTGCCCCAGACATGCGTGCGTTTTTGTGTATTTGTGTCAGTATTTGGATGTGTGTGTGTGTGTGTGTGTGTGTGTGTGTGTGTGTGTGTGTGTATCTTAGCATGTTTGTGTGTGTGTCTGTGTGTGTGTGCATGTGTGCTTGAGTTGAATGTCTGGCTCATGCAATGAGGTGGGGATCACAGAGCCCTCTTTTTAAATTGCCGCTAATGAGCCCTGGCTGGCGAGAGGTACTCGAATTGATTAAATTTGCATGGGAGCCTAAATCATGACGGGGGCCTCATACTTGTGCCCCCCGCCTCTAGGTGCACACACACACACAGACATATACAGCACCCTTGGTGCCCCCCCCCCCTCCACATCAGACCTACAGGGGGTATCTCTCTGCAGGAGAGAGGGACAGGATAGACCAGGGGGAGGGTGTGTACATGTGTGCATGTGTGTGTGGTGTTGAACGGGGCGTGGAGCGCACCCATCTGCCCCGGTATTACTGTCAGTCCATCATTCAGGGGAATGCCAGGCGCGCGCCTCGGGGACGTGTTCATTACGCTTTAACTACCGGATCTGTCCTTGTCTCGCAGCCTCCCCGTGTCATTGTCTGCCCGAGATTGCGTGTGTGTGTATATTTATGCATCTGTCTGCTTGCATCACAATTGAACGCACCCAGTTCATGTGTATGGGAAGGTGTTGGTGTGTTTTGAAATTGAGCAGCATTCTGGAAATACACATACACATACACTATACTTGGGTTCAATACTATAGTTGTGAGTTTATGAAATATACTCATTATATTAGTCTCCTCTCTTGTCATGCTGCCTTTCACTTAATATTAATATTATTAGCATCTTAATTTCTACTTTTATGTCTCACACAAACACTCTCCTCCTGCCATGCACTTTTTTTCTCTCAGATTTGTTAGTGTGTTGCCTCTCTAATGGTTACCTCTCTAATGGTAACTACGTGACAATGCGTGATGAGAGCTACTTTGTGTGTACACGTGCGCCTCATATCTGCTCAGCAGTGAGGTGTTTGAATGAGTGTGTGTGAGTGTGTGTGTGTGTGCGCTGGTGGGGACAGTGCTTGTGCGTGGTTAGCCTGGGTGATTGCAGTAATCAGATGGGGGTGTTAATCAGAGTTTGTTCGTCAGTGGCCTGATGAGGGGCGATGAGGGCCGCTGATTGTAATGTGATGCTTCGATCGGTCTATCTGACGACTACAGAGACAAACCGCCAAGAGAATCATTATCATACCGTACGCTTTCTTTTTTTCTCCCCACTTTTGGAACGCCACAACAGACTGTGAAAGTGTAAACAAACAAGCAAAACAACACACTTCTATATGCATGGAAGTATGTCACTGGGAAAATACAGACTCAATTATTATTAGACAGGATGTTTTCATTCCAGTGGACACAATGAAGCACTGTGACATGATGGGTTATATATCACTATTTAGGTGTCAGTGTCATTCCTATTGAATAACAAGAGCAGGGGGGAGGGATGTGTTGGGGTTAGAGGGGAGAAAAGGCATAGTTGACAGAGAGGTTGGGGGTGGGTAGGTAAATGCGACCCCATGGTTTATAGTCCTGTCTTGTCACAGACAGGCTTGCATCAGATCTTTTATTCCCTTTTTCTTTCCTTTTTTTTTGCAAGGGGGGTGTAGTGGGGCAACGCTGACGCTATTATGGCTGCCTCATCAGCCAAGTCCCTACAAGGGCTGATACAAATTAATTAACCTAATTAGGGGCTGTGATTGCGGGTGTGATTATATGGGCTGGAAGGGGAGGGAGGGAGGGATGAGGCAAAGAGGGATGGTTCACAGAGGTGGGGGTGCGCTGGCAGCCAGGGCCCAGGCGATGATGAGCCGGGAGGTGTGGGAGAAGAGCCAAGATGCTCTGCATGGCTAATGAGGGAAGCTAGCTAGGTTCACCCTTCCCTCCTATTTCTCCTTTCGGTTCTCCACCTCCTATTTACTTCCGTTTACTTCTTTTTTTTTGCTTTTCTAGTTTTTACATTTCACCTCTCTTATACTTCAATTTCTTCCTTCTCTGTTTAAGAGTAATTTCATGTTACTCCCTCCATTTTGCCTTTTGCCTTGTGCTCTTGGTTTCATCACTCTGACTTAGGCCACAAGAACTAACCATGCACCTGTTGCAGTGCACAGTAAAACTGACAGTACTTGGCCAATACAGCTACTTAACCCTCATCTAAATTTATCACTGATATTCAAGACCTTTATGGCTAAAAGCTCACAGCATTTCTGACCATTTCCAAAAGTAAAGCAGAATCCCAGCTTCCCCTACAAAGCTTTAGTCTGCCTTTTGTTGATGTTCTGTAGTATCACGCTGCATAGGGTGCAGTGCAGCAGTGCCTATTGTTCACTTTAACTGTACTCCCCACAAGAAACAGAAATACCCTCTGGGAACACACATCCAGTCTCTCTCTCTCTCTCTCTCTCTCTCACACACACACACACACACACACACACACACACACACACACACACACACACACACAAGCTCACACATTTTTTATCCTTTCGTATGCACAACCAATCGCGGATCAACACACAGATGCACACAGTGCACTCTAACTCTCACTCTCTCTGCCTCCCTCTCTCACTCAGCCACACAGGCACACTCCAGAGGAGCAATATTTAAATCTCCTTCTATTTGTATTGGAAACAGAACAAAGATATTCCTCAGACCGAAGCAAAATGTGTTTTCTTGCCAGCATCAGCAATTCTAATGTTTCTAATGAGTTGGAGGAGAAGAGGAGCAACTGGAAGCCGTTAGGTATCAGTAAATAAAAAAAATATCAAAAGAAAAGAAAAGAAGGACCAGAAAAGTTCCTCAGAAGTGCAGTTTTGGGGCTTCTACCTTTCTGAAAGAGCAGGAACCCGTGCAAGTATTGTCCACTGATTGCAATGTCACCTTTGAATATTGTCTCGGTATCTGTGCCATACTAAGCACGTGGTGGATTGTGGCATTTGATTTCCAAGATTGTGCCTCCCTCTCACGTTCTGTTTCTGCCTCAGTATCAGTTGCTGGGATGTGATTAGGAAGCCACTAGCAGACAGTGATAGGAAGGTTGATATCGCCATTCTAATCTGGAGCCCAAGGAAAAAAAAAGGCCTTTCTGTTTTCCCTCTCTCAAGGATTCTGCATTGTAAATGGCTGCATGGCTCCACTTCATGTTTGGAAAAATTAGAAGAGGCTTATTTCATCAAACATAAAGGTTAAAAACCAAAAAATGAACATGTACAATTTTAAGCTGTTCTAATCAGTAGTCCTGTTTTAGCAATGGATGCGTTTTAGCATCATTCAGCTCAAATGAATACAGTTCTGCTTTATTCGCACTTTCATAAGAACTGTTTTCACCTGCTTCCAGCTTTTTAAAGAAATTAGCTCAAATAAAGACCATTGTACATTACCAAACAGCATGGTGGAACATTAAGGTCATAAACAGCCAGATGTTTTTTCTTTAGCTGAAGTGACAGGAGCTTGGAAATAGGACTTACATTTGTCAGGTTGCCATCAGTATGACTCAAAATAAATTCTATTATTGCTCCATGTTTGTTTTAATGTGTAAATAGGCAACTATTTGCTTACATCGTTTCAACACTATAAGGTGATAGTATATCAGTGTGGTGTTTACAGCTTGTTAGACTGTCCCTAATTTAAAGTTAATGAATGTGAGATTGAAATATTGTAACAATGAAAAAAAAAACATGGACTGTACAGTGGGCATCTCTAAAAATGTATGCATTATTCCAGGTTAGATCTAAACAATTGCATCTGAATTATAGTGAAATTAATTGTGATTTTTATGCTTTACAGCTCTGCCTGGACATTCCTGAGAGCCTGTGATCCCTTTGTATTCCTTGTCAAGTATTGGCCACTTTCCCCCCCAACACACCACACTCAGTCTGTCCAGTTTCTATGAGACTTACCATTTAATCTTCTGGAACATTTTCATTGAAATCTTTTCTTGTGTTGCCTTTTTTCTTGCTATTCTATGTGACACATTAGTGATACAACTGATACCAGTTTTGTGAGATGTTACAGTCACTGTTCTAAACACCTGGGTGTCAATTACATCTTTCCCTCTGGCAGTGAAATATTCTAGCAACAGTTAAAATAAGCTTTCTTTGTTTGTAATTAAGAGAAGAATAATTAGCATTAATAGCTACAGCTACATGACTGAACATACAAAATTCCCCTTTCACACATGCTATGTTGTTTCGTTTTGTCTTAATGAGGTGCTATGAATATTGATTTAGTTAAACTCTACGTACTTACTGTATGTTTCATTAGATAATTTAAATTCCTGCAATTGATGAGAACCACTGTGAAGCATCTGTATTCCATTTACATCATACAGAGAGAGGTGTCACGAGGTGGGTGATGCTCAGGTTAAGGAAGTGTGTGTGTGTGTGTGTGTGTGTGTGTGTGTGTGTGTTAAGGGAGAGGGGCCAAAGCGATTACTTAGGCCTTTGAGAAGTCCCTGTCTCTTGGTCCCAGTTCTCTCGCCGCACTGATAAGCGTGAGCCCTGTCAGAGGGAAGGTAAATACGGCACTTAAAGATTCCTCTCTCATTTTGTAGTCACACTTATGCTTTAATTAAAGCCAGAGAGAGAGAGAGAAAGGGAGAGAGTGATAGCCCCGCAATGAGCTGATGCTATCAGAGGGCCAGGCAGGTAGAACCACTGGGAGATGAGGGGCCGAGATCTAGCCTTGGACCAATGTATGTATGTGTGAAAAAAAGAGAACTACGCAGTACATGTTAAAGCACGTGGGTATGTGCACATGCATGCACACCCTGGTAAAAATGTTTGTTTGTGTGTGTGTGCATGCAAAGCGATTTACGTTGCTCTCCTAGCTAAACAGCTGTAGCGAGGCTGCTATCAGATATTTATAAGCGGCTCATGAATATGGATGGGCGGCGAGATGGGACTGATGTTTGTCCTCTAAGAGGGGATGAAAGGAGAATGTGCTCCCTTCCCTGAGAGACCCAGTCAGGGCCGCTCACAGAGCAGGGAATGGGAGCTCTGGATTGGGAGTAAGACGGAGATTGGGGTGGGTGCTGGTGGTTCAGGACAGATGGTAAAATTTAATGAAATGTGATTTGGATACTCAAGGCAAAGCATGTCCCTTATGGGTTCCTAAATTTAAAAAAAAAAACATATAGTGAAGTATTAACACTGTCGTCTGTGTAACTGTGGGTTCTTGTAACCCCCCTCCCACACTGTTCAAGAATTTCTCAGCATTTTGAAATTTGAGATATTTGCAGTTTTAATAACAAATAAGACTGTTCTAGAATTTTTAAAAAAAAGACTTTGTTATTTATCAGCGCTAGTTCCTTCACAAATACACTACTGAGACGCTTCTGTTAATTTCATTATCATTTTTAGGGATGTACTATTCTTTTGATTGTATGAGTGTGCTGTACTACTGAATTAGAGTCCAGAGTGTACACAGTGACCACATTTACATGCACATCTTAAGTCCATTTATGTAAGGTTGGGTAACAAGGACCACAATTATGTCCTGCTGGCCAAAGGAAATTAAGTGTATTTTTCAGCCCTCCAAGAAAAAAAAGAGTTAAACTTCTTTGTCATTGTCAGAGTGAATAACGAATGTCCTTATCCACAGCGGTCACTCGGATTCCCAGCAGCAAACATTTGGTCAGGGACGTGCATAACCGACCTAAGTGTCCACAGTAGAGGTCACCACATTGAGAGACGGGATCAGAGGAAGCACAGGGGCAAGCAGCAGCGTTGTACTACAATGTACCTTTCAATGCTAATCACTGAGTCATCTATCAGAGCTAATACATGGGCGCTAAGCAACCTGTACATGCATTAGACCTCTGCAATTACCATAATGGGTTGGTTTTTAATATGGCTAATAGGCTGGCACGACCTTGCCCATTCACTCAGCAGGTACATGCATCCAACCGACGTGAAATGGACATATTTAGAGACTAAATGACCATTAGGGACTTCTAGCTGTTATGGGTCCATAGTTATGCATTTGAAAAAGGAAGGATAGATGGATAAATGACAAACAGGAACATTTGTGGGCAAAAGTCAATAAAATGAGAGGAAAAAGGCTGAAATGGTGATGTATCCAGAAGAGAATGGATATTATTGTTGGTTTTGCTCTTTGGGAGAACAAAACACAAAATGGCTAATTTATGGGGCAGCGTTTTGACCAGACAGCCTTCTTCATATCTGATTGTGCTGGTGTAGGAGTGCCCTGTGGGCACAACTGGGAAGTACGTCAGTGTGGGCGCAATGTGGTACCAAGAGGGTGGTTGGGTAGAGAGGAGGAGAAGGGGCAGAATCTGAAAAATGTGCCTCCACAAAACCCCGGGGGGGTTAACATTTTGGTTTTCTCTGAGCCTTTGTGGTAGTGGACAAATGATCCCAGGAGTCGGACAATAATGTTTTTATGGGACTCTAAATGTTGAGCTCAACAAGGTCATTGTGGGAGTGTAATAGCCAACACGTGGCCAGGCTTGAACTCTAGCAGCCTCGCAGTTGGTCTGGGGGCCAGAGGGGAGGAGAAGAGGGGAAGCAGGGCGGAGAGGAGGTGGGAGGAGAGCAGGGACTCACCCCTCTGGGTTTCTCCAACAAGCTCTCACTTTGTTCTTATGGGAGACAAGAGCCACTCAGAACATAAAGTACCTTGATGGCCAAACTCGACCAAGCCAGGCCAGACTGGGTCTTGTAAACTGTGCCAAAGAGATAATGTTTCCCTGTAGCTAATCTGTGCCTGAATGCCCACGCCCTGGCATCTAGTGAACAATAACCCCTTCCTGCTTCAAACAAGAATCCTTTTCTTAGTCTCTCTTGGGACATGTTGGACTTTTACTGTCTGCCATTCCCCTGTGTGTGTGTGTCTGTGTGTGTGAGTGTGTGGGTCAGAGCTGAGTGATTTATCTGTTTGTTGGTGAGGATAAAGGACCTCACTGTCGTCTGGGTGTCCACTTCGCTGTCACTGCTGAAAGAAGATGGAAGCTGAGTGTACCTCTGTTGGAACTAAGGTGTAGATATGTAATCGTATCAAATAAAACTTTCAATTTGTAGTTGAAAATGTTTAAGATCTACACTCATGTAGATACTAACAAAGATAGTGTCTTCTCTATTTCACTAAGGCATATGACAATTCACTTCTATACATGTGTGCTTTCCCTCGTGTGTCTGAACATATCCTATGGATTTGAGTCACCTCACATATTAAATTCATTTATTTTGTTTGGTTTATAGCCATGGTGTGAGGAGATGATGGACAGATAAATACAATACCAAACACTGTACTCTGACAAAGACAGCCAGTTGATGTCCTATCGCATCTGTGGAAGTGTTTTTGTGCCTGAATTTACATCTATTGTTGACAGTGTGCTGTGAAAAAAAAATTAAAGAGGAAACTGAGAGCAGCAGAAGATTTTCTATTTCTATATCATCTGAAAAATGTGTTTTCAGCACATATACTGTCACTACCCATTCTGTTTTTTGTCAATTGAATATCAGTCACATCATTTCAATGGAAAAATGCTGATATGTGACAATAAATTCTAAGATGTAAACAGGCTTTGAGTCACAAAATGTGTTTGACCAGACATCAACTTCTTATTCTGGCAGAACAGATGTTTAATAGGAAAGAGCTTGAAGACACACCCTCATCCTATCTCTCCTTTGTCTCATAGCCCTGATAGTCACATGGTAAATAGATGGGCCTATGGTGTGTATGTGTGTGTTCCTCTGAGGCCCCGTGCTTCACGGTCCCCTGAGTGAAACCGTATTTCTGCCGTTAAAAAGGGCTGCAACAGCGGAGAGCTAATCAATAGATCAATCATAACACTTCCACTTCAAATCAATTACACCGTAACTTCCTCTCCATCTTGGTTCCTTTGTTTCAATAGACTGTGCCTTATCCTCTAAGAATAATTTGCTTGACTTAATGTATTATTTAGAATTAACCAATTTGCCTTTATGTTTTTAGTCATGTATTTATATAAATACACAGTACATATTCAATCTGACCAACAATTTCAGAGGTACCATGAAAGATTTGTGTCACAATGAAACTATCAACACAGTGAAAATTACAGCTACATTTACAGAGGAAGAATGATTAAGAGCCAAAGAAGAAAGAGTGAGAGTGACAGAGAGAGATAGAGAAAAAGTAATAAAGAGGGCATATTGTTTCCAGTCTGCACGCATGAGCTTGTCTTTTCGACCATGCTGAATTCCAGCCATTCAGATGACTGGAGTGCGTAGGCCAGGCCTCCAACGCGTTTCCCCGTCACCATCACAACAGTTGCCATTCATGAGGTTCTGCTGGCTGTGGGGACATCTGCACCACAACTCTTGTCACCTCAGCCCCCCTCTTCCCTGCTGCACTCCGCCCCGCCGAAACAAACACACACATACACGCGCAAACACTGACACACGTATACGCACACACTCTAAACTTCTCCAGCTAAATGCCAGCAGAGAGAATCAGAAGGGCATCAGAGATGGCTGTTGTCTGCGTACGCCCATGTGTGGTTTTGTGTGAATGGGACCCAAGGGTGGGGAGGTCTCTGATACCGCAGGGTGCCGGCGGGGGTGGCACATAGCTTGGCCCTCTCGGGTGTGTCACGATGCTCAGAGGGTTAGGCGGGTGACAAACCCAAGGTTTTCGACCAGAACGACCCGCTGGCATTCCACGCAGGCTTGTTACACCACAGTGACGTGGGTGGGCCAGGTGACCTTTGAGCCTATGGAGCTCTCACATGTGTGTTCATTGTGAGATGGACTCTATCAATTACACAGTATGGATCTCACTGGGTCCCTATACAAAGCTTAATGTCCAGACTCAGGACACAGCTCTCTGTACACAACCAAAACTAAGTTATTCAGATGACTTGTGAATGTCTACAACAATAAATATGGTCAATCATCCCTAATTTGTAATTATTTTTGGTATGCGCCTTTAAAATGACTGAAATATGCTTCAATAAAGGAAAGTACCCAATATACTGGAGTTCCCATTCATGATATTCCCAAACTGGCTCTTCTGCTGGTATTTCACACCATTGGGTACTGGGCGTTAACACAGAGGTTTGTTGGATAAACATCCAACGCTGAGTAGGAGCTCCAAGCATCACTGTTATTGTTACTGCTTAATGCCATGCACCAGCATTGTTGTTTTGCAGCAATCAACACATACATATGTAATAAAGCTGAGAGGCAGTGGGACAATACAAGCTATTGTAACGCCCAACTCAGATCAGCACAAAGGCCACCACCAGTCTAGATCGAAGTTGACAGTAGCTTTGCATAACTCTTTTCCAGGCCTGGAAATAACTGTTTTCTAGTTGAGAGTGCAGACTACCGTGATTGGTCCCTGTTGGGAGTTACCTGGCATTTGTCATGGTCTTAGTGGTTCAGAGCCATCTGTTGAGCACATTGGCATTTTTGTGAATGATGAGATTTGATGGATGGTGATGAGAGTTCAATGGAGGGAAGGACAAGAGGTGACAGGATATTTTGGAGTGACTGCAAAGACATTGTAAAGTGTCTATATGTGTGTGCTTCAGTGTCTTTAAATGTGTGAGTATGTGTATGTGTGTGTGAGTGTGTCCGTGCTTGCTTCTAAGGGCAAACGTCGATGACGGTGTCAGGGGGTGAGTGATAACCGTGGTCTTTTCAGCACTGCGGGGCGGGTCAGACGGATGTGATGGATGGTTAGCAGTCTGGCCTCCTTCTTCACGCCTCTCCAGCCTAGTGTCTAGAGATCTGTGCTGGGGTGGAGGGCTGAAGGGGCTGGGCTGCTGGGTGGTTGGGGGTGAACAAGTCTGGCCCTCGTTAGACAAAGGTTGTCTGCACTCTAAATAAAGGGCATATTCACTGGTTCTTTCTAAGCTAAATTGTATTTAATAGAACAATAACTATTAGCCAAACCACTTGAATTTCTGAATAGAGCTGTCAGCTATTCAATGTAGCACCTGGAATCGCTCTTCAGCAGTTTTGACATTGACAGCTAACAGATAAAAAATAGCTTCAAATTTGTGCTTTTCTTGTTCTGTTACAGTTTAACCCTTCTTAGAACCTGTAAACTGCTAAATCTTCCACTGTATAAAAACAAAAATTGGTAACTGAGGGTAAAGGTTGAAGTTGTTAGAGCTGATTTATTTGGTATATTTCATATTCTTTCAAAGCTTTTATAGATTATGTCAATTTTTCCATAGATTAATTTGTAGGCTGTGCTTTAGGGGTAACTGCAAGACCAAAAAGGGTCCCTTGTTGTTTGATGTAAGCTTAGCGCTGGGGAAACAGCTATTTAGCCTGAGAAGCATAAAGGAAACTGGGTAAAGGTAAAAATAAGACAGAGAAAGTAAGAACATATGATTGTGTTTCTTCATCTAGGTTCTTTGTTCTCCACATCTCCTTTTTCTTTGTCGTGCTCTTCTTTTTACTCTCCTTAATTTTCATTCTCCTTCTCTGCTTTGTCTTTCCTTAATTTTCCCTCATAAAACTCATTCTTTACATTATTCTTTATCCATTCCTACTCATGCTCCTTTTCTTTCCTCTCCTGCTTCTTTTGCATCATTTTCTTCTCTTCCTGCCCCACCTCCTGTCCTTACCCTTTTCTTTCAGCCCATCTCCACCCTCTTCCTCAGCTGCCAGCTTTTTCTTAATACTTGGATTTTTTTCTCGCTCTTCTTCTCTTTCACCTTCTTCATCATACAACACACATACTGTATAGTGTATGTACACATAATATGTACACATACATTGTACATACATATCTCAGGGACTATTCAGGTCTCTGCATTGGTAGAGGTGATGGTGTATCTGACACAGCCATTTCTGATAGGGGTTGAATTTTTCCATGGCCAGGCCTGTGTCTTCCCTCCTGTGTTTGAAGGCTCTGTGGACTCTATGGTCTGCTGCTTCAGGCCCAGGCAGGCTTACAGAGGGGAAGACAGCAACCAATACCCCAGAGAGGAGCTACAGTAACCTGCCTTGTGTCTTTTCTCAATCTTCAAACACGGGGAAGACAGAGAGAGGGAGAGGGAGAGAGAAGCAACAAAGGCTCATGCGAAAGAGCACAAGGCCTTCACACACCCGGGCTCACTAATTGACGGCTGCAGGGAGTGGGAGAGACAGTGGAAGAGATAAGAAAGCCACCAGGACACATAGTATATTCAAATGTCCGTGCAGAAACACACAGACATATATACAAACGTAA
This sequence comes from Lates calcarifer, assembly GCF_001640805.2. Taxonomy (NCBI): domain Eukaryota; kingdom Metazoa; phylum Chordata; class Actinopteri; family Centropomidae; genus Lates; species Lates calcarifer. Next base: position 7,453,063 of record NC_066847.1, on the reverse strand, counting down.
GCATATAACACAGATTTAAAGAAAATCTATCTTTAAAAGTTTTCACCTTCCATCATTCACCTTCCTTTTGTCTTTGATGCTGCCATACCTGTAGTCATTTCCCGTGTATTCACACTTCATAAAACAACTTCTGCAGACACATGCAGAATTTGTTTCATCTCTTTGGCATATGTGCTCATATGTGGGCATAAGCATGGAGAGAGAGGGCCAATTTGCTGCTTTGTCACTGGTTTAGTAATAGCAAACTGAAGGCCTAGGGCCACTATTTAATTGCTTTGGCCATGTGCACCAAAGAGGTGCCACACCAATTAATCCCCTGAGTGGCGGAGTGTCCTGTCCCACGCCTGCACCCCCTGGCAGTGCTGTCCTGCAGGGGAGAGGTGGGTGTGGGTTGGAGTGGGTGGAGAGGCACATGGGAACCCCTGCCAACAATGGGTACAAAATCCATACCCTCTGCTCCCTCCCAACCCCCTCCACATCAATGGATCACCTTTCATCTGTGTATGCAAGCAAGCAATGCAAAGCTGATTGGCATGAGTGTGTGATCTGTGATTCACTCTGCCAAAAGCACATTACACAGCTGCGTCTATTATATCTGAATTGAGGTGAATATGGAAGGTTTATAGCAAAAAATCTGCACACAGAATTTTACATGTATAAAAGTACAGAACTGTATTTTAAATATTAAAAGCAAAAGTGCTCATCACACAGACTGGTCCCTGTCAGAAGACAGATGATGAAGTGACCACCAGCCACACATCATCCAGATATAACAGGTCTGAACTTGGGGTGAGTGATAGATTCCCCTATTCCTTCCTCTCCTTGCCTACCCATGGGTCATGAGTCTTTACCCCAACAAAGGACCTGTCACCTCTACCCATCATCCCCTCATCCCCAGGCTCCCCTTAACTGAGACTGAGGAGGATAACCTAACCTAGTCTGACCACTGTGGGGAGAGCAGCAGGTGGACAGACAGACAGGGAGAGAGATTAGAGGGAAAGAGACTGGATTGGAAAGATTTGTTAATTTGCCTCTCTACATAGGGAGGAAAGCATGGGAGGGGAGGGCAAGAAAGGGGTGAAAGAGGATAGGAGGGCTGCGGGTGAATGCAGCATCTGGCTGATATGCAGCCGTGTACTGAGGCGATGAGGCGCCTCCAGCCCAGGAGGAGGTAAAGGGGAGTTTGTATGAGGCCAACACAGATAGCCAAAGAGATAGACAGTGACAACAATAGTCTCTCATAGCCCACAGCACCAGTCATTCAAGCCACTCTCTCGACCATATCGTCCTGTGAAGTTCCCTTTACATCTTACCTAAAACTCTGCTCATCCCTCATTCAGTTTGAGGCAACGAGACAGAAATTAGGATCCACCATCAATAAAGAACAATTGTCACGTACAGAGAGGGAGATCACTGCGAAGACAGGACAGGACGCAGACTGACCTTTTGTCTTATTTAAAAATCGAATGGGTGCCACTGCCTGGCCCGTGGGGGAATAGAGGTGAGCCTGCAGGAGAAACCAGGGTTAGCGGGGGTGTCTGGGTGCTAATCCATGGGCCCATCGATGACCCTTGACCCCTGGGGGAATGGGGTTGGGCTCTGCCGAAATGTGTCTGTGAAAGTCAGGCCTTCCCTCTGCGCTTCAGGCTGGCCAGACCCTCCCGAGCCCTCCTCCCAGTAATGATTTATGGGGCAGGGTGCGATCGACACACGCTCAGCCCAAGGGATGAGCCTAAATGGTAGTTTTGACACCACTGAGAGACGGGGTTAAAGGTGATCAATAACAAGCCACCGGAGGAGGAGAGACAGAAGGATAGATAGAGCAAGGAGGAGAAAGGGAGGTGGTAGATGAGGAGGAGGAGGAGGAGGCAGCAGCTCTTTTTAATTGGCCTCTGCTCATTACCCGGGTCTTTGTAGCCCATCGCCTCTTTTGTGCATGTCCCGGCCTCTAGCTCCGGGACACATATGTGTTGGGATTTTAGGTGTTTTTGTCCAATGCTTCTTGAGCTGACCTAAAATGCACCCCTCTCAAAAGATTGATTAGAAGTTTGACCCAGAAGCTGACTCAGAGCACAACAATGAAACATCTTCTTACATGATATTCCTGAATCCTACTTCCAGTCGAATATATTATCACCCACAAACTATATGAAACTATATAACACTGTATGATGAAGGTTCCTACCAATTTCTGTTACTATCTCTTCTTTTACATTCTCCTCTTCATCTTACTCTTTATCGTGTCGATCTGTTCCCTATACTGTTTCCTACTGTTTTCATCATTGCAAGTCTTTGACACCGGCTCAGCAGCAAGTGTTAATTATACATGAAGTACATATAGTTACAGCACCCACTTCTATTAATGGCCAGAATTCTCATCATAAACAGATCATGCATATGTGTTTGCATGTTAACATTAAATATCTGTCATAGCCCTTCCCCAATGTGTTTCCCCCCATCTCTGCATGTCACTTTATGTGCCTAAGTGTCTATATGCCAGTTTATCTAGTGTACCCTCCCAGAGCTTGTACTGAGAGGAGAGTAGTAGTGTGTAACACCGCCTCTACTTCCCCTGCACGCACACATACATACATACATACATACACACACACACACACACACACACACACACACATACACACACACACACACAAGTAGTCTTGGAGTATCTCTCAGAAGTGAGCTGATTAGGCCTAAGACTGGGGACTGCTTTGCCTAATCATATCGCTGCATCCAAATCATCTGTGTACATTTCTAATTACATAGTGGCACGCGGTGTCCTTGAGCGCAGTGGCAGGTCTCCATTTCATCTCTGTGCCTACCCCACAACCCCCCACCCCCACCTCCCTTATTTTTTTTTCCTTCTCCTCTCCTCTCTCCTCTATTTGTTATTTATTTATTTATTTCCATCAGCCTTATCTTTGTTGTTGTTTCGGTTGACTGTGCGCTGAGCAACAGCACTCATTTGCCCGCCGATCTTCGTCCTTTGAACTCAGCATCGCAGGGCAAAGCCGACTGTCGGGGGCAGCAGGATCATCTTTGATGATCTTTTTATTGTCCGGCTCCAATTTGCAGGGGTTCATAATATAATATCCATTCCAGCATGCATAACACGAAGGATCAGTCATGGGTAAAGGACAACAGTAAAGAATATTGTTTGGGTTTGGGTTATAGAGCTGGCACACAAACAGTGTGGAGCAGAGCTGGAACTTCCTCAGTTACTTTTGTCCTGCCAAGATTTCTGTGAGAATCTTTTGCGTTTCTCAGATTGTCCATATGTTTCTTTAAGGAAACAATAGAGTTGCTCAGGGTATACAGAAAGATGATCTTTCAGCTGCTGTGCCTATACATTTGCGAACTCTGAATAGCCATGCTTTTTTTCGTTTTGAATATCCTTGATGGAAAGAGGGCTCTGAGAGTGCTCTAGGATTAGATGACCTTCCTATTGTTTACTGGTGTGTGTCTCTTTACTGCAAAGCCTTGTCTTTTCTTTTCCTCTCCTCTTCTCTGCTGTAAACCTTGTTATTGAAGTCAGGAGGTATTGCAATTCCTTTACCACAGTTGACAAAAGCCAAGCTTGAAGGTGAAAAGAGGGGACAACCTTTAACACAAGACTGCCATGTCTTTTTAGGCACAACAATTAACTTTGCAACCTTGTGCAGTAGTCTAAAAGGCCTCCTCAGCAGCTGTGCTGTGTGATTTCAGATGTGTTGCGAGGTCCTGAAAAAAAAAAGAGATTATTATTATTGCTTTGTTTGGTTAGTGTACTATCCCTAATATGTTTCCTTGGGCTCTTTGCAAGCTTTTGTCAGACATCCTGCAAAATGAAGGCAGCTTGTGCTGTACAGATGATTGCATTTATCTTGCCTTTCCCACTGTGTCTTATCATCTGCTAAGGCTGTCACAGCCATTGTTTAATAGCAACCAGCCCACTGAATCAGTAGTAATTGCTGCCGCTGAATGCCTCTAAAGTATGACTTTCTTCTCATTGTATGCCACCAACAGTAACATCTATGTGCTGCTGCCTCGAGGCAAGTTCCTGAGATATTAGTTCTCTACTCTCAGAACTGTTAGTCACACTGACAGACACCTGAGGCGATATAAAATGTCCCTCAAAGCCATGAAAGAGGGAAACGGGCTACTTCTCTTCTTCAAAACCTCAGAGTGAGGAGCAAAGAGATGCAGAGAGGAAGGGAGGGTAACTTTCTAAAGCTGCACTTATACCCCTTCGCATATGGGGGCCATACCTCGGAGTAGACATGAAGGGGGAACCCATATAGCTACAAGGCCCAGTATCATAAATAACACAAGACTTCTCCTCTCCCTTCTCCATCTCCTCCAGTTCACTGCTGGAGTGTTTCATATGGTAACTAGGTGTTCACTGTGTGGCCACATTGTTGCCCATCTTTCAAGTGGCTCAGAGGAGGAAACCTTGAGGTAGGGGAAGAGAAGGAATTTTTGATGAAAAAATGCATTATTCTGTTCTTTCCAGTCCCCACCCCTCCTTTCTCTGCCACTCACTGTGGGAGTGGAGTATTTATTACATAAACAGTAAAAAGAGGAGAGGTGAACTCAGCTGGAGGAAGAGGTAGTAATAGAGAGTAAGAAAGCTACAGGCTCTTTCACCTGTCAGGTTAAAATGTGGGTTAGATGGAGGAATGAACACTTTTTTCCCTCCTCCACACTCCTACCTACATAATAATATGTTGTGGTTATGCAGAGGATGTATATTATAGATGCCTTCTCTGCAGTTTAGTTTGTGTCAATCATATTTCAGTTTTGGCCCAACAGAACATACCATTACCTGCCATAAAATGAAAAAAGGTCATATATACTAGAAGAGAAACTGTACTTTACACTGGCTATGACTTATTAACACAATATGAATGATCCATCACATTTTTTCAAGATTGCCATCTGTTGCATCAAGGTTAAGGAAGTTCACACACTCCTAAAAATGGCACTGCACTCTAATACAGCTCACTTATTTGTTTTTGCTGATTTGATAATACTTTATAGATCAGCAATAAGCATAAGATTTTGGGATATCAGGTTATGGACTTGCAGGATGCAAACCTATTGGGCTATTAGGGAGTAAATACTTAATAAAGGCTTTTCCCACAACAATAATCTAATAAGTCTGGAGCTGTCATGTTAATAAGTTCTTAATGAGTGGTTTCTAGTAATCAGGTGCTCGTCAGCTCTTTTACAGAAAGTAAGTGATGGAATTGTACTTTGAAGCGTTCTTCCTGATAAAGTGATAGATAAAAAAGACAAGTTATGCTGGAGAGGGATGCATGACAACCAAAGGCATACTTCCCAACCAGGCAATCCCAACCAGGCAGCCCAAAACATGTTCTTACAAATGACTTATTACTGGCCTATGAAATACAGTTACATTAACAACATATAAACCCCTTAAAGTATGTCCTATTAGAAAGTGGTAACCAAAAACTATACATTTTTCTGCCAGTAAGTAGCTTGGCTCGTACACGAGGATGATCAGGAACCCCAAGAATCCCCACCAAGTACATTATTCAGCCGCTCCTATTATTTCCATAATTGCCAGCATTGTAGTGGTGTTTGTAATGTCATTAATAACAGGCGTTGGCGTATAATACGCTTAATGTTATTTATCTGTTGGCAGATAGCTTGATGCTGCTAATCCTCATTCATTTGCTGTGGATCAATGCAAATCCGCTAGCGTGAGTGAAATCCCCTCCCCCTACCAGAGCCGATGGTTCCTAATGTATTTTCCCACCATTAACCAGCCATAATCCCTGCTAATCATCACTAATCCACATCTCCTGTGTGTGACGATACTTCCCTGATGAAGGAGGCATCGGTGTTCACAAGTGCCCAGGCACTGCCGAGGCTGGAGCTCCTCGGCAAGTGCTGCCGAGGGCCTACTCAGTGTAGGAGAGCAGACTGCTGAGAGGGGAAGAGGAATAGAGGTGGAGAGGGTGAACTGTGGTGATTTGTAGGTCAAATAGCTGGGTTTTGCTGTTTAGTGATGAGTTCTACTCATGTATTATTGATTTATCAGCATAATGGAGGTTGTGTCCCTTCATATGGTCCAGAATAAAAATTGCATATCATCAAAAAATAACAGTTGGTGCCAGTCACCAACTGTTATATCTCTCTTTTGTAATTTCTCTTTCTTTTCAATCCATTTTGTGCTGGTCACTTAGAGCCCCTCAAACCTCCCAGGGTTTGAGGGACCAGTATCTTTATACTGGGAGATTTGATGTTTGAGCCCTGACTGAGTCACGTTTAAAACTTTTAAAAGTGGCACTTGATGTCTCTTGGCTTGACTCGCTATAGTAAAGAGGTAGACAGACTGTGGTTAGACTGCTTCACTATCACAGAAACAACAGTTTATCTCCTGCAGTGTTGTACACATCATGCCAAGCTAGATTTATTTATCAGCTTGATATTTGACATGACAAAGTTGATGTTCTGTAAAGGTGTATACTGATTAAGCAAAGGAGGCTACTTGTAATGCACGTTGGAGCTGTGTGTGTTTTACATACACAAATAAGTAAAATGATGTTAATGATGATGACTATATTATTTCTATCATTATATTGCTGCTTTTGGTATTATAGTTCATTTCTCTCAAGCTGTAAGTTGGAGCTTTGATGTTGCAATCCCTTCATTTTACCAGCAGGGGGCACCTGTGACTCGCTGTGCTGTTTGCTTCATAATGTTGGCCTACTCTCCCCACACTTTGACCACCTCAGCCCTCTGCATAGCCTCTTCATATTCACTTGCATCACAGCACCACAAAAGTCCGATGAAATAATTCGACGGACTTATACTGTGTCTCTACTTATAGTTTTTTTTATTGCTTGTCACGGCCGTAGAAAATACGTACACGCGCACACACACACACACACACACACAATAATCTCTGAAATAAAAACAAATGAGGAGAATTGAAGGTAAAATATTGGTGGACATTAAGAGTCGTTGCATGCAAAGATGTGTTAATTGCACAGAAATTATTACCAGCCGAGTAAACGTCTGTTTCAAAAATCTGACTTGAGTTTTCTTTAGAACCTGAATGCCACTTCCAACTTTCCTTTAGCGGATTCGTGTTTGATAACGGCGCACTCTCATTGAGAGAGCAGCCTAATAAAATATAGATGTGCAACGGATAACTATTTAAAATAACTTGCCCCTGATAATTACAGTAAATGCTGACAAGTTAACGTTTCCTCTGCAAACCCAGACTTTGAAAATTGTAAACTTTGTGAATGTAGGATTTTCGTGCTGCTGTACATCTTTTCTTTCTCAACTTTTTAACAGTGATTTTCGCTATTTATATATAAAATCGTGAAGGTGGTCGCGAGAATAAAAAAAATACTAAGATGCTTCATTGAATTTCTCTACAAAACCCAACTCTGTGTTGGTCTCATGTGTAGATTTAAATGTAGAAACAATACGAACTGCCGCTGTGGCCCGTGAATATACGGGAAACAAAGAGGCCTAACTTTAAAACTACGTTAACTGTATGATTTAGAGAAATTATACATGTAACATAAAAATGTGTTGTCTGTGAATGCAGTCCTGCCTTTGCTCCTGTTAAACTTTAGGGCCCTACAATTCTTGTTTATCCTATATATGTTTTTCTCTCTATCTTTAGAAAAGAGGCTAATTTCTTGCCTGCAGGTACTTCTGTCTCAGACCAAAGATTTGTCACTATTCGCCTTTTAGATGCTTAAAACATGACAAGTGATGGTCGATGGTTTATGGAAGGAAATTTCCATGTGATTCAAGGCGGCCTATTTAGACTGCTCTAAATAAATAAGTCTCTCTCATGATAATAATAATAAAAATAATAATAATCACTCAATGAAAAGACAATAATTTCGTATTAATATTGCACAATTTAATACTGCGATTACACAAAGATGTGAACAACGTCAGAGACTGTGTGAACTTAGCAGGGAATGCCTGAGGTAAAATACTGTTGTCTATTCCCCTTAACAGCACATGTACACAGCTTCTGATTTTAAACGACCCCCTGTTACATAACGAATCACTGCTATTTAAACTGAACACATGGTGTGCTCGCCACCTCCCGATGCTCAGCACACTGAACAGCATTAAACTTTATGATCATCTTTATCTTGTTCGCTTGGCGATGCTACAACAGACAGCAACAAAGGACGAGTGGTTTGGATCTTAATGAAGACAAAAGACCATTTCTTGTATATATGTTTTATGTAAGTAATAAAATATTACTATAACATAAATATAAATGTGACTTTGCAGTCTACATTTAGCAATCAACATACAACCAATGTAGTAAACAAAAAGAAAAAACATACTGAAATCCACTGCAACATAAACCATTAACAGAGCTAAACAAAAAGCTCCAAACACGTTTAAGAAATAAATATATATATATATAAATGGTCAGATTCATAAATGAAATCATATTAAAATATCTTCTTGGAATTAGTAAGTGTACAAAACTGCCCGGAAAGAAACAAAAACAAAACGATATCTCAGAACAAATACAAGTTTACATATTGGACATATTTACATATCGGAAATAATCCTGGCAACATTTTCTCTAAAATCTTTTTTTATCATTATTATTATTTTTTCTTGAAAAAAAAAGAAGTTTCCCTCATCTGTACTGAATAGCACTGCTGGAGGCTTTTTGGACTGGTCCAACATTGAGAAATGGCACACAACGCATGAGATTTTCAGATTTCCTTTCAGGTCAGAAAAAAATAAATATATCTAAAATGAGTCCCTTCGTCGCTCTCCCTTAAGGAATTATTATTTTCTTATCTCCGAATCCAGCGTTTTAATATAATACAATGGATGTGTGGGACAAAGGAAAACGGTGTGGTTGTAACCAGATTAAAACTTTTTTTTTTTTTTTGTGAAAAAAACACAGAGGAACAAAAATCATGTACAGGTGTGATATTCCGACACGGGGCACTGAAGTTACCTGAGTTACTATTACTATTAGTATTTGACCAATCTCTCTTGAAAATGTTTGGAATACAACAGGATAAGAGGCAGTGAGCAGTGCGAGCTGACAGCGCTGTGTGGCGATTACCAGGAACCTGTAAACATGGGGTTTGTTGTGTTTAAGCCTATTAAGATCAGCTCCACTCACAATTTTATTAACTAGTGTAAAATTGCAATAATAATATTAACAAAAGAATAAGTGCTCCATGCAAAGAAAAACAATAATTCGAAAACAACAAACCCCTCCCCAAAGAAAAGAAGAAATGCCTGTTTGGATTTGCCCTTTTAGCGTCTGATGCTGTTTACAAATTTCGACGTGGTCAGCTGCAAAGCTTTAAATATTTTTAAGGCATGCAGTCAGAACTTAGACGTCCTGTTGCATTGGACATTTTTCTGAAATGTGTCTGACGTTAAGTATGAGTGTTCATCGGGTGCCATCATTTCTCTCACTTTTCCACTATCAACTCCCCCTCTGAGTAAACAGAAAAATAATATTAAGAGGCTGCTGATGAGTTACAGCACCCATAGCAAATAATGACAGAAATAATAGACAGTCTGCACAGAGAGAGAGCGAGAGAAAGAGAGAGAGAGAGAGAGAGAGGGAGGAAGGGAGGGAGGGAGGGAGAGAGAGAGAGAGAGAGAGAGAGAGAGAAAGAGACTGAAGTTCAAATATTTCCAAACCAAAACATCACACTTAATATAACAAAGAAAGTATACACTAATATTCAGAAATCTGGTTAATCAGTTTAAGCCTGAAAAAGCAAAAATGTTCATTCAGTTGTAGGCTATTCATCTCCAGTGTTGATCATATTCAGGCAACCACCTCATTCTGGTGAGCGCCAACAGTTCATTGTACACCAGGAGGAGATGGCCTCAGTTGACACATTTAATTACTCCCCATTTGAATCAGCCATGGGATATCAAATTTACTTTATATGCATGTCTCCTCCATATAATTTTGGTAAATAAAGATCTTTGTTTCACTTTAAATGCGCACGGAATCAGTAATAGCGAATTTTTTTTTCTTCTTTTTCTTTTTTTTTCTTAACATTTTCCCTCTTGCCATCTATTTGTTGGACATGACGATCTCCGAATACTAAGGGCAAAACTCATCTGTTCAACTTTTCCATGTCTCTTTTCTCTCTGGAAAACAAAAGCCAAACTTAAATACTGTAAACTCCATAGTCCCTTTCTTTTTTTTTCTATCCCCCCGCGGAAATGCTCGGATTGTTCATGAAAACAGTCACTGCACAGGACTCTGTAGTGTGCGGTGTAGAGGAGGGGTCTCTGCTTGGGAATATACGTCCTCCATATTCGGGTGAGGGACCCCCACTGGTGTCATTCTTTTCTCTTTTTGTCTTCTGTTGCAAAACCAAACACGGACAACCTCTTTTTCCAACTGCAGAGTGCCGGCTAAAGTGCTGATTTCATGAGCAGATGGCTTTGGGCATTTTAAGAAATGATTTTCCAGCGCCCCTTTCACCCCCACTTCAATGGAGGTCCTCTTCTTTCGTTTCCTGCCCTGCGCAGCAATCTTGTCCAAATTGGTGGGACTGCCAGTGTTTGAGTCTGTCTCCTCCAGCCACTTGTTTAGGAGCGGCTTAAGTTTGCACATGTTCTTGAAGCTGAGCTGCAGCGCCTCAAACCTGCAGATAGTGGTCTGAGAAAAGACGTTTCCATACAGGGTGCCCAAGGCCAAGCCCACGTCCGCCTGTGTAAAGCCCAGTTTGATCCGCCGCTGCTTGAACTGCTTGGCGAACTGCTCCAGGTCGTCGGAGCTGGGCGCGTCCTCGTCCGAGTGGTCCTGGTGGTGACTGAACGCCTGCTGAGGCGACTCCATCTGGTTGTCGTGGCTGCCCGAGTCGTCGTGGAGTGGGTCCCGCATACCGTGGTGCAGGGAGCCGGGCTGGGGACTCAACATTGCGTTGAGGTTTGTGTATCCGGGCTGGGAGTAGACCAGGGACTGGTGGCCGTTGGATGCTGGGGACAGCGGGGATAAGTGGTGCGTCGTGGTGGGCGCCCACGAACCATGGTGGCCACTCTGCGTCTGCTGGTGCACCAGGTGAGATCTGTGGTGGAAGCCGCTGCTCAGGTCCTCCCGGCTCGCCTGCACGCTGGCTTTGTGCTCCTGCTGTCCGATGTGGGTGCCGCTGGACCAGTCGGTGTTGGAGGTGGGCAGCCACTGGTGGTGCGTCAGGCTCATCGGGTGTCCCGTGTTGGTAGCCGCAAGCCCTTGCAAGTACTCGTGGTGCATCATTTTCTGCACCTCTCTGTAGGTCGTCCCCTGGTGCATCCTATCCGAATCCGGATGCATGAGCGGGTTAGACGGTAAGGAGTTATTCCTCGGAATATACTGAGCTGTTGTCGCCATGGCTCCTACTTCGAAAACTGACGAGCACTTCGGAGGTCTCCAGGCTTTAGAGCCAAAACGCAACAACCTGCTCTGGGAGGTCTTGGGGAAGAGCGAGGACACGCCTCCCCTTCGTTTGTATTGGCTCCTCTCCGATTCAAGCCCACAAGGGACATATTCAATAGGCGCAGGGTTTCAGAGCATGGTACAGCGCATTTTTCGCACAGGATGAATAGAGCTCCGATCTTACATATGTTGCAGAAAAACATATGTTCTATTTATTAAATGTCTCTTTGAGTTTTTAACAGTACTCTTCTCATTTCGTACACCTGCTTTCCATTGATAACTCGCTCGCACAGATATGCCTCCTGTCTATTTTTTTCCCCCCAATTCTCTCCAAGGAAGGTGAACAGTGCTGCAGCAGCGGGGTTTGATTAGGTTTCCCTGGGTTTGGATCGGTTGTTTTGCAAATAACCACGTGGGGGAGTGCGGAGATCTTTTTGAAGGGTTGACCCCCCCCCCCTCTTTCCAACACATGCACTTATAAACACACACCCGAGCACCTTTTATAATAGGTCACTGATGATTATAGCGCTCCTCATTTTAAACAGATCATAAGGCGCGATGCTCCAGCTCTGCAGCCACCCACACAACGGGAGGCGTGTAAATAAAGCTATGTGATGTGTCTGTGAATGCTGCTGTAAATGTGTGACAAATTTGAAAGCATTTGCTCTATTTCAAAGCCTCCGCGTATGTCATTTATTTGTATTGTCTCGGTAATTTTCAATGTTGTATGATCTCATCATCACCACCCACTTAGTTATGATAAGCCAAGATACGCTTTCTCTCTCTCTCTATCTGTCTATCCCCCTACAGACACAGACACACACACACACACACACACACACACACACGTAGTGCAGGTGACAGGGGTGACATATTATACACAATTTATTCACATCATTCAATATCTTATTTTGAAATCCTGAATAATATAGACGTTATCAAGGTGTAGTGCCATATCTGATAATAGTCATTTATAATTGATCATAAAACAATCTAATTTAATTTTTGTATGACACTCTTCACTGCCAAGCCGCTGCAGCTGCTCTGGATTCCCACAGCCCTGGAAATTTTGATTTCACCGATTCCAGAAAATAAAATAGCCTATATTCTTATATCATTTACCTCTCGAAGCATTTTACTAAGCAGCAACTTGGAGAGAGAAACCTTGTGTTTCTTCCTCCTGGCTCCTTCCTCACTACCTCTCCCGGTTGATCTGATTATTTTTCCCTTCACGTTTTGTCCCAATAGCAAATTACCAATTCTATGAATTGCAAAGCAGCCTCAGAGACGCTGAGGGGTAGAGAGAGGGAAGGGGGGGGGATGCGAAGATTGAAAGGGATCTTTGCAAACACAATCACGTTCTTAAATGGAAATGCGGGGCTTTAAACAAATCTTACATCTCTCCCGTTCCATTCGCCTAAAACTCTGCAATCAGGCACATGTTCCACTCTTTCTAAAACAGGAGCTTTTTGGAAGGTTTTTCAGGCGCAACAGTCCCATTTTAATCATTTACCTGAAAGCAATGTTTTTGCCGTTTTATCTTAGCCGCGTGTTTGTTTGTTGTCATCTTCTCCCCCCAATGCGACTATTCTCTTTCTATTTACAGGACGACTCAACTCTAGTGTTCATTTTAATCCAGGACTACATGACTAAAAGGTAAGTTGTCTCCTTTCTCCTGTGACCGCGTCCTTGCTGTACTCTTGTCTCCAGCGTTAACAATGTAGCGAGCGAGTGTGTCTCTGTGTGGGTGTGTGTATGTGTGTGTGGAAAATGTTGTCGGGGTCACAGGTGCTCGTCATCATCTCTTGAAAGGCGTGGTTTTTTATCCACGCATCCTTTATATATTTATTTGGGATGAGTGGGGGGACAATCCTCGCGAGTTATCTGCCTGTCATTTTAAGGCCATTTATTCGAAACAAAGTCAGATTTAAAGATATATGATGATATTCTTTTAATGCAATGTCCCTTTTATTGGTGGTATTCATAATATGCCTCATTTGATGAAACACTTCTTATGATTAAGTTACATCTTGCAAATATTTTTTCCCCTTAATTCTCGAGAAACAATCATTTGCATGATTAAACTGCCTAATTTAAACATGGACTATAATAAGATTTCATACTAGCTGGACTTAACATTATTTTGTATAACTAATGGCTGATAGAATATTCTAGGGAAATTGTATAAAATGCAAAATAATAATAATAATAAAATAATAATAATAATAACACGTAAGACAATGATGGACAATGCTCCTCTAACGCGAGTCGTTAATGGGGAATCCCAGCCAGGACATTTCTTATTGTCAGTGTCTTTTTCTCTGCGCGTTAAACTCCTGAGAGACCTCAGTTGGCTGCGTGTCACTGCTATAAGGGACCGGAGCTCCATGCAGCTCTCAGTTAATGAAGATGCGTTAGCCATTCAGTCATTCTTGTCTCCCAGTCTATAAAAAGCAGTGGTTTCTGCCACACAGACCCAGTCTTGTGTTTTGCCATGCCAGCGAGGAGCTGCTGGAAAAAGAGAGATCCAGATGCTTTGGCCCCTTTTGTAAAGAATATGGCCTTGTGTGCGCTGAGGTGCATTTTTGCCAGGACGCACTAGGTTTCCATGGTGCGCTCGATGAAAGGGATCACACAGAACTTAGTGGTGAATGACAGGCCGTACAGGAAAAGCGGCTGGAAATGAACCCGATATGATGGATTTAAAAAAATAGAGAAGGGGAGGGGGAAAAAAGAAAGAAATTACGAAGCACACTGAGTATGAACCGCAGAGATGAGTGTAGAGGAAGTTGGGTGACCTCTTTTACCAGAAATAAGTGTCTTCTTTGTATCACCCTGGAAACACAATTCCCTGATTTATTCTTTACTTTCTCGCCAGTTTCTTTCTTGTGATGTCTTGACATAATGTGAACATGCAGAAACTAGAGAGACATTAAAACCTTGACTCTGAAAACTAATTTTATCTTGGACAGGACACTTAACTAAACATGATGTATTTTCTGACCAAACCTGATTTCCTTACTTCATTAAAAAACAAAACAAACAAAAAAAACAAAACAAAAACAAAACAAGTGTTTAACTAAATGCAGTGTATTCTTGTGTAACTGTAATTTAGAGGTTTATTATTAGAACGACTGGTCTATTTTTCAGTCAGTCACGTGTTAATCTTACCCCCAATCTACTTAATATGCAGCATTTATTGTCAGGACGCACCACAACCAATGGGACCCCATCGACCCTTCAAGTTTCTCTCTGTCTCTCTCTCTCTCTGCCTGGTTGTCCATACAGTAAGGTGACGCAGATGATGATGTATAAAAATGACAAATAGTTAAGTGGAGAATTGCGAAATTAGTAAAAGTCAGAACATTTTCTGTACTTTCCAATAAGATGACAAAAATAACGCAAAAGAGATAAATTGTGCTAATAATCAGAATAGAATTTCTAATATTTTCGGGTTTGTACTGTAAGATTTAAGTGCAGGTTATTTTTGTCCTTATTCTAAGGCTATAAAATATGCAAACATTTCATTTTGAAATAAAGTTTAATCGGGTTTTATTTTCCAATGGCATACCTGAGAATAACGCACTCACTCACTCACTCAAAAAAAACCGGCCTCGGCCTCATATTAGATGTTAAATACAAGTCTTCCTCAATTCCAGGGGGAACATTTCGACCTGCCACAAGCTATGTTTAGATTTTAAAATTCATGTGATGTACCTCCCAACTACAGTGAGTGGAATAATATTCACCAACTCACTCAATCAGATAATTGTATTTCGTTTCCACGTTTTTTTTTTTTTTTTTTTTTTTTTTGATAGACATGCGTAATAGGCACTAAATATGCACCCGCAAAAAAAAAAAAAAAAACTCTGTTTGCCCATCCATTTTGAAGACCAAACCGTCCCGTGCTTTTCAGGTAACTTTTTTTCCCTTTCTTTTTTGGCTAATGAACTTGGGCTATTCTGCCAGCATCCCCATGAGAATGCGACCGGGGGGGTGGGGGGGTGGACGCTTCTCTTGTGGTAAAAGGTGCGAGTTTCTTCCTCTATCTCTCGGCTAATTAGGCGGGGTCTGAACACGCCAGAATGAATATTCATGAAAGGCACCGGCGCGCAATTAGTAGTGGAGAGAGTTCCCAACTTCAATCCCCCAAACAACGCAGCTTGCAGAGGAACGGGGTACCGGTCCCCCCTACTCCATGTGTCTCTGCTTTCTGCTCAAGCACTCTTTGAGCCCTAACTTTATACTCTCAGTTCTTATCAGCCAGTCTCCTGCTCCCCTTTTCAAAGCAGCCACCAACATAACTGATTTGTCCACTTCATGTAAATCACCATGTTGGGAATAACAGCTAATCCAATTAGATTTCTCAATAACTTATTAAATAGCCAAAGCAGATACTTCCGTCATTTTAGGAGTTCTTTTGTGTCACTTTTTGTTAAATGAAAAAAAAGAAGAAAAAAAAAAAAAACTCATTCAAAATTTCAATTTCAATATGTGTGAATTTCACTGATATGACCACATCTGACACTCTCTCTGTGAGGTTGAAGATCTATATTTGCAGCAGTTAACTGACTCACAAACTTGCATGAAACACAACCTGGACACACACCTACCACCTAATGATGCATATCATCTAACAACACACAATTTCATAAGCATCACACCTCACTATTCCAAATCCTCTGAATTGCCAATGGCCCCTGGTGCACACATCTGCTCCCATCCCCTAAAGCCGCCTTCTACCTGTCTTTGTGTTTTGTGTGTCACGCCGGTGTGAGCCTTAGCCTGTGTGGCTGACTGACTGGCTGGCTGGCTGGCTGGCTGGCTGTCCGCCTGCCCGCCAAGGACCCACAATCCTCCGCTTTGAATTCAAGGTGATTCTTATCCCCGACCCCCTCCTGGCCTGGCGCGTTTGCCTCTTGCCTCCATAAAGACGTGTTTATGTATGTATGTATGTGCAGAGGGGAACACGGGGAGGTTTTTCAAGGGTTGGGGGGGAGATAAGCAGAGGAATTTGAGGCCGGTGAATATGGATGGGGCCCCTGCTTTTAGAGAGCACCGCTGATAGAGAGGTAAACAGCTCCTGGCCAGAAGAAGCAAGAAGGGGGGTGGGGGGAGTTGATGCATGCACTGGCATGCATTTGAGGCCTAACTCCATATCCCTCTCTCTCTGTCATTCACTCACCATCTCTGAGAACTATCTATCATTATTCCTTCTCCTTATTTTGTTGTTATATTGTCAAGGTTTTGCTTTTGGACAGTCTGGTGGATTTGGACGATGAGGTTCCATTATCAATACACTGAGAGGGAGGGTGTTTGCAAACCTGATTTCAGCCTCAGAAGTTTTGGTTCCTCAATGCTGATGCTGCATTTTTAAGGACAATGGAATGGGTGCAGGTTATATGTTACAAGCAGCATTGTGTTTGTGCCAGTGGAATTTAGTTATTAACTGCCTCTCCTGGTAACAGTGATCATTATTGTTAGCATTACTGCCTCCGTCAATAAGCATCTCTTCTCCTCTCTTCCCTTAAGATGTGGACAAGAACAGCGACATGATGATCTCAGACTTAAAACCCCTCTCTCTCTCTCTCTCTCTCTTTCCTACCCTCTGTTCCCATCTTCTCTTCTCCTGACAGATCCTGTGAGACCGAGAGGCTTGCCAACATGAAGACCGCGACAGCAACAGGACACAGCACGAGTGAGTCGACGTGTCTCACACATTTTGTTTCAACGTATGCCTGTGTAAGTGGGCAAACATGTTGCCTGATATGGGAAGTCTGTTGTTCGTTAACTCTGCAAACTCCATCCCAGCATCTGAACGCTTTTATTTTATGCACATGACTCTGCCATGGCTGAATAAGCATGGCTTCGTGTGTGTGGGAGAGAGAGGGACAGAGAGATAGACACTGAGAAAAACGAGAATGACAAAAAGAAATGACATACTTATATATGCAATGTGTCACTGCAACTCCATTTTTGTTGGTTGTTGGGAATTATTGATTTTTGAAAAATCATTCAGTACTGGGTTAATTACAGATTTTAAAAAACAGTTTCTAAACCCCAAAACACATTAGTTTGAAAAGTCTAGTTTAATTCATGTGAAGTTGAATTTGGAGTTTTCACCTGACAAAGTCACATGGTGCTGCACGTTTTTTAAGACTTTTTTAGACTTAAGCAGATTTTCATCAGTCTAAATGGATTTCAGTTTTACTTTTTTAAAGGAGTTTTGGGTAATTTTCATATCTTAATTAGAGAACGGACAGTTTTGAGATGACAGGAAACCAGGAGAAAGAGATGGGGAACGACATGCCCTCGTCAGATTTAAAAGGGACCTTTTTTTGCTGTTGCAGAATTAAACTGTGGATGAAGTTAACTTTATTTGATGAAGAATATTTTTTTTGCATTTGGCTGATTCAGAGTAGTTGTTTTGTTCCACAGGTAAGCCCTCTCAGGCCCTGACTTTCCTTTGGAGCAGCTGCTTAGTTTTATCCCACTTGATTGCTCTCTTGGCCACAACAGCACAGCTTCTTTCTCTCTCTCTCTCTCTCTCTCTCTCTCTCACACACACACACACACACATACACACAGGAGCACACACTCCTGACACACACACTCCAGAGAACTTCCACACTAAGGCCCCACCGCAAAGTTATTAATGAGCTGTTTAATTTTAATTAGATAGTAATTCATGTTAATGCCTGCTTAATGGAGCCAAATAATTCCCCTCGGTCACTCGGGGTCTTTATGCTTCGTTTACCAGCCCCTGCAGTTATTCTCTGGCTTTTGTTTTTATATTACATTTGCAAGTTTTTTTGTTTTTTTTTTCAAAGAGTGAGTGAATGATGAAACAGTAAAAACAGGAAACATATGGGGTGAGTGAAGCATGCAAGTGTGTGTGTGTGTGTGTGTGTGTAAAAGAGTGTCAGTGTGTATCAGTGAGAGTGGAAGCTACTCATATGTTTCTGTCCATGTTCCCTCTATTTATATTTCATTCTTACTTAAGTGCTTGTTAAATCAACTGTGTTCGTGTCCATGAATTTCCATCTGTACGTGTAAAAAGTTAAACTACTTGGCCACACATGCCCACACACACAGAGATTCTGTTAATGCACAGGCTACTATAGCAAATGCCTTAAGTCAGATCAAAGAAAAGGTCAAACTCAGTATTGAATGCTATGCAGGGTTAAACCCTTAGGCTGTACAGTACAGGTGCCAAGACATTTGTAAGAGAGAGGTTGTGACCTTTCTATCCAGGCCAGGCCTCATATCGCGTGTGCATCCACTGTGCTGCTGCTCACCTAAGGGGAAGCATTTGTTTGAGACCCCCCCCCCTCCCCTTGAAGTTCAAACATCGGTAAGGCTGTGCAGGAGTGACCACACCAGCTCAGACCACTGTGTGTGTGTGAGGAGGAGCGAAGGGGTCAATGCTGTTGAGTCTGTCTCGGTTCTGTCTGGGTGCCTCGGCTCTAACGGAGCACTAAGCTGAGTGGTTGAATTGAGTTAGTGGCTACAGACAGGCTTTTAATTGTTGATTGACCAGTCTGAGTGCTTCCTGGGCTGGGGTCATTGCAGAGAGCAAGGCAGGGAGGTCCCCAGGCCCCAACGGCAATTTCAGTCACACACACCCAAAGTGCCGCAGAGGGGCGGAAAGAGATGGAGAGGAGGATGGCTGAAAGGTACTTAGGACATGGCGAGGGGGACGGATAAGAGCTGAGAGACGTTAAAAAGTTAGAAAATTTGTTGTGCTTTATTCTGTTTTTTTTTTTTTTTTTTTTTTTTTTTAACATGAAGTTTGATCTTGGGATTTACAGGGGCCGTGCGATTCGAGCAAACAGAAACGCATATTGGTGACAGCGTTACAGTGGCTGTGAGCAAGCGTGGGCTTTGAGGTCCACAGATTAGCAAGTTCAATGTTTACTCCTCCACAAAATCTCAGCTCCTTCATCTGTTTGACAATTACAAATTTACTTTGTACCCGTTCCATCCACTTCTCCTGCCCCCTTTATCCTCTCTTCTCTCTCCCCCCTTCAGCCCTCTTTCCTCTAATTCTGCACGGGGCCACAAAAGCCCATTCTGCTGTTTTAGCGGGTTAGCTCTTCTCTCCTCTCCTCCTCCTCTCCTCCTCCTCCTCCTCCTCCTCCTCCTCCTCCTGGCTCACAGCAGGTGCCCGTCCTCGGCTAACATTTGTTATCTCTAATCCTGCAGGTTCGGCGCACAAAAAGAGCGTAGTAAACTCTCTCTCAGACCTAATCCCACCACTCCTTTTTTGATGGCGTTCCCCCTCGCCCTCCTCTCCTCTTTTCTCCCTTCACTATCTCTCTTTTAGGCAGCTGGGGGGACACTCCACTTCTCTGATTGCCACATAGCTTTTTATCACCATGGCCTTCAATTTGGGGGGCAGCTGTTGGTGGTGGGGGTGTCCTTCCCCCCCTGTTCTTTATACCTCCGATTCCAACTCTCTTTTTCCTTTCTCTCTCCTTCTGTCTCCTTTTTTTTGCCCCCTTCTCCCTCTCTCTCTGTATCATTTACAGTCATTTTCTGGCAATTAAAATGGAGCGCTGCTGCAGGATTTTCGCCTGCAGTGCAACACTACAGTGCTGATGAATAATTCTTCACCCTGCAAACTGGAAAGCTAGCCTTTCTTTCATGTCGGCCCTTTGTTGATTTACCATTAAAACTTACTGCACCGTGCTATGAGTGGAGGGCCCGGCTCTGCGGGAACTGGCAAAAAGCAAAAAATAAGGATGAAGCAGATATGTGTACATATGCTTTAGGGTCATTTTTTCCCAGCCTAGGATGAGGAAGTCTCTGAGTTGTATATGTGAGTCATATATATTTGTGTTTATGGTTTAGATTTATGGTGCACCAGCCTCTTTATTTATGTCCACTGTCTCATTCTGTACCACTTAGGTTTTATGTTAATTTTTCTTATCAACGGTTTTCATTATGGGGCTTAGCTGTATTGTGTGAGTGATTAGACGGTCATTCATCTCTGTTTCTCTTTCTCGCACACACTGACACACATACACTGTCTCTCTTTCTCTCTCTATCACACACACAGCGAGCAGTGACTGATGTGTGGATGGAGTGTGTGGGGTGCTTGGGCTGCAGAGGCGGGGTGGTGTTGGCAGTATGTTAAATGATGTGGGACTCCAGGCCAGTCCAGCTCTTGGCTGTTTTCTGTTAGGAACATCCTGGAGCGGACTATTAACTGCTTTACAGATTTTAGTTTAAATAACTTCATTATCCCAGTAGGAAAAATAAAAGTTGACTTTTGCTGTGCAACAGTGTCACAATAATAAATAAACACTAGTAAAATAAATAAAATGGACACTAGGAAATAAAACAGAGAAGATAAAGCAGGCAGTGATCAATCATCACATATATATCTTGAGTTAACTTATATTCTGTACTTGATAGAACGTGCTGTAAATTAGTCAAGGCCAAAATCATCAATATCAACATCAGTACTAATATTCTTTTCTTATCAAAAGCAGCTTATCATGTAGGAGAGACCCATGTGTCATGATAGGAGCTGAAAGCATCATCGCTATTTCACATTCACACCTGGCACTGAGTGATTTGCAAAGTATTAGGCATTTCTTCTCACCATTCTCTGTTAATTACTTGATCACATGTAGGGCTGTGATAGATCAATTAGTCATTTGGTCTATAAAATGGAAGAAAAGGGTTGAAAAATGCACATCACAATTTCCCAAGGTGGCATCTTCAAATATTTTGTTTTGTCTGACAAATATATTTAGTTTATAATCAACGGAAACTACAGAAACTAGGGAATATCCACATCTGAGAAGCTGAAACCAGAGTTTTGGCATTCTTGAAAAATCAACTAAGCGTTGAGCCAATAATCATGGATGTTAAAACATAAGGCTGTTTATGATGGTAATGAACAAATGTTCATTGTGTGAACAAA
This sequence comes from Lates calcarifer, assembly GCF_001640805.2. Classification (NCBI taxonomy): domain Eukaryota; kingdom Metazoa; phylum Chordata; class Actinopteri; family Centropomidae; genus Lates; species Lates calcarifer. The sequence goes on along the minus strand of NC_066847.1, from coordinate 7,431,719 downwards.
GTAACTGCTGCGTGCCACTGTAGCTGTACTTTTCATGTATCCATAGCCACTACTCAAAAAAACTCAAAAAAAGACTTTTAGGTATCGATCTCCCCACCTCTGCTCACTATGTGCAACCTGCAGACTGCTATTTTAACAGGCTGGCTCTCTCTCCTCCCAAAGCAGCAGGTTAAATTCATTCTACAAGAGACAAGTGCAGCTGGAGAGAGGTTTAATAATTTAATAATTACAGTGAATGAACCAGTTGTCCGAGAGAGAAACAGGAAGTTTAAGGAGCTTTAGCCCCGGTTAGAGAGGTTGGATTAGGGCCTGAGAAGAAGTATCTTCTCGCCATGTCATCTGGCTCAGTAGTTATCTCCCAGTCAGTTATATGGGCTTCAGCATATTGAACAGCAAATATGAACACACGCTCACTCTAATATACTGACAGGCACACACATGAGCAAGCAAACACTCACACACAAACACACACACAAGGCCGCGCGCACACACACACACACACACACACACACAGAGTAAGTAAACAAACAAACACTCTATTTTTCACACTGTCACACTCACATGGACACAGTCACGCACTGAAGAGATAATGGTGGCCAGAGGCGGTCTTAGTGCTCTCTCTCCCCCTCTCCCTCACTCGCTCTCGCTCTCACTCTCCCTCCCTCTCTCTCTCTCTCCCTCACCATGTCTCTGAGGCAGAAAGCGTGCTCCGGTCCTCACTGTCTGTTAGATTTGATCACCATCACCCAGCTGCAACGGACAGTGCACAGCTCAGCTCAGCTGACGGCTCATTGGCACACACACACGCGCACACACACACACTCACACACACACAGCTACTGTGCCAGAGGATATTACATGCAGTGTCTGACACCTCTAAATAAGTGTTTACTCTGTGTGTGTGTGTTAGTGTGTGTGTTGCTGTGTATGTGTATTTGCCTTTGGATCTTATTTGGCTGTATGACTGCCTCTCCATCCATAACTCTGTGTTTGTGTGTGTTTGTGCATGTGGTAACAACAGGCCTAAAATGAAATGCATCCAAAATGATCATCACCCTATCCCCTGCTTCTACATGGCTGTCTCCATCATTAACATAGGCAGCATGGAATTCCTTGAAGTACAACTGCTCATTTGAATTGACACTGTCCTCATTCTATATATACGCAAGCGAAATATAATTTTACTGTGTAATGATTAAGCAAAATAATCTAAATAAAAAATGTAAATTAATCTCTGTCTGATGTGGAGTTTTTTTCCAGATGTCTGGCATTATACTTCTTGAAATATGAAGATGTGTTGGTGTGAATGTAAAGGTAAAATACATGAATTCATCATTCATCTGCATATTTTTCTCTTTGTTGCTCTCTTTTTCTCCCCTCATACACACATAAGCTCAGACAGGGTCTTATAAAGCTGTGACAGCCAAGAGGCAGCAAACTGTATATGTGTGTGTGTGCCTGCATGCACACACGTGCATACATGTATCCCTGCCGGTAAAGAGGGTTTTTTTATAAAGACAGAAAAGAGGGGGTACAGTAAATCCTAAATCTGAGCACGCCCATCTCAGAGACCCGAGGGTGCCACGCTATGATTGACAGGCCTCCTTTCACTGGCGCTGTCGGACGGGGGACGGATTAGGGCTGTCTCGCCCTAAAGGGCCATTGTGGCCCCACGTCTCCCAGCTGCTTCACCATACACCCCTCTCTACAACCAAGGAGGGGCCCTTGTGAGTGTGTGTGTGTGTGTGTGTGTACATCTGTGTATTAGGGTGATGCGGTGTGCATGGCATGGGTGCGCTTTACCTTCTGTCTTAATTCTCTGGTCTGTTAAAATAGCAGGATGTTGCTTTTTAGTCAGAAGTTTTGTTTGTTTTGTGTTCCCTGAATGTCTACAATTTTTAAGCACGAGATGCACTACACACCTTTTAAATTTCAAAAGGCAAAATGATTTTTCAGTTTAATTCCACTGAGAGAATCTGATCATATAAAATTAATTTAACCCTTAACAATCATTGAAAATTCATGTATGTTTATGTATGTACACAGTTAATTTAAAACATATTACTAAACATGCTGTCACATTGTCATTTTAGAGTTAAACAAATGGATGGTTACACCATGGACTGAGAATGTTTTTCCCTCATCTACTTTGCATTCTTTCCAACAATTAGTTTCATAGAACAGAAACTGTATTTATGTTGTGACATGAGGCAATGAGAAAGCATCTGTAGTGACAGGTGACGCTAACACAGGTGTGTTGCTGTTGTCGCCTACAGCTCTGACTCCATTCTGGTGTAGATCAGAGGGCTATACTTGTAAAGTGCAATAGCCCAAAGTCTCAAGCCTTTAGTGTCATCATCATTATGATTAATGGCACCAGTTAAACTGGTTTTGTTCCCTCCTTAAAAGAAGGAAAATGCTTTTGGTGTGTGCTGGCCCTGCTCATTAAACGAAGGCTTGTGACATCTTAAGTCTGTGCTGATTTGTCCAATCTGAGTTAATTCCAGGGTTGAATTAACAGTAGAGGTAATTTTCTGCTTTACCCCAAAAAGTCCCCCAAAAACTATCATTACTATATGATTCTGTGTCCATGTGTATGTGTATGTGTGTGAGAGAGAGAAAAATGGTGCACTAGATGTGAAAACATGCCAGTAATATGACCTTTCCAACCTTTCTGTTGCTTCCCTGGAGTTTCCCATCCGTTTCCAAAGAGGCCTTGTGGGGAGTGCCCATCATGGGGGATCCTTCTGGGTTATGAGACCCCTCGTGTGGGATGCTGGGCAGGGCGAGTTGGCACTGCAGCAGTACTGATGTGGAGCTTTGCCAGGAGAGGGAATGCCAGAGGCCTGCCACACTCCTGCTGAGAACCTCCCAGGCAATTAGACTGCTGCGGTAGCGAGCTGCGGTCTGAACTGTAAAGCAGAGGGAAGAGTGAACAGGATCAGCGATTAACAATATGTAACAGTTTGTGCTGACACTGTGTTGACATTCGTTGATTGACTGAGTGTAAACAGATATACTGTTTCAGGTTAAAGTGAGCACACTGATAGTATGCACCTCCAGCTATACTTGTAAGCATTTTGTTCTCAAAGTGTGCACAACATGATAAGTCCTTGGAAGAAGAGCCTTGATTTGATATGTGAAAAGGGTGAAAAAAGTTGCCCTCCTTCTATGCATGTCCCTGTCACCCCAGTGGAAAAAGGACTGGATCACTCTCACTCTCACTGTCTCTCTTCCTTTCTCCCCTCTCCATCTCTCAGTCTGATGAAAGAGGAGCTATGATCGCTTCGACAACAAAGGCCCCAGCCGCCTGTGTTTGGATGAGGCTCTTCTTTCTTCTCTCCTTCCTCCTCCTCCTCTATCTATCTCTTCTAACCCCCTCTGATCTCACTTACTCTCTTTTTCCTCTACGCCGCCTTCCCTCCTACTCCCCCTCTTTTCCCCTTACCCTCTCCCTCCCTTCCTGCTCTATCTCTCGCTGCCTGATGCCACTCACTGGCATTGCTCCTCCGTTCTTCGTTAGGGCCTCGGCGATACAATCAGGGAATGGAATTAAAAATCAGAAAGTGTCCTTGTCGAAGAGACACCCCGGATGGCGCACTTTGATGTCTCCTCGGAAATTTGAAATTCATATGTTGTCACACTTCATTTTATTCCCTCTCCCTCTCTCTCTCACTCTTTCTCCTTCTGCTTTCTCCCTTTTTTTTGCCTCCTCCTCCTCTTCTCCGTCAAGTGCCATCATGTACTATTCAGTTAGAAAGAGAGAAAGAACGGAGAAGAACATAAAACGCATTGTACAAGTGTTTTTAAAAGCCCTTTCTTGTCTTTTATTTTTCATGTTTTCACTTTGTGAAGAACACGGGAAGATATAATGAATCATTTAATTTCCTTTTGATTGTAGGTACTGGGGTGCGTAGGCTTAGAGGTAGATGACAGGGAGTGAGGGACCACAAGACGGGGTGGAAATGTGGCGGCGAGCCACTTTGATGCCATTTCAGAACGGGGCGCCAAGTCAAAGTTATTTGACAGAGTGAGGAAAGTGTGGCTGCCACACACTCAGGAGCACACACTCATACACACACACATTCAAAGAGCCACATAAACTCTCTGGCAGAAACCCCAGCCTAGTCCCCAGCGAAAACAAATAAATGCACATGCTGTACGAGTTTCTCTCGGCCCACAATTTCCTCAAACCTTCAAAATGAAAGACAGGAGTTTGGACGTAATCCTGTTAGGATTTCAATAAGAGAAACATCAAAACATGTTAATTTTACGCTGAATAGCATGTGAGTCACCGTGTGAGTGTGTGAACACATTGTTGAGATCTGAAGGAATTCCTCTTGTAAGAAGTGTGGAAGAATAATTAGTCTTGAGTCAATGACATTAATAAACAGTAGCCGTCCAAAAGAAATCTTAAGAGCTGGATTTGGAAATGACACATTTCTGGACACATTTTTCATTCTTGTCTTCAAGAAAATGAGGGGGGCACATCACTGGGTCCTTGATGGCCCCTCCCAAGACAGTTACAAATGGGCATGAAGATGGGGTGGTGAGGGCTGGGGATGGGGTAAGGGATGTGGGGGTGGGGGGTGTGGTGGATGAGCAGGATGTGGATGGAGACGGGGATGGGGAGTCCCACCGGTCCACTATACCCCAGATTCATCATTAATCACTCCCGCTGAGCCCCTCAGACCCTCCCATTCCTCCTTACCACCCCTGTCTTCCACCTATAAGACCCACTCCCCAAGGTGATGGCAACCCATCCCTCCTGCCCCCTGCCCACCATCAACACCACCCACAACACTTGCCCCTCCTCAAAACAACAATTTCTGTTATCTATAGCACCTCGGGAAAGTCACCCTTCTTTGTCTCTACATCTCTTTCTCTCTGTTTATATCTCTCTTTCCCCCCTTCCTCCTTTTCCCCATCTCTCAGTCTCCATCTGTGTCTGCCCCCCCTCCACTACTTTTTACTCTCTCCGTCTCGTTTTCTCCCTCTCTCTTTGAGACAAATGGGTTTTAATAAAAGCTGACAGAGCAATGAAATTAAAGGAGGGCATCCCATGGCCAGCTATAGCTCCAGACTGAGCGTGGCACTGACATATTTAAAACAGGCCCTTAATTCAGTAGCCTGCTCGTGTCTTTCATCACCAGGGCTCCTCAGTGTTATCGGAATCATTATTACTGCCTGACACTGTATTGTTGTTGTAAAAAAAATCATAGTTACAACTGGCACCAGAGGAGACAAGCATTTAGCAGCCCCTTTGTCCTTGTGCCAACAGTGACCCCTATAAAACAGTTTATTCCATTGACCCTATTAGCAGATATTAGGCCCCATCTCCCATGTTGCCTCATTACAGCCCTGGATGATAAAGAACGGGGGTTGGGATGGAGGAGGTGGTCGGAGACAGAAAGCGAGTGTGCGTCTTTTCCAAGGGAACCCTTCCATAAGGAATAACTGACATGGAGGACTTACCCACGCCTCGGGAGCTCTTGCTTGACGTTAGAAAGCATTGTTTTGTTGGATTACAGGGTTAGGAGGGGAATCTAATCCCCTAATTTTTAATCTCTCCTGATTCCAGAGGGATGCATAAGAGACTGGGGGGGGGGTTCCCTGACACAGCTTGGGTAGGTGGGTTACTGGGGGGAGGGGTAAACTGATAGAAGAAGAGCGTATGCTTCTTAACAAAGGGCATATGATATTATTGGTTGGTAATGGCATTTATTGCTTTGAGAAACTGTAAGGACAACATGAGAAATCTTTAAATGTGGCTGCATGGCCCATTTTTAGTCACTGACACCTGTATAAATGTTAACTCAGAAATTGTAGGATGCTTGAAAAGTACTAGAAAAGTTCCCAAACTCAATATCAACAGTAAAATCAAGAGTAAAAAGATAGCCGCTTACTACCCTGTAACAGAAGTAATTCCAATCCTATTTGTAGGCTGTGCACTACACAACATTTAAAATGTTCTGTGACAGTGATAACATATCCTTCTCCCAAAACATTTCTGCTTTGTCATTTCATACCCTCACCACCATGTGTCTGGTTGTGTGGATAATTTCTCAGACAGCTTACGGTGACAGGCTTTTGGGATGGAGGGATAAGTTGTCTGGGAGCTCATCCCTATAATCTGTGAAGGATATACAGGGTCTCCCCAGGCGTACTGCAGGGACTGTTCACCTGCAGCATTAGCTAAATAAGATTAGGAGCTGGACTGGAACCCAAACACTTACTGTGGGCGGAAATATATATCTATATATGTGTATATATAAAATCACATAGGGGGAAATTTGTTTTTAAGCTGAAAACACAGTGAACACCCTTTGCAAGGGGAATTTCAAAATCAAGTTGAGGCATAAAACGTATGAGGAGAAAGAAGGGACATGAAACCTCCAACTGGGTTCAACTGAAGGCCTCTTTCAAATGTAAAGTTAGCTACAGAGCTGGCAGGAGATGGAGCTGGAAGGATGGAAACAGGGATGGAGAAGGGAGGGTGGTCGCGGCAGACACAGGGAGTTAGAAATCATTGCGTCCATTGACAAAGTAACCTTGGGCGGCTTCCAGCATGACTGAGGGAGTGAGTGAGCGACGGGGTCTTGGAGCAGGGCCAAGCCCAGCCTTTTGTGCCAGCAGCCGCCACATTCCAATCAGCCACGGATATTTATACTCCGGGCCTAATTGAAAGGTTGGCTTGTGAACCATCTGCATGCACCCACACTCCAACTCCCCCTTCAACACACACACACACACACACACACACGTACACCCACACACAGAGACAGACACACTTTTTAGTGCTTTACCACCACAGACACAGCCAGCTTTGACCCACAGAAGAGGAAGGCCAGACACGCTGCATCTGTGACGGCTAACATCCCAAGAGGCCAAAAATGCAAAGGGTGACTTATGGCAAAATAATTTCTGCCAAAGGTTAAATTCAGATTTTTTTTCTTGATATTTACTTCTCCTAATGAGATTTAAGCAAAAAATGCCGTGAGAGAAGTTGGCCATTGTCCTGAGCCACTGGCCCGACATGATGATATAGAAATATCAGACAAAGTACCTTTGAAATGCATCTCTTACAAACCACTGAGTTAAAAGAGTAAATCCGTCAAGTGGTTTTAAACACATTTTAACAATAACTGCAACAGGACATTCCAAATCATCTATGTCCCTTTCAGTGAGATCAAATTGTCCATAATCACAACATACGGCAGACAGGCATGGGAACTTGACTTTTTATCAGGTGGTAATTTCTACAAAGTGAGCCAACAAACCTGTAGTCAGTAATACTGTGCAGCTGAGGGAGTCTGGCAGTTGATAAAAGTAACTCAGCACCAGTGTGAGATAAATGACTTGATGATTGATTACCGCCTAAAGCAGAAAAATGAGCAAAGTGCAAAACCAGTCAGTAACGTTTGTGTAATGAACATTTTTCTCACAGTTCCTTCTCTCTATACCATGGCGATGAATGGCTGTTTAGGATTTCTGCTGTATTTCAGGTGGGCTTTAAAAGTATAGTGGGAAAAAAGGCTAAATGTTTTCAACTGCATTATTTTCACTCTACAACTGTGTGTTCTTCTGTATTCTGTAATAAATCCTCATCATTAAGTAAAAAGAAATCCCTTCTACATCTGTCTTATTTGAATTTCTCTAAGGAATAATGTGATAAGGATTTAATGCTTTCTACACTATGTCAGTCATGATAAGAAACAATGCTGAAAAGCAGCAAGAGGTAAAGATAATCTTGGAGTAACTATGACAATATGGAGAGTAAAATAGTTGCTCAATACTGTGCGGTGAAGATTAAAGGCCTGAAACAAATCATGTTAAGGAAATGTAAATTGATAATATCTAAATAAATCCAGCATTCATTTGTCATCCTGATGATCATAAATAAAATATTTTTTTAAAGTGAGCCAGCATTCACCTAACCTCAAATATCAACTTTAAATCAAATCATAAATACTGAACTACAAGTTTAACCGACTGACTAACCATATGCCAGACACCAAGCCAAAATCAGGACTCCAGGGAGCCATGGAACAGTGAAACACAAATATCAGACTTCTGTTTCACAACCACTGAAATGCATCGTGGGCTCATGGGATCGAGTAACTAAACCCACTGATTAATGCACAATTAGTGTTGTGTTGTGTCAGTTAACAGGATGGGCTGATGGAGTTTGCAGCAATGGTGAGGAGTGTGTTAAAGCTCTCGGCGGGCATCCAGCTGGCCCTTCGCTCATCTCTGGGACGTGTTAGGCTTCCTCTGCCAGCTGGCACTGCAACACACTGCCATGTTCATTCATGACAGGCATCTCCAAAAACTTGTGAAAAACCTGGTGATTCTCGAATGCTCCTTTCACAAAAAAGGCTTTCAAAAGGGGGGAAAAAAGAAAAAAGAAAGACCAAAAAAGAAAGAAAGAACATCTTTTCATGTGTTCTAAGCCAAGGACATTTCGGGCAACTCAGAAAAGTTTATTCAATGTGCTGCCCAAAACATTATTTATGTGTGTGACGCTTCTCACATTTATATTGCTGTAAAACCTGCAGTCAAAAACAGACAAAAAAGCTTTGCCACATACCCTCTACCCTCTGTCCCTATCATGTGCTCTATGCTAATTTGCTTAAGTGCTAAAGTTTCAATATTGTAAAGTCGATGTTTAAAATGGAAAAATGCTAAAGTAAAGCATATTTAAAAATGCCAGCATAGAGAACACAGTTCAGCTTTCAGTGTAATGCTGATGGATGCTCATGGTGATGTTCTCATGCTCAGTGGAACTGGAAAAGACATTATCAAATCAGAGATGATTTTAAGTTATACTTGTTTTGATAGTAAAGAAATAGTGAAGTCAATAATTTCCTTGACAGTATCAATGTTGGTAAAAAGTAGTAAAAGTTTAAGCCGTTATGACAAAGAATGTCTGGTGTTGGTACTGAACTTCATTTAACATTAACTGTCCTCTTATGCATGGACTTCTATGTCCCAGCAATACATCCTATTTCGTCAGCTTTTTCTATGTTTTATAGGAAGAGTTTTCTACCTGCAAAGTAACCAAATTCATCAGATAAATCCAGCAGGAAAAAAGTACAATGTCTCCATGTGAAATGCAGCGGAGCAGATGCAAAGAAAGGCTCCTTAAGTTGAAATATACTTGAATAAACATACTTAGTTCCAGGCCAAAATAGTACACAGTCAACATTAGTACACAGCGCACACCACAGAGTATTTGTATACAGTATGGAATTAGGACAGAGAGAAGCAGCATGTGGACAGAGCAGGCAGCTCTATCCAGGGTACTGAATCACTGAATTTAGGCTTTTCACCAGGAAACAGAACCATTGGCATGCTGCTGGGGAATGGGGGACAGCCTGCCAAATGCAAAATCATCCTCTGTTCTCCCTTGGCTTGCGCCTGTGATAAATCAAAATGCCGAACAACAATTAGCACTCTGTTGACACTCTATTCACATCCAACAGTTGATATAGGAAGTGGGCCAAATGATGTAGAACACAACTTATTGTCTTGCCAAGTGCATCTGCTATTATCAGCGGTGGAAATCCATCCACTTGTTATATGAGCCTGTGAAAACAGGTCTACAGATTCCACTTAGCTCCAATATAAACTGTGTTGTACAATAGATTACTGGCATTGCAAATTTACACTACATACATATTGTGGGAAAGCACAAGGGACAATTAATCCCCAACTGATTATATCACTCCAAGAATATGAACTCACTGTATATGCCTTACAGGTCAAACATACAGCAGCATGTCCTCCTTCTTTACATTCAATAGGAAATCATTCGCTTAAAGCAATCAAATACACTTCAATAACAACAGAGATAAACAACACTCATCCGGTCTAATCTCTCTGCGGACCACCGAGCTCAATCAATTAATTACCTAGTCTCTGTGTTTTACTTCAGGGCATTAGTAATGATCTTTAAATATTAATTTGGCTTTGTCCAGGGACTGATACAAGGGCCCTGTTGTTGTCTTGTTGTTGATTTCTAGTTGTCAAGTCAGAGGCACTCTGCTGTGGGAGGTGAACCTGAACAGCCAGAGGAGGATTTGGGCTGTTTGGCTAGTGTGTACAAAGAGAAAATATATACTTTATTTGATGATTACAAACAGGAGCAGTAAAATATTTAATAATTCTGCAAGATTTCTTTGTTTCAGAAAGAAACGGACAAAAGTTTGAAAATTGTGGTGATTGTTGCAGAATGGTTCTTGTAGTTTGACTGTGGGTGGCTCATGTTGTGCTGAGTAAGAGAGTGCACCCACCAAAATTTGTTCAAAGGCCTGAATTCTGAACTGAGTAAGACCTAATTCAATTATGCCCTTTGATCCATTTTATTAGAGTTGTCATGTGTTCACGGTTAATTTCAAATACATGTTTGAGGCACTGTTACAGGTGGGAGAATTTTTTTTTTCTGTGCCCACTGTCCTGTTTGTGATTATGTGTACTCCGCTGTGAGTATATTTCCATTTGTTTGAAAATGAAGAGGAAAATAGAGCCAACAAATTAGGGTAAATTTAGGGAATTGTCTGAATGACAGAATAAAGATATGAAGACTTGCCGTATATGTCTCCTGACCACCAGTGAGGCAAACAAACAGGAATCACAACAACATCCAAGTTAAGTTCAGGCCTGTGGAACCACCAAGTCTTCAGAGGATAGTATCTATCTTCATTTAGGCTGTCTTTAATAATTAACCCAATACATTTATTTATTGCTCTCCACCATGGATATACCCAGGTGAGTTGAGTTCCTCTCGGGATGAAGGCTCAGGGGAGGGGGTTGGAGTGGAAGATTCCTCTCCTTTTTCTCTTCTATTTCTTGCTCTGCATCAGTGTTTGTAGCCCAGAGCAGAGAAAGCCAGGGAAAGAAAAAACCTTCATATTTGGCCTCTGTCCACCTTACCTGCAAAATATCTTGCATCAGCATATTTCCCAGAGTTCCAATGGGCCAAAAGCAAAGAACGAGGAGAACTGGAGAGATGGAGGCTGTGGAGTTAATTGGCTGATATATACCAAATAGCCTAATTTTTATTTTCTTTTTAATGGCACATGAATGTGAAATCTCTGCACAGTATTTTAATTGTCATTTAAAATGATTCATTTCTTAAGTGTGAGAGTCAAGTTAGGTAGTTAAGCTCAGGAGTGGCCCAGAACATGATACCTCTGCTCAGTTTCAATATTTGTTAGATCATAGATCTTCAATCCAGCCACATGCTGTGATCAAAGACTCCTTTCAACTTCAACCTATATTAAAAACCTCAGCATTTGCAAAGACATATGCATAGATTTTAAACTATATGTGCTTGTGGTGTAAAATATATGGGTCAAAAGGTGTCATATATACAACTGTATACAGTATCACTTGAAAGGTGGTCACTGATGTTTATGTTTTAAGATGCGTCCATCCCTGCCTTGTTAAAATATCCTCTGAACCAAATTCAAGCTGAAATATATTATTTTCTGTGATCTTGGTATATCTGGTGCTCATCTTCACATCCGACCACAACTTGACCACTTGCCAAGAAGGGGGTGAAACCAGCACAAACAGAGAACAGCTTAACAAATTAACACTCTGCTGCCAAGTCCTGGGAGGGAGACAGAGGCAGAGCGGCTTAAAGAAAGAACTAAAACCCCTGCTGCAGAGATTGAGAAACCCCAGAGGGTGAGGGGTGAGAAGGAAGAGAGAAATAATAGCGAAGGTGGGTAAAAGCATATTGAGAGAGGAAGCAGAGGGTAAAGAATGAGCGAGATAAAGAGGCAGATGGAGATGGAAAGAGTGAGAGGCAGAGCAGAGAGAGTACAAAAATGAGGGAACAGAGGAGGCTTGATATGATTTCAATGGAATGTTTGTTGACAGTGCTCCGTGGCCCGGGGCCTTGGGATAAATGATTGAACACTGCGCCTGTCAAAGCCAGAGGATTTCTGTGGGCTTGTGTTTCTCTCCGCGCTCTTTTGCTGGAGGGAAGGTAGCAGTCAACTAATTGACACAGAATTAAGCATGAAACGCACTAAGCGCAGCCCTCTTCTGCCATGGCTGGCCTCTCCACCAAAGAGGGGGCTTCCAGCCAGTTAAAGGCTACAGATGAAACACACACACGTGCACGCAAAAACACACACATATGCTCATATTAAGACAAAATCGGACACGTGCAAATATACAAGCAATGAATACATCTGCAAAAAAAAAAAAGAAGATAAACATCCAAGCAGATGGCCCACTATTCAATTACACTAGATTAGTAATTCAACATTATAACACCCACACGTAAGCGAGTGCACACAAGCACATCAGTAGAAGCAAAGAAACACGGGGTGCAGGAGGATATGCACATAAGTACATAAGCAAACAGTATAGACTTGTCTAGTGATAAATTGCTCCATGAGAAAGTAATCCTTCAAGATTAACAGTGTCATTCTCTGCCACACCTTGCATATTATGCTCAGGGGGGGCTGCAATCTCAGCTGCAGGCTTCTTGCAAATGTCTTACCAGGCGTGTACTTGTACTAACTGTTTTTGCCATGGTCTGAAAAGCAAAGCACATGAGAGAGAGAGACTAAACTGAAAGGAGGACAGGGCAAACAATCAGGAGGGACAGTTAGAGGAGGTAAAAAAAATTGTGAGGGAAGAAAAAAAGCTGTGCAAGGAGAGAACAAACAACACAAGAGTCAAACAAAATGTGTGAGTGGGTGGAGCAGGGATTGGATAGGTAATCCACAACACTGTGCACAGGTATACAGGTGGGCCTTTGTTTTCCATACACTCTCGCCTGTGATTGAGCAACGCATGGGTCGATTAAGGTTGAGCAGTGCAGACCTTTAGCTGTAAATAAACAGCACTGCCTGCTGCTGCCCAGCCAGTAACACAGTGAAATACAAGGAGTCTCACCTCATTAAAACTTGGAGCTGCGACAACAAAAACAACATGACTAAGCAGTGGGTGTGTGGGGTGGGGCAAAAACAGAAATAGAGGGGAGGGGTTCATGCACCTCCTACTGAGGTTGCGGTAATGGTCTGGGCAGTAGCCATGTCAGGCAGCTCCCTCTCCTCTCGTCTCCACTGGCTGCATCACCACGTGAATGCCCTTGTGAAGGAGCTGGAGACAGGAAGAGAAAGGGAGAGGCACTGAAGAAGGGAAGGGAGACTGCAGGGTCAAAGGGCCAACCCCATCCTGCTGACTACTAACCAATCAGGAGGTGTCCTGCGCTGTCTTGGAGGCAACAGAGGGGGAAACAGAGGAGGAGGTGAAGAAGAGGAGGAGGTAAGCAAGGAAAGGAGGGAGGGTGGGTGGACTGCAAGGCGGATCCCCAGGGTCAATTATCCCCGGGAAGGAGGTACCGTAGCCAACACTCTGCATCTCATTTGCAAGGCAGCAGCAAAGGTGCACCTGAGCACGGCTAGTGAGCGTCTTGCCATAGCACCGAGGCAATTAATGTCTCCTTTCAATGACATGTGCTTCTCAGTGTGACAGTGGCTGGGCAGCTGTGGGCTGGGCCAACTGGCTAAAAGAAAAGGCCTTAGCGATGCCTCCTGTCTTCCCAGAGAGACTAATTTCAGGTAGAAAGCCTCGCCTCTGTTTCGCCAACAGTCTGATGTAGAGGGCTTTGGGTTCAAGCCTAAACACACATGCAAAAATATGTATGCCTAAAGTGACACATGAGCAAATCACACGCTCTCGTGCATTAGCACACCAGATGAGCTTATAGACATGTATAATACAAAATTACACACATGAACGTAAGTAAAAAGACAGGCACACACAAACAGTGTCTCCCACAGATACACACACTAGAATGTGGATATTTTTAATATCAAATCTGATTTTCACCAATTTTTCAATTTTATTACCATACGTTCAGTCACATGTCACATTAACTTTGAGCAGTTGTTGGAAGTAATATTTTTCTCCTCAATTCTTAGAGACTGACACAAGAACCTGGTTATTATAGTTAATGTTTCAGAAAAAAAGCTCTTCTTTTTGCTGGAATGTTTTCTCACAAAGTAATACAATACATGTACATGAGAAAACCTCTAATGCCTCAGTGGCCTGTGGAGACTACAGTTTATATTACCCTGCCACAATATTGTTCATAATTTTGATGTACTTAAAACTTACCAGTACTATGCCAAAAACTCTCAACAGGTGCTCAAAATGGAAAGGGATCACGACTAGGGAGTATTCATGTGCTTAGTCAATATCATACATATTTCTTATGTTTAAGTGCACATTTTGCCTGATGGTTGCGCTGAAAGAAAGGTCAGGGGTTAAAAGAAACATTAGAAATCATCCTCTGTGGACCATGAATATGAAAAGTGAATTTCATGGAATTCTGAACAATACTATTGAGATATCTTGCCCTGGATAAAAGTGTAGGATGGATGGATCAATAGTGTGAATGCCACCAACATCCTCAGGCCCAGTTATCAACAGGGCAAAACTATTCTGCCTTCAAATACACTGTATGGATAGAGTGTGTAAAAGCTGGCATTGATATTTAAGGAAAAGCATTAAGAATGGAGTAGCTGTAAAATTATAACACAGAATACAATAGCAGCAAAAATCAATGTTGATGACAGAGAACATAGTGCGCCCTCTGGCTCTTTTTCCCTTTATACCCACATCTGTAGATTAAAGACAAAAGACTGAGGAATGCTTAGATGTGAAAAAAGATGTGTCATTGTTACAACTATTTCAGTGCACCAAGGCTCTGAGTGCTTTATTGTGCGTGTGTTGTGTTTTAATACCTATGTTAGAAAAACAAATTTTTACAATGCGCTATTAGTGAACACATGCTGTGTTAAAAGAGAATGTATGTTTTTATAGTGACAAAATATATTTGTTATAGAAATGTTATGTAATAGAAAACATAATTTTAAAAATCTAAATCATAAGATGATGAGCCATATGTGTGGCAGTCTTATTAGAAATTTGTTGATTTTACCCCTGCTTTGAGTATTGACAATATATAGAAGATGAGAGAGTAGAGAGTATGCGTTACTCACACACCAATGTCAGCGAGTGTGTTACCATGTAATCAAGTCATGACCTTGTATGTGACCTCATTGCCGCAGGGCATTGCAGCTAGCAAGGCTAACATGAGGCTAATGAGTGCCATTCATTGCATTTGGGTGCAGAGAAGACATGCATGCAAACACACACACATACACATGCACACACACACACACTAACACACAAAACACACACACAGACACATATTCAACAGATCCATCCTTCCGATCACTGCTCCCCATAGCCCTGGAGCTCACAATGAAACCCAGTGTCTCCCTCAGTGGGTAGTCTGTGCTCTCCTCCCTGACCATTCCCACTCATCCGAGACAGAAATAGACATCGCTTTGCTTCCCTGCTCATTCTCCTAGTCAACTTGTGGTTGACACACACTGGATGAATGACTACTTCCTCCTGCTCGCCTCAGTCAACTACTGAGGTGCAGTTCCGAGTTGTCGAGCTTGCCACTGAGAGAGAAAAAGAACAAGGGAAGTTGGATTCGGCTCGCGATGCAGAGGAAGGTGGAGAGGGAGAGAGGGAGAGGGAGAGAGAGAGAGCATGTGTGCTACTTTCAGCAGACACATCATGCACTCCCACAAACACACACACTTACAGCAAAGCTAGCTGGCTTTTGACAGTGGCAGAATTATTATGGCGAGGTGAATATTACCCCCGTGGGACTTCATTTACCTCCAGCATATTCACTGAGTTTCTCTGTGTTTTACTGCTCCTCATAATCCAAGCCAACCACACACATACAAACGCACACACACTCATATCACCATATCACACACTATTTTTATGTCCATGAGTGTTGTCAGGGTTATTATTGAGATCATTATGGGATGTGGATAGTATCCAGAAACCCCCCTCCTGCCCCCTCCATTCCCACTCCCCTCTTTGTTGCAGTTATGAATCTTGAAGACCTCTCATGAAAGGTTACCAATGCTGTCCTATTCCAGCTTCTATTTATCAGTAAAGCATATAGTCAAACATAAACACAGACACACACATATTCATGGAGGCAGTTTTGTATTTTGCAACTTGTGTCATTGTAATTCTCCTCTTGGTATTTAGATGGTAAAGGTCACTGATGGACTTCTTTTGTTGTGCTGTTTGAGGTCTCTTTTGCCCATTGTGTTAACAAGTCATTAAAAATTGAGGCAAGTAAGGCAGGCCAGGAGACATTGCATATGTTTGGAAGCATTATTATTATTAAATAATCATGTTTGTCTCCTAAATTGAGAGTGACTCATGCCACAATATCAGTAATTAGATAAATTATTGATGGGCTAGCGGGTGGGTGAGAGGATGGTCGGTGGTGGAAATGGAATTGCCAAACCCAATTACCGTCTTATTCTCAGAGTGGCCCCATTAGGGTTGTCACTTAGACCACCAAATGGCGGCACTAATAAAACCACAACTCGCACTTAACCAGCTTAATTAATAGTAAGATGATTAATATTTTAATTGCCATGGATTAAATACCGCTTGCTCTGAGAGGGAAGCTTTACTAGAGCAGGCTGTCGTCCTTCGCTCTCTGCTTTAAATGTTGAACATGTCATGTTTCACAACATGCTCTCTCACACTGACTCTAATGTAAAGCAGCACTAGCAGCTCACATGTGAAACGATGCAACAGAATTTCAGTCTAGAAGACACATTTATAACTTGTCAATAACAAGTTGACAGATAAGAGAGAATTTTCTTTAATTGATAATGAAATTACTAAATCACTTATGTGAGGTTTTGCATATGGTAAGATCACAAGAGAGTCGCAGCTATGTACATAAGTTGTCCTTTGTTAATGCTGATGTGTAGACAGATGAAACCTTGTATCTTTCACAATACTTGTTAAAGGGCTGGCAAAAATTCTTACTCAATAGAACTTGTTTTTTTGTAAATGATTGCAAAAACAGCTGACAATTATTATAGCTATATAGCTTTTCGTCATTCCTGTTAAAGGGTTGTCCTGTGTTGCTTTAAGTGTTAAATACTTGCATATATTTTTAAAAAAGTTGAAAGTGAGATAATAGTATTCAACTTCTATGTTGCCCTCTGCAAAGAAAGGACTTCAAGAACAGGCCGCCCCCAAGCAAACACAATACCCCTGGGTTCGCGTCTACCATCAGTGCTATGAGGCACCTGCACGTACATAAACACACTCCCGTATGCCACAATAAAAAAGTGACTATCCCTCTTCCACTAATACCCATCAACCCCCTCTCTCAGGAGGGCATGGTGTCTTCCATCCCCAACATGAATAAAACAAGTTGTTATTCTTTTCTAGATAAACACCCTCCAAGTGCCCGCAAACAAGAGGGGGAAACGACGCCAAGCTTTGGTTTTCCTCCAGCAATTGCAATGGAGATGGGCTCCCCAGACACTTGCTGGGCTCTGCAAAGTGGTCCTACACTGTACAAAGTGTCTGCTTTGCCAGAGGCACAGGATGGAACTTCTAAGCACAAACAAAATCTACTAAATACCTAGCAAGGCTTGTTCGCCATTTGAACAAAGCATATTATTCATTCACTTTGTCAATTCCTTATGTACATGGTATTATTAATCAAATTCCCCTGTGAGATTTGAGCTGTTGTTTGTTCATGTGAATCTACAGAATGACTCTGCTGGTAAGTGAATCATTAGGAAGCATCACTTTGGCCCAGATTTGACAAAGAGGCTGGGAAGGTGTACATTAGCCGACGGAAAAGGTTAAGCATGGTAAAATGAGAGAGGAAATGTGGCGGACAAATTGAGAAATTAGCAATGTGCGGGTGGGAAAAGTCTCAGAGGACCCGGTGCTGAGGCGAGACCTATTATGGCACATGGCACCCGGCAGCTGGGTGGGTAATTATCATCATGTGTTTAGCAAGGCGCCCTTATTCAGGGCAACATATATGGTTTGTGCTTTAACCACTTAGTTGGCCCATTTAGCTCTGTGCCGCAGCGTGTATGTGTGAGTGGGGTGGGGGTGGTGGGGGCGCTATGCGTGCAGATTTTTAGTGGTATGCTGCTTTAACAGTGGGCAGCATTTCGCCGCCGCAGGTACTGGCAAGTCAGCCATAGCTGGCAGCTTGGACTGTGATGCAGGTGTGTGACCCGTACTGCGGTGCCAGGGTGGCTGAGGTGGCCTCGCTGTGAATGGGTGTAGCTTGATGTCCTTGGGGAAGGTGAGAGAGTGACCCCATGAAGATCCAGCTGGGAGCCTGGTGAGCAGGGGGCCCAGATGTGTCTGCATGTGTGTATGTGTGCATGCATTTACATGTGGGTGTGAGTCTTTTAGTGTCTCCATGTGTGCCCATTGCCAGCTTGGTATGAAACAGCTGGCTCCCACCATCTGCTACTGCTCCACATCAGCGGATATACTGTATGTGTGTGTTTTCCATGTGTGTGCTGATCTTTTTTTCTTCAGTTTTATCCACAAATACACCGTGCATGAATGAAATATCAAACTGATTTGAGAAGTTATAATATGCATGAAAACATGTCATGTAAGTACTAAGGTCCCACTTCAAATATGAGAAAGAATACTTTTTCTGTCATTTATTTTTTAAATTCAAAAGGAAAATCCAGTGTATTTACGTTTCTTTGAAAGCTACACTAAGACTAGTGTATGTTAGCTTTTCCCTTTGGTTGTTAATCATTTGCTCCAAGCAAGCCTACTCTATCGAACAGACTCAGGGAAAAGAGAGAAGGATTGGGAGTTTGGGGGGTTAGTATGCTAAAATCCACCCAAAACAAGACACATGAGACATACAGTTCTAGTGTTAATTAGGGAGCCAATATTACAACATAAATCAGAGATGGAGGGAAGGTTTGGAGGAGAGGGAAATCAGGGAGGAGGGATGGAGGAGGAGGAAGGGAAGGAGGGAAAAGAGAGAGTGAGAAACAGAGAGAGGGGGAGGGCAGGGTGTTGATTTGAGCAGGGCCTGGGGGCAGCCTACAGGGCAGAAAGGGGAATGATAGACTGGCTAACCAGACGTTGATCAGGTCTGTGCAGCTCTACTCCTTTCATCAATAGTGAACAACTAAAGTGGCAAGAGAAAGTCTGTTAGCTGCTTGCTTATTTGCTTCAAAGTCAGCGTAAAACACCATCAAGTGTCACTCGATTTTAAGCTAATTAATTATGCATTTTGATCTACTGATGGCTGAAACTGTATATTTAATGGATCAGTACTCAAAAGCATTTTCTTTTCTGAAAACTGATGCCATCCGCAGTACTTGTGCATGCACGCACACACATGCACACACAAACACGAACGAACACACACACACACACACACACACACACACACACACACTGCCCGGCAAGTATCATGTTGTTCTCAGACAGTAAGACAGTAATGAAAAATGATGTCCCTTTACCTCCCCAAATTTCAAGTCTAGCAGCGGCGGCAAAAGTGAGTAATCTGTAATCGGAGCAATGTGGAGGAGTGCAGTGCTGTTAATGCGACTAGACCCTGCTGTTCTCCGAGGAAGACAGCACTGGAGGGGAGGAAGAAGAGGAGGAGAAGGAGAGGCAGAGGGATGAGCAGGAGGAAGAACACACACCGAGGCAGTTGGGGCATCGCTTGCTCCAAACATGGCAGAAGGTACGGAACAAGGCGCTCTGTGTGGGCCCCATTATTTTTACTCCCCATTCTCTTTTTCCCTCTCTCCTTTTGAAGACGGCGGGATTTTTCTCCTCCTCCCTGACATAAAAGTAAACAACGTTGCCTGCAGGCACAATTTTCCCAGCAACACAATAAAATGTGCAGTGAATTTATGATGGTCATCCATTAGCTCTTACCAAGGAAACATCACCCGTATCTGTCGTCCATCATTATAATAGAGGGTTAATGCACTGAATTTACATAAAAAAGTCATATTGTCTGCATGAATTATTTACACCCTCAGCTGTTTTTTCCAATTTCCCTTTTTTTTTTCTTCTCCGTCCCCTTGTTGGTGGCGAGGGGGTTTTTGGTCCAGATTCTCGTGGAGAAAATCTGCTAGTAAATTCCGCCGTGAGGTGGTCCTGTCGTCGCCACCTCTCTGTCCCAATATTTCTCTCCCTCCCTCTCTCTTTCCATCCCTCCCTCGCATCTTCTTCTTTTGTCTTTTGTCTGTGAGGGACAGTGAGAGCTTGGGGCATTGTGATGTGCTTTTTTATGGCCCCTTGGTTGTTATCAAGTCAATCAACACACTGAAAATCTTTCACAGCGTCCCACTGGACAGTATGTTTCACTGGTAATTGAAGTCCATTAGATTATCAACTTTACTCTGTATTTAGATGAACAAACCTAAAATATAAATCTGAGTACAACACCAATTTTAAAAATCATCCTTCATTAGTCCATTCCACATGCTACAGTTAACATTATTTCATCCTTATTCTTCAGTGGCCTAATTCAGTAATGCACACACAACAATCACAGTGCCAGTTGTCCTACTGTAAGTGAATTATCCTGATATCACACCCCTGTAATGAAGGCTTGTACAGCACTAACAGTTGCCTCTCAGACCCCGGGGAAAGACTCGGTGATTGAGCAATTATGACAAGCTCAATTACTGTCATCATATTATCATAGCTAATCCAACTCCGCCATGCTGCGCCTTCCACTGCACTGATCACAGCGCCTTTTTCACTGTCACTGAGGTGAGAAAGTGCTGTCACTGACACCGCTTGCGCTCCCATGAACACGCTAAAATGAATATGTGGCAAATATGTCAATCTACTGGTGTCTGTCTCTGTTTCTGTCTTTCTGTTGGATGTCTCTGGGATGGATGTCTTAATTTTTTCTAATTCCGCCTGACAGTGCCACAGGCGCTCTTGCATTCTGAGCTAAATTTGTGATGCGCCTTGACAGAGTGCGGGTTTTGCAAGTTATCTTCTTTCCTGATAATGGCTAACATGGTTCTAAGGAACAATCACAGGAGCAGCAGACCCGTCCGGCCACGCTGCGAAGCGAGAGGAAGCTCACAAGGGGCTGGGAAAAGTGAGAAGGGTTCAGGAGTAGTTATGGTAAAGGAACCTATACAAATCAGTGACCTCCCAACCCTTCAGGTAATCCTCCAACAGTGGGAGTGACACAGGTCAGTCAAACAGATGTAGATGAGGAGGTCAGTGTTGAAGAAAGTCAAAGACAAAACTTGCACAGAGCAGGTGTTTTGCAGAGACAGTAGCAGTGATGCCAGAGGTGTGAGGGAAGGTGAATGGATCAATTGGAGCTGAGCCTCGGGTATAACCCATTCTCATCCATATAACATCCCTTTATACCGCCTCTCCCTCCCTCCACACTGCTAACATTGTGTGTTTTCTTCCCTCTACACTCTTGTTTATTCCTCTCACTGGTACACTCCTCCTGAGGGGCCTGATCCCTGCTTGCCTCCAGGCCCATTTCTCAGTCCTGTTAAGGAGGTGGGGATTAGAGGTCAGAAACACGGCCACCTCCTCAACCTGCATCGATTGCTGTCCACATCTTTCAAGGAGTACTGAAGGCAAGAAATGACCTGTTGAGGTGTAAGGTTAGGTTTGTGACCTAATGACTTCCTCCGTGGTCTTTCTTGTCTATCAGACAAGTCTCTCACAAAACTCAAAAGCTTTGCTGTTTCAAGTTCTTAAGGACTTTTTTGTAAAAGTGAGAATCCACCACTACATCTGATCAATACATAAATATGCAGTTCCAACACAGCATGACTTTTTCTTACTAGATTTGTAACACTTGAGGTGAAAACTTGAAAATAAATGCAAACATATACAACTGATGTTTTTTGGAGCTAATATCATAACAAAACTCTATGAGCTTTGGTGGGCTAATTCTCCACTTCACATGCATACAAATATTTACTGATGCCCTTAAACTTAAATTCTTATTGTTGTTATTCTTATTATTGTGCTGATGATGATTTTGATGAGCCCGTTTGTTGTTGTGCTAATTACTTTTGTGGAAAGTTTGTGGAGTTTTTAATTTGTTTTGTGAAATGTGACATTTCCTTTTTCTTTTATTTGTTTTGTGAAATTAAAGTTTTGTGAGTTTTTTTGTTTGTTTTATTAAATATTTAGTTTTGCCTTTGTTTTTGGTTTTTGAAATGGTGTATATTAAGTGCCATATTTTGAACTTCTTGACTTTGAATGTAATGGAATAGTTGCATAGCTACAAATAGCAATATATGTTTGGTTTAGTCACTGGATTATGTTTTTGGCATATAAAATCATGTAAGTTTAAAATCTTTTTTCTAAATAGGCAGAAGAAAAAGCAAAGCTACCACTGGACCACCTTCATGCAACTTGCCAGGAAAGTAAACTAATCACTCACTTTGAAACAAAGTATCCCATGATGCTGAGAAGTGCTGAGAAGAACACGAGCAGGTCAGCTTACTGTACAAATAGGGTGGCAAACAAATTTGCATGTCAAAATTAAAAATCAATGTGTTCCACCTCACCTAATGACCAATCTCCCTACTGCTGCTCTTGGGCTCTGATTAACATTCTGGGGGGTTCAGGAGAAAATGTTAGAGCAAAGCATTAATCTCTCTCAGCAAAAAAGCTTGTATCTTCTGACAGGTGGGTCAAAGTTGCCGTTTAATCTAGCCCATAATTTCTGAAATGTGCTGACAGAGTGTATTTTAATACATTAAAACATGGCCGTGTTTGAGAAAGCTCAAAGCGCGACACCTCAGCAGGAAGCCTATGTCCCTGGCTCTGAATTATGGCATGTTGGGGGGAATGGGAGGAACACAACAGAATCCAGGGGAAAGCCTAGAGTCTTCTATGAAAATAGAAATTGGAGCAATAAAAAAAAGAGAAAAACTGTTACTGGTTGCCAATGTAGTTGCTCTGACTCTAAAATAATCATCAGTTTCTGGCAGAATTACAGTTTTGCAACCCTTAAACAATCTAATCACTAGATTATAGATTCTAACTGCACCCTACATTAATAGATTAAGTTTCTATTTAAATTTCAGCACTGTTAATCTTAACCATATTGTTCTCTCAACAGAAAGGAGAAAAGGTTTATATGTGCACATGTTTTTTATAACCAACAGTAAAAACACCTGGATTTTTTTTTTTTTATTAAGCCCTTAAAGAGCCTAAACCTGACATACCTATTTATTTGTTCAATGACCTGCACTTGACTTTATTGGCCATTGGCAGCCTATTGAAAAATGTGCCTCTTACCTCTTGCCCAACCTAGTGGAAATAATATCACTCTCACTGAGAGATCATGATGTCAGGGTCAATTGTCCTGCAAAAGATGGGGGAGATGGGAGACATGTATTGATTTTTCATTTTGTTGGGGTAAGCAAGCATGTTGCGGCTGGGCGCGGGTGCAATGAGGCAGACAGAATGTGCTAGACTGCTCTTCCAGCTTGTCACCCGTGAGCTGTGACTGCTGAGAGACACCTTGAAAACAATTATCAAAAAAAGCTATGAAAATACTATCAATATGTGCTTTTTTTCTTACCTTTTCACATTCAAGGCAGCGCAAATGTGCAGGGTAATTACCCATCCGATTACATTATTCAAAGCAAAGAGAGCTGGTGGAGAAAATTTGGCCGGGGATCCAGACAGGAAACTCAGCCAGCATCACCCCAGATAGGGATGAGCCAGAGCTAGCCAGAGCTGGCAGTTGCACACCATGCTGGGCCTCACAGGGCGGAAATGTTTGTCAAACACATTACATGATGCCACAGGTCACAGACACATCCCAGCAGTCCAGCCCTTGCCTAACAGCTACAAACAATGAATGAATGCCAAATTTAACAAACTCTGTGAACCTGACTTGATCTGTTCATCTCAAACCCTCTGAAGTAGTTCATCACTGCACAGATGATGGGGCTTGATAAAGAATGCAAGTGATTCCTATCAACTCCTCTATGTCCCTGTTCTCTTCGACTTTGCAATAGAGGACACTGATCTCAGTTTGGGTCGTGACCTACAGCATACCCCTTCCTAGTGCTCCTGTTGTGGTGGGACATAACAAAATGTCTACAACTCATTCTTGAACATGGAAGGGTTTAGAAGCCCTTGCAGCCAGTTCACTTCCTGAATATACATGACCTGTTTGGTCATGCTCCTCCATCTCTGCATTCCTCTAGTCCTCATATTCCCATCACAACTCATACATTTTGTCCATTGCCTCCGTGCTCCTTCATTTGCAAAGGCTATGGTCTTGAAGGTGGTCAGAGGCGTGACAGACATGCAGGGTGGAGAACACAGCGGTCATCCGCTGCTCCCCCTGCGCTCCAGTCACCTTGATGACCGATACACACTGGTCTATAGCTCTCCAACCCGCTACGCTGCACCACATTCTCTCATGTCTGTGCCGTTAGGGTCAGAGTTGAATGGTGACAATATGAGCTCATCAGTATACCTAACACTTCCACCTGTTAAGGTGCTGGCAATGTCCTAAATATTAATGCAATCCAACCTCCCTGTAATGTCATACATCAAAACACTGGGTGTAGAGAAGATACGTCTGTAACAGGAGGAGTGTGACAAAGAGGAATATACCCCTAAATTAACCTAAAAAAGCCACACATATAGAAAAGAAAAATCTTTTCTGCTGTATTTAGGCTGTATACACAACAGCATGAGGGGCTTTAAACTCACCTCTCAAATATGCTCTAGAACAATGACGGGAATAATGCATTCAGGGTTTTTTTGGACAAACGGTCTCTTATTTTCATAGTTTTGACGCATCACTCTTGTTAGCTCTGATAATGTTTTAGTCACCACGTTAATTACCGAGATGGTGCTACAACATGACATACAAAATACAAACAGGACCACAGAGAGCAAAATGAACACAGGTTGTAGCTCAGTGAGAGACTCTTTAAGGTAGCTCGGATAGAATATGAGCAGCAAAAGGATTCTGCTGGGTGAACTAACCTCGCTAATAAACGCATGCATGAACATTAGAGCTCAGTAAAGTCAACAGTACCAAAACCTCACAATAAAGTCAATACAATACACACATAGACATTATGAAATACAAGAGACACACATATAATTGAGAAGTGTCAGGTTTTGATGATACTGTAGGCCTGTATCAATATGACTAGGACTTAACTAGCCAGCGAGCAGCCAAGCAGCTAGTGGCAGCAACTTATGGTGCAGAGTAAATAAAACAGCAGATGCCAATCAGCTTATGCAAACATGACTTCAGTGATCATGATGCAATGCTATTCTTCATTTTGGATTTATTATTATTATCTACCAGAAAGTGAAAATGAATGCAACCAAAATACTGGTAATAATCCTTCATGTCACCATGCACAAGGACAGGGGGTCAAACCTGAACCAGGAAAAAGGTTGGCAAAATCAAGTTTTATGTCTACAGTAATAAAGTTGGTGAGTAAAATGTTATTATAACTGGCAAGAATGATGGCTGTAACTACAAAAATATTTTCCAGGTGGTGAAAAGGGGGAATTTTCCTTTCATGATTGCTATTACAAAGAACTTGCCTGTTCCTTTGTCGGAATTCTTTCTTCTGCATGGATGGGTGCAAAACAGCCTTTCTTCCAGCTGATATAAAAATCCACCAATCTAGCCATAAATCAAATTCCAATCACAGTGTATCAAACTTTGAAAGGCCTCCAAGATCACAAGAGTCTCCTCACACACCTGCTAGGCATGTCAGTGTTTGGGTGAGGCTGGGTATGTTATCACAACACACACACACACACACACACACACACACACACACCTGTGGTACTTCCTGCCACTAATGCTGTAAGTGTTCCAGTTTCTTTCAGACAGAGGGGGTGAGAGAGGTGAGAGAGGGGGCGACCCAGCAGCTGGTTACCTTGGCTGACTCGCACACCTGTTAAAGGAAGAGGCACATATCACACTATATTACAGTGCTAACGGGCTGTAATAAATGGCTGATGCAAGCATGCAGTAATGGCCAGCACAGCCTTGGTTTCTCGTGTACCCATTCTGCCATTAGTGGAAAATTCATCAGCCATTTAATCTGAAGGCAGAGACCAGAGCGCGCCCGTGTCATAAGAATATCTAGTTAGTTGCAAGTTACATTTCATTCGTGAAGACCCACTTGTGTACCATACATGTCTAAATCTTCCCATTTGACAAATCCTTGCTGTGTTTTGGAACAAAGGATTCTCTTTTTTATATTTCATAGAGGAGACTGGAAGGGAAATTGTTTTTAAAAAGTAGTTCAGATCCATGTACAGAACACTTGAGGCTCAATTTGTCAAATTCACTTTCTGCAGAGCGACAGGGTATATTACCCTGGTGAGCAGCAAGGCTCAGCACAGAGACTGACGGAGTGTGTGTATGTGTGTGTACTTGTACTTCTATCTCTGTGAGGACCAGTTTGAGTTTTAGACTTTGGGAGTGAGGACATTTTGGGAAAGTGAGGATATTTTGGCCAGTCCACAGGGGGGCACAAAGGGCTGTTTGAGGGTTAGGACTTGGTTTAGAAGTTTAAGTTAGAATTAGGTTAGGATAAACATACAGGTTGGGGTAGGGCATTTAGTTGTGACCGCTGAGGGTAGGGTAAGATAGAGCTAAGCAAAGCATTATGGCAATGAGTGTCCCCATAGAAATACATATACACAAATGAGTTTGTATAAACATGTATCTAGTTATGTCTGTATATTTTTATCTGTATTATTTAAAGATGGACAGAAGGTTTTGTGACATAATGCAGCCATGGCATTTTGGCATTTCTTTTGCTTGTAAAGCAATGGTAAAATAGGATTTCAGGTGTTTTCCTTACTTAAAACTAACACCACCAAAATGTATTACTCCATTTAAAGCAAGAAACATTCTTAATGTATAGGCCAGTGTATCAGCCAATATTAACTCTTTGCATATATACTGGTATCAAAGTCTATTTCGCCAATGAATGACAAAAAACTGAAGAAGGCAAAGTTATGTTTTGAAACGGCATTACCATTGTACAGTTAGTCCACCAGAGAGAAGTGACAATTTATTTTTCAACTATAAATATCCTCCGCAGCACATTTCTTTTTTTGTGATTGTTAATATATATATATATATATATGGGTGGTGTAAGGAGAATTCATCTTCAACAATATATCATCATCAGATTTTTTTTACTGATACTGGTAGTAGTATTCATTATGTGGAAAGGCCCTTTTCAATGGTAAATGCTAATATGTAATGAATCAATGAATGTGTTGAATTTTATTTAAGGGTATCATGGTCCATCCCTCATGGGATTACAAGACACCTCAACATAACACCAATATTTTCAGTACAATGGGAATAATACATCTTATCATGCATTATCAATACTTACATTGTAGTTAATATTCTAGTTGGTTGAACTGGTCAAGGTGAGACTAATTTTAACTATAACTATTTTATATACTGTTGGGTAGTTTATTTTATTACAAATGATAATTTTTCTTAACTTAATCATGTGTTTTGCATGTAGAATGTTAGTCTAGACCAAAATACTATTAAACCATTAATGTACAGACGGTTTTCCAGTACACCTCCTTGATGGCGCCACATGCTTTCTGCAAAGCCAGTATTCATGTTATACCGTAAGTAGACATTTGTGTATCAGAGTGTGTGATAACTTGTGTGTCTGACTGAATTTCTGAATAAGCTCCAGTGGTGTCTGCCCTCTATCACCTGGTCTACAGTGTTTGCAGATTCTGTGTGTGTGTGTGTGTGTGCAGGGGTACCTGTCTGGCCAGGCCTTGCAACAAGCCCTTTCCTAGTTTGTGTGTGTGTGTGCAGTGCTTGTGTTTAATAATGCATGGCCCCAAGCCCAGGACGGGCCCTTTGATAAAGTACAGCTCCGCGGCACATGCATAAGCAGCTCCAACCATATGCAGAAAGCGGAAATTGATGGTGGAGATAAAGTCTGTGCTGCCGCTGCTCAGTGTGTGTGTGTGTGTGTGTGTATAAAAGAAAGAGAATGAGGCAGAGAAAGATTTATGGAACATATCAATGTCTATATGCGAGTGTTTGATCAGGTGGCAATTTGGGGCTTTTAGGATGAGTCTTTGTGCTGTGGGAACATGTTTGAAGATTGGCACTTTTTGTAATGTTTGATTAACTGATACTGTACAAGCAAGCAGATATGGAAATGTATATGAAGACCTGAAATCATGGTATGAGCATGTATGTGTCTGAGAGACAGAAAACTGTATGAGTAGAGGAAGATGAGAGTATTTGGGTTTATATGCATCAGAGAAAAGTGTCTTTGTGCTTGTGTGTCATGATGTACGTGCCTCTGCACAGGTATGTGTGAGCATATTCTTTCAAACATACTGTAAAAGTCTGAAGAGCTGCCAGTCAAAGTTGAAAGGAGTCAGGGGGCAGTATGGGGGTCCAAGGTCACTGTTGGCCTCTTGCCTGTTACACCACATAGCTCTATCATAGGCAGGAGGGCAAAAGTGAGGGCCAACATTCACAAACTGGCAAGGTATGCATATACATGCAAACAAGCCTGTGCCAATTCATTCTCTTTCTTAAACATGACCCCAGACCCTATGAAAATAATACTGCTCTAACTTGCGACCCTTTTTTGACTTGTCCCTCAACTTCTTATTCTCTTTTCCCTTGAAGTGTTTTCTTACTTCATGCCATTATTTTCATGTTTTCACTCTCCTTCTCATGTGCCTTTCTTATCAATTTCCCTTGTCTTGCCTGGCTCAGTGAGCTCTAAAGTCGTCCAGCTCATCAACACCGTCCAAAGCAGTGATAGCTCAAACCTCTCCACGACTTAAGTCATTAGACATGTCGCACTTTCTTTATCTGCTACCCACCCACCTTCCTCCCCTCCTCCCCTCTCCTATTCATCCACCCACTCCCTCTCTTTTTCCTCCCTTGCACCAACTGCCACCCCCTCACCCAGTCATAAAGAATAGACAGTCAGATATACAGGAAGAGAAAGAGAAAACCCTATCTCTTTTTGTTGCAGCTTTAATTTACTTTGTACATTAATATTTCAGGGCCCTTGGCAGGCTTGGTGTGGGAGCCAGTGGGAGCTACTGTGTGTGTTGATGCAAGTGTGTGTGTGTGTGTGTGTGTGTGTGTGTGTGTGTGTGTGTGTGTGTGTGTGTGTCACATTCCAGCTGTAGGAGGGGAAAGGATTAATATTTCAGCGGACCTTATTGGAGACCCCTGTTCCAGCTCCACCAAACCACCATGGCATGGGTGCACGGCGGTACACCAGCTCACAGTGCTGCTCAAACCTTTGTGTCTTTGTACTCCTGCCCTTTATTTCACCATTTCCTCTCTTTACACTTTTATTTTACAATTTCTCATTTTTGCACATATGTGTCTGTATTTGTATGATCTCTTTCACCTAAGCTTTGATGCTCCAGAATACGCTTTAATAGAAGCCTTACTTCTTGCCCCAAAGACTTATCAATGAACAAGTGAGACATATTCTTTTAAAAGGGTTAACAGCCACCTTAAGTCATTGGCTGACTAATTGATTTGTTTTTCAACTTACATTTTCCCCATACATATACACCGATTAACTCTATGATTAATGGC
Organism: Lates calcarifer; assembly: GCF_001640805.2. Taxonomy (NCBI): domain Eukaryota; kingdom Metazoa; phylum Chordata; class Actinopteri; family Centropomidae; genus Lates; species Lates calcarifer. Next base: position 7,402,195 of record NC_066847.1, on the reverse strand, counting down.
CAACCTGTCCTACCAGCTGAGCTACAGCCACCCAATGTGCTGCAATGTAACCTCAAACATGCGTATGCCATGTTACATAGATGGTCACAGGTGCACCTCAACCATAAACATTACCATGCTGAGAGACTTATACATGGAACTGACTGATCATATTACTTGTCCTGTCTGACTTTTTTTAGTGATGTTGCAGCACTCCTAGTGCTGAGCAATTAACTTGGTAAGTGGATTTTTATGTCTACCAACAAGAGGAATAGCCAAAACTCTTACAATAAGACTGAAGCTGTAATAATATTGGAATTATCCTTTACATTTGTATATAGAAAAGCACATATCAGGCAAGATGTGACCTCAAACAAATGTGTCCAACTACATGAAGGTGCAGTGTACCGAAAGAAAAAAGACCAATAAGCAATTTGAAGGAATTTGAATTGGATTTTGAAGTTGGAAGAGGATGATGAGGATGCAGGGGCAGCTTTTATCACAGATCAGTGGGTCTCTGAGCGGGGGTCTCCCGGTCGCTGCATCAGGGGCACCCGGCAGGAGGCCATATTGAAATGAGGTGCCTTCCCCGAGGCTTTTTGCCACCCCTGACATTTGGGTATGTACATGTGTGCATGTGTGTGTGTGTGTGCAGAGTGTTTAGGGTGATGGGTGGGGGTTTGTGTTTCCGCCCAGAGACCCAATTGCCTCCGCTCCCCTGCTACTTGTTTCCCCCTCTTCTACCCTTACCCGCCCTCGCCCTCCTTCGATTGGACCCTGTTTCTCATTTGCCTATTCATTTAAAAGCACAAAATGCCTACTGAGATCCAATATGGGGTTGAGGCAGGGGGGCGCGAGTGGGCCCGCAGCAGGGGTGAAAAACACAGCAACAACACGATGAAGAGAAGGAGGAGGTGGAGAGTGAGGGAGAGAGGTGGATGATGCCCAGACCTCCGACAGGAGATGGTTTCAAATGGCTTCCCGGCTCCCTCTCTTCTCTCCATTCCTCATCTTCCCTCATTTCTCTGTTTTTCCTCACTGATGCTCTGCTCACTGGGGTAGTGCTTAGATTGGGAAGTGCAGCCCGCTTGACCCTGCTGCTGAGACAAGGCAGGGGTTCAGACTAGACTTAGTACATGTATGTGTGTCTGGGTAAAGGTGTGTGTGAGGGTCTGTTTTTAAAGAAACCACCCTCTGTCTACCTCCCTGTCATTATTTCACACTCTCTCTTTCCCTTTCTTTCCCTCACCTAAGAGACTTTCAAGGCTCTAAAAGCCAAAGTCAAGCCCAACTTCTGAAAGTTCTTTCTGTGGGTTTGAAAAGTCAAAGAAGATAGCACTTTGTATAAATGCTAAAGGAAAACATGGTTAGCCCTGAATAGCAGCGCGAGCACTGTATGACATGTTTTATGCATGGCCGCTGGGTCTCTCAGGTCGGGGAGTTTCACATCAACAAAGTGTGGAGGGTGGCTAAAGGTGAGAGGCATACTGGCAGAGGGCGTAGGGGGGTTGAGGAGGGAGGAAAGTAGAGGAAATGGACTCAAAGTAAACAGTTGTAGAACCAAGCAATGATTCAGTCACTGAGGAAGAACACTCTTTTTTCTTTTAGAAATGGGATTTAGCTGTAAAAGAGCACTCGTTGCCAGTAGACAAATATAATCCCAGGACATTTATTCATTAATTGGGATTTTCTTTTTTCAAACTGACAATAAATTTCACTATCAATTTGAAAACAATGTTGTAGTGTCTCACTTCAGTGACTATCATAACCAATAATTTGCTCAGTGTGAGGAATGATTTATGACTTGAGGATCACAAGGGTGTTAAAAGTGGCTGACCAATCAGTATAAACAAAAATGACTAAGCACAAATGTGTTAATCATGAGACAAAATCAACAGCTTAAGACGGCTGCTGAGTGGCAGAATTTAAGAGGCATGGGAGTCAGGAATCCATCAAGCAACCAAAACACAGGACTGAAAACTGCTCAAAACAATATGTATGCACAGTATAACAATGCATATAAACCATGTGAATGCACAGATATGATGCATATGCCATTTTCCACACATAAACTGATATTTATAAAAGAAATGTGTGGTGAAAATGTGAGTACACGCAGCTTTCTAGAGCCAGCTGTGGGTAAAATGATGTGGAGATTAAATGTGAGAGATATAATCTTATAGTAAAACAAGAGTTTTTCTTGTGTTATTATTGATAAGTTTACTATGTGAACTGGATCATTCTTTTTATTTACATTCATTCAAACACTGCAATCAGGGGATGATCTCATGTATGCAAAAAAGGCTATACAAGCAAACGCCACAGCACTCAAGACATTATTTTACCATCGGTGATCTTTTAATTTTAACCTCTGTGACATAACCTACTTTGTAAAGTCTGTTTCAATATGTGTGCTATAAATTAATCATTGGGTTAGAATTAATAGATATCATTGTGATGATGGTTTACAGATAAGTGTAATATATTAGTGATACAAATGCTACAAAAAGTATTCTGACTTGGTGTGCACACAAAATTTTAGTCGTGAATCTAAACTGTTTTACGCATCTGACCCCTGGTGACATCTGATCTCCCAACAATGGGACCACACCAAGGAAGGAACTTCCTCCTTGGCAGTTCATCAGACCTCCACCTCCACCAGGTTAAGCTGTTTAAGATCCTTGTGCAATAAATCTAATACGATTACTTTCCTGCATTAGATGCTATTTTATTGTCATCTTTGTGACTAAACAGTGCTCAGAGTCTGTGATAAATCCAATCAACTTGTTGTTTATGATTTGTCCAAGGACTGCCATGAGCATTGGGTGTGAGTATGACATTTATACATCGCCTTTACAGTTCAAGCTGCTCTCAGACGTGATCAGAATTAGATATTTCCAGCAGAAAAAAAATATGTGCTGCAGTTAAATAAACATAACAAGAGAAAATTGAGGGGGTGATGATGGTCAAGTTTGCTATCTGACAAACAAAGGAGAGCAGGAAGTATCTGTTGGGTTGCAGCTGGGTCTAACAATACTCAGGACACTTGAGCACCCTCTTCTCTGATCTCTCACCTTCTTCTTTTATCTGTTTAAGTACACACAAAACATAGACTCACACACAGCACCGGGCTAATTGCAAAGGCGATGCAATTTTCAGAACATAAACAAAATCAAAGGGAGCTGCACTTTCTCCCTTCCACGTTCCTTCTTTAATGTTATTCAGTAAGTGAATTTGGGTCCACTTCACAGAAACACCTCTCCTTGTTGTAAAACACCACATTGTTCTCCTTTACCAGAGGAAACCATAATGGAAGTTGTTTAAAAACCCAAATTACCATTAACCAGCTCTCTTCTCTAAACTGCAGCTATTCCTGAGATGATGGACCAGCACCAAATCTCAAAGTTCCAATTTAAATGCTGATCTAATTGCTTTCTACATCATATCCATTTCAAAAGTGAAAGTTTTCTACAGCATTTTATGTTTCTTTCATCCCTTCTCCTGCAATATGTAGTTGCTTATTTCAATGCTTTCATTGATGGCATGTCTCCTGTTTATATTCCATGAGAATATTGAAAGTGGTCAAAATGGTGAAAGCGCTGTGTTTAGAACTGCATTGTCAAAAAACACAGCAATCAGGAGATGATCTCACGTATGCAAAAAAGGCTATACAAGCGGACCCCACCGCTTTCACGTATGACAGAGTACCTTTCCCTGTTGAATACATTAGAGGACTCGAGCAAATGAATGCCCGCTCACTTCCCCGGCACCACAGCATCAGCACCCCCGGGGTGGAAAACAATGATTTGTCCCCGTTACATTTTTCATCACACCTGCGTAAGCGGATATCCACCTCCCCGCCCATCATAAAACAAAGCCGAAATACGCATCTCCAACCTAAAGTAGCTACCTATGCACTACATTTGTGCTCACATCTTGACCCTTGCAAAATAACTCCATGACAATCCTGAATGATAAGCACTGGAGGTTAAGATTCAAGGTATTGAACCTGCAGGGTCCTCAGGAATAAAAAGGGGGTGGAAGAGAATGAGAGACGGCCAGCAGCAAACACAAGCAGAGATGACAGGGATGAGGGGGGCAAGAAGGACATCTATCCCCCTTTAAGCCCACCTTATTGGTGAGTGGTGACCCTGGACGTGGGGCTATTGTCTAGGCTCCTTATCATAATGTAGGCTGTGTTGTCTTCTCCATTACACCTCAGCCATTCAATTAGCCCCCATTACCATAGTAATAGAGCGCAGCGTCACTAGGGTCAGGACTGACAAGGGGAGGAGGAGAGAGAGAGAGAAATGTCAGTATACCTGTAGGCACACCAATGTCAGCCTCTATTATGGCCACAAAAAAAAAAAAAAAAGTTGGAGGTCAAAGGCATGGGCGATATTGGGAGGTGAAATCAGGTATTAGAGAACAGTGAAGGACAACACCACAGAAGGGAGAGATTCCACTGAAAAGCATTTGGCAACATTTTAAAATTGCAGACACCCTCAGTTTGGGCCAAATGTGGCTGAGTGGTCTCTGGAAGAGCTCCATGATGTCACCTTGGGATGCAGATTTTTTGATAGATGCAGTGACCTTGTGAGACATAGAGCATCTTGTACAAGCAACAGATTTATCGTAGAAATTAAAGGAGAAAGCAAAAGACAAACGGCCAATTTGATATGGCCATTTTCCAAGATGTCAATAGTGACTTACAACAACTGGCAGTAAGTGGTAGTGATTACCAATAATGAGTGTTGTAAAACAAATAACTACACAAGAAGACTCCTGTTGGTAACTAATTTTTCCAAACTGGAGGAAAGAGACCGAGAGGAAATGAGGATGATGACACTGAGATAGTATAAATACCAGTCTGTGAGCACTTCATCTTCTTCTGCTTGTTTGATTGGTTGGTTGCAACTCTCTTTCTTTGAGGGAGTGACAACATCAAGAGGAAGTGGAGTAGGGATAACAAATGAGAAAAGCCTCCAGGAGAACAGATCTATGTTTACGAAAGAGAAACAGCTTCACCATCTCAAAGCACTGGTTACATGTCAAGCCCCCGACTCTCCCTCTCTGTCCTGCATCTTATCATCGTTTTTCACCCCTTTATCATCATCGTTTCCCCCTTTATCTCACTCTCCATCACCAGTCTGTCTAAAACTCAATAATGTTTCTCACTAGCTTGTCCTTTATGCCTCCATTTTCCTGTTTTCTCTCATGTCCTCTCCAATTTCTCTCCACCCAGAAAACTCTTTCAAACTTGTTTTCCCTTCCCCTTTGCCTCATTTTCTCCCTGTCAGTGACCGTGCCAGGGCGCGTGCCAGGCAACCAGTGCCTGCCTCTTGTCCCTGTCTGCATGTTGCCCTGTTGTCGCTGCCGCTTTCTGGCACTGTACCCATGTGAGAGAGAGAAAGGGAGAGAGACGGTGAGCTAGAGAGAGAGACAGGGAGAAAGGCGAGGGGCAAAGAAGAAAGGCAAGGAAACAAGGGAACGCATGCAGATGCAGAACCCATCTCGTTTACAAATATGCAAATGCTGTTGCCTTTGTGATATGCAAATGAGAGATTACAGAGCGCTAATTAGGGTCAAAAGAACTGTTCGCGTCAATTAGGGGAGAATGAAAAAACGATCCCCACTCTTGCTGGCCCCCAGCCCCCAACCCCTGCCACGGATATCCCAAGCTTTTGTCTTAAAAAATGGAGACATGAAAAAGACAAACAATGAGAGACATGTGTACAAGGGGCAGGACACCAGCATTTGGATAACCAGCATGCATCCTGAAAAGGGCAGAGGTCCAGGCTTGTTTCAGTGGAGGGGCATGATTGGCTTTTTAGTATAAACATAAGCATAAATGACAAAGAAATGCTGGTTCTGTCCCCAAAGAAATGTGGTGTTGATGTGCATATTCATCCACATTTTTACCTCCTTGTCCTTCATTTCCAAACCAATGCTCACAGTTCAATTGCAAAATTATACATATCTACTTAAAAATCTGGTTGCCAAAATAATACTCCAACATGTATTTTTAAAAGTGGGTATCAGTATATTCAAAAAAGTTTGATTCCTGATTTTTTTTTTTTTTTCTCCATCACCTGCATGCTATTACTTGTATATCTATCCCAGTGTTTCAAAAATAATTACACCATCCCATGGTGTAATTATTCTGAGGCTTACTAATCAAAAGTCTGAAAAATTAACATTTTTCAGACTTTTGGCACTTTTGGTACCTATACCATTAATTTCAAGGTATGGAACAAATTTAACAAATGAACCATAGCTGATTTTTATGTAGTGTGTCAGGAATCAAATATATATCACTCCATGAAAGTTTTCTTGATCCAACAACTCAAAAATTCTGAAAAGTCAAAATGCAACAAGACCTTGGCAATATGGCAATATGTGCCGAACATTCAGTCATTCATTCAGTGCCTTATCTGCAATTCCCATCAGTCCTTGGACCCCAACACCTGCCAGTTATGATCTATTTTATTTTAATAAAATATATCTTGCTGGTTCAGTGTGAGTAGAAATCTCTAAGATCTAGCCAAGGTAGCAGCATATTTAGATGAGAACAAAAGAGAGACTGACAATATATTATACAGCAAGTAATAGACAGTAAGGGGGACCAAAAAGATCAGAAGGTGAATGACAAAAAGAGGAAGGCTCCATTTCTCTGTTTCCCCTGACCCTCTTCTTTCTATCACTCCCTCCTTTGTCAGTGTGTCTGTCTAGCGAAAGCTTGAGGTACACACTGTTATATTTGCATCCTAATGACCCCTCCAGTGGCCCCCGAGGCTGGGCCCTCTGCACTACCCAGAGATCAATTAGGGCCAGGGCCTGGTGTCTGCTGTGCCCCATTATAAACCCCTACCAACTTTCTCTCCCACTGTCACTTCCCTCTTTCTCCCTCCTCCTCCTTCATCTGCACCTCCAGCTTCTCGCATCTCCTACATGTCAACCACAGCTTAAACATGCACACTCGATCATAGACACACACGTTGCTTGTAATACACACCGATCCCCAATCACAGGCTGTAGAGAGACACACACATTTTTTGTTAATAATACACACAAAATCTAACTTCACATATGCACACACGTGCACATAACTGCTGCCACTCTCTCTGTGAGCCTCAGCGGTGTAGTGGAGAGGTGAAGGATGAGCATGATCGGTCCACAGAGCTTTTTCTCTGTGTGATTCCTTCTCAGCCTTGTTGCCGGGCAAAGCTGCACAAAGACCAGGCTGTGAAATGTACATCCTTCTGACAGAGCCAGATGTTCATAAGGCTCTTGTGGCTGCCAATCACACTGATATAAAAGCACAGTGATTTGACTGGAGGATGAAGAACTTTGACTAAGGATATACAGTGCTGCAATGTACCTTGGTTCTCTTTTTTTGCCCCTTCACATGTTGCATGTGAGTTTTGAAAAAGGCAGAGCTGTAGAGCTGTTTGATCATTCCAGGAACCATGAACTCCTGCTGCTTAAGCATATAACACGGTTAGATGTTTGTCAAGTTCTGTCTAACTACAAAGCAGCAGAAAAAAAACATACAAATATGTCACATGAGTGTGTATGAGAGCACCCAGCTCACTTTCACCCAATGCATTACAGGACAGCGGAAGTGCAGCTCTGGGATTGAAACTTAACATACAGTGCTGCAAGTGAGTAAGTGATGAGCAGCATGCTGGAAAAACAGTCTGCAGTGGCCTCCATACTGCTTTGTCTCTATCGAAATGTTGTAAGAAATGAAATCAAGTAAGTAAATCCCATTCTTTTAACCCTCAAACTGTATTCAGGCTAAGTGCTAGACACTATATAGCCAACTGTCTGGTATTTCTTTAATTCAAGGAGCAAATCAAAATGTCAAATTTGTACTCTTATTTGCTTTTCTTGGTAAGAGTTTTGACATAATACCACTGCCATGTCTATTTGCAATTCTGAGGCTTACTAATCAATACATTATATCTTTTTTTAATCCTTACAAAACCCAGTCTAAAAATGACATGGTGTGGTTTTACGGGGAGTTGTGTGCTGGGCTATTTATTGGCCAGGTGCAGTAAATTTTTGTTAGTCTAGTAGTCACAACAAGGAGGCCAGAAAACCATTAGAGACATGACACTTTTATATTTAGATTTTAGCTCAATTTCATTGCAGTCAACACTATATCATCCCGACCTGGAAGGCCAAATATCCAGCCTCTGAGATGGCACAATTGCTGACTTTTCTCCTTGAACCAAAGAACTCATGGCAAACAATGATTGAGCTCCAGATGTGGGATCTCAGCCCCCTTTCACCAACGCTTCTTGTAAGACAGTTACAGAGTATGCAGGCAGCCATAGCCAGTGAGTCAGCCTTCTCAGGTTTCATTTGTCTGGCCTGGTGTATGGCAGAGGGAATGCCAAACACTTCCTCTGCTGTATTGTAAGCCCTTGAAAGAAAGAAAGAAGAAATCTCCCAGGATGGCATCCATCCTGGGAGATTCTCAAAAAGGTTTTAGGAAATGCAGCATCTCCTGCCATTGTGTGTGGCATTCTTCCTGGTTCTATTGCTCCAGGGGGAATGTGCACCTGCATTGTTTTGTTAGCTATTTATCTTTATCTGGCTCTCCACTTTGGTCATAAAACTGTGTGATGGGTGTTTAGACACCCCCATCACTTGCCCTTCAAAAATCTCCCTCTTGTACAGCAGTAAACTTGTAGTTCATATCTGCGAATGCAGGCAGTATAATTGAAATGATTTCACCATTGTTAAAGTCTATGCTTGCCATCAATCACTCTAATCAAATTTGGAAAACTCTACTAGTCTACTCTACTTGTTCTAAAATCATGACTATTTTTCATCCATGTCTCTTCTGTTGTAAGTCTTAAAGACTGACATTCTCCTCTTCTTTGCCCTGCAGGTGTCCATAACACATGCTCATAAGTAAAACTGACGTCACTAAAAAGTGTTAAGCTGTTGGCTGAGCAAATGAGTCATCACGTCATGATCTGTCAGTAAGACAAGTATATTATCATTGTCTTTTACAAACAATATTTTAGTGAATAAAGTCAACTCAACTCAGTCAACTCAGCAAAATCCTGCCGAGGAGGTAAAGTCATGCAGAATTTTCATGACTGAAAAAGTACAGATATAGACTACTGCAAACTATTACAGTGTTTGACTACATTAATCTACATTTGGGGTACTATCTGTAATTTGATATTTCCAGATTAGGAACAACAGAGTTGAAATTGCTGTCCCAGCGAAGACAGAGACAAAAATAAATAAATAAATAAACACAATTTAAAAAAGACCTAACAATGTTTTTAAAATCCATTTTGCACTGATAGATGCTTGAAAATGTTATAAGCTAAGAAAGAGCAAATGATTTGTCTTGATTCTGCAGGCGCTTCAAGTACTGATAACATGCAATCTCTTTCAAGCCCACAACTTTTGAAATTTACACAAGGCTGGAAGTTGAAGCGTGGTCCATTTGGGAATGAGAGGGACATGGAAGTTTGTACAATAAACCAAAAAAATAAAACAGAAAGTTAAGGTGGTAAACTAAACTCACCAAATTCAGGGAAAAGAAAAAGGCTTGCCACTATCTGCAGAAATGAATTCCAATGACAAATCTCCAAGTCCAGCAAAAAGAATAAGTAAAATGTGAATGAGGGCGGGAGCTTTTCTCTCACTTCTGCACCACGGCAAAAATTTGCCACAAAACAAGGAAGACCTTAACATTTTTCTTCCATCAGCCTTTGTTAAGTAGGAAAAGCAGCAAATCACAGCACACCCACACAACAATATCCACACCTGTCTTGAAATTCCTTGATAGACAGAGTCCAGGCACTACTCTCACAGTGCCATATGATTTTCCCTATGACGCCTCTGCACACTCACCCACATCTGGGCCTTTTACCGCTGAAGGACATTATTACTTAAACACTTTTACTCAGGGTATGTATTTTCAATGTTCAAAAGCTATTATTTTTGAAGTTGCTTAAGGTCAAATCATTGGTCATTCATCATTTCAAGAGTCTACAGAATAAGGTCATTTTGACTAGTATACAATGTTAGAGAATTATTTTGAAAAGTAAGAAGTCTTTGGATAAGCACTACTCAGCAGCACTCTCCTGCAATGTATTACCTACAATGCCATGAAATTTAATTTGGATATTTTGGAGAGAAAGAACATTTCAACAATGTTCTCATCTGTTTTTAGCTGACTTTTTTTTCTTCTAAACTTTTATTTATTGTTATTTTAGGTTATCATTGTTGTTATCACTGACAGTGGACAAGATTAATGTATGTGCTTCTGTTTTTTTTTTTTTTAGATTAAAAAAAAAAAAGCATAAAATGTATTACATATGAGAATGCTTCTGTTGGTTACCCCAGTGTCACACCAAGTCAGTGATGTGGTTCCGCTGGCTCTCAGTCAGTAGATTGTTGCTTGCCTCGTCAGATCTTTACCCACAAATGAGAGGACCTGTTCCATTTGCCTTGGATACATCCAGAAGTAGTTATGGTAATGACTTTTATCCAGTTGTTTCACCAGGTGGTGGAAAGTCCCCTTGTTATTTCCTCCTGAGATTAACTGGGTGTGCACAGATTCTGTACTGCTGCCTCAGCTGCAATGCAGCCACCCTCCTGCAATATTCATGCACATATCTGGGCCCTGCTGATACAAGATTACACCTCTTAGAGGAAAATACTATTCTCCAAACTCAGTTTCAAGAGTCAGAAAGGTAATAGATGTCAAGTTCAGAAAGAAATGTTTAATTGTGCTGGAGTTGTACTACTGAGAGTTGAGAGACCTGAATGAGTGAGTAAAAGTATTTTCTTCATCCTTTATTTTTTCCACTGAAATCATTGGTAAAAATTTGCGAGGACAAAACAGCTAGTCAGATGTCACTATTCATACTCGGTAAGTTACTAATAAATATCTCTGTCTTTCATATACTTGAAGAGAGCAATAATGAAAAAAAACTGCAATTTCAATTTTGGTGAGTTGATTCTAAATTTTTAAGTTGATGGCTTGCATCATATTGTATCTTTAAAAACTTGTTGTTACCTGCTAATATCAATGCAAGATGAGAAAGGGATAGCCACAGATGACAGAAATTTAACAACATTTGCAAGTGAGATAATAATTGTAAAAAGGTCAACAACAGTGAAATTTAACAATATATTGAAAGTATGCACCAATAATAAAATGACACACTGCAGCTCTTGCCTACATTTTCAAGTTGTGATATAGCCCTCATGCAAACATTTTTTCACAATACGGGGACCAGTTAAAAATATAACTAGTAGGCTAAGTACTGTTGTCATCTTAAGTATGGCCAAATCAAACTACACACACACATATATACATGTGCACACACTCACAAATGCAGACAAATCAGTATGTTCTCAGGAAATCATTCCTTAAAAGTCTCATCTTTCACTGCAGACAGCCCTGTTTGAGGGACAGATTTAGAGTGGCAGTAACAGAGTGGTTTGTAGTGTGTGTATCGTGTGCAGTGTGTGTGTATGTCTATGAGTGTGAATGCCTCTCTGCTTATGTGCCTCATGTAAATTTGCCACACAGAAACACTGGTGCACTGTGGGTATATTTGTGCACACCTTGCCAGAAGATATTTATAAGTGTGTGTGTTTGTCACTTACACATCCCACAACATGTCACAACACTATCTGACTTTTAGCACTGACATGTGAGGGCCTCACAGACAATGCAGGTTTCTGATCTGCATCTCTCGGCCCCTGCCCAGGCCCCTCAGCCTCCTGTAGAGGTGGAGGAGGAGGCAGCAAGCCCCTGGGGCCCAGGGACTCGACCCCTGCAGCCAGTCTTCTCATCTCTGCTCTGAAGGTCCCTTTCCACCTCCCACCAGCTGTCAATCAAAAGCCACAGATGGAAAGTGTAGGGAAGGACATGAGAGAAGCTAGAGGGGCGATGTGTGTATGTGTTTTAAAGTTGACAAAGACAGGTCAGAAATTCTAAGGGATTATATTTTGGGTTTCCTGTGATGGAATCATCCAATGAAAATAAGTATATATAATGTCTGCATTTCATTCACAAGCAGTTGCACTGAGGTCAGATCAGTGCCTTTAGTAGGGAGCTAAAAAGACCAACATCTGGTTAGCTGGAGAAGTGAAGTCATTGTGCAAATTATAGGACTTTGGGGGCCTGCTGATCACTGGCATTGATTCCTGCCTCTCCAGTCAATTAGATCAATGGGGCATCTTTAGGCCTGCTTAGCCACGTGTCAACTGTCACACTCTACTATCCCATTCATTTGTACTCCAGCACATGCTGCCAATGCACAGATGGCAACCTATACAGATCACTACAGCCTGTAGAACAATAATCTGAAACTGATGAACAAAACAAGTACTGAGAATTGAATGAATCTACTTAAAAATGGGTTTTATTTCTAGCATAAAGCTTTAAACATGGGCAAGATATTTTTTTAGTGACCCCAGCAACTTGAGAAAACCATTATCAGTAGACTAAAACTTCAAACATTTTAAATCTCACAAAAGGTAAAACGTAACTTTTTATTTGTCAATCCACATCAGTTGCATATTTTATATTTCAAATTCTATATTTCTCTTTCAACAACAGAGTTGAACAGAATACAAGTACGATAAACCACAAAACGTATTGCAGTTTGAACAACACATGTTCAGAGAATATGTTAAAAGGACACTTAAACAACTACTGCCCTTGCAGCCTTACTGAAGGGCAAATTTTGCTAAGTGTCAACTACTGCCCTTGAGCAAAGCCCACAATACCCAACAGCCAACTCCCTTGTTGAAGCTATTCAGTGTTTGTAAGGACATACAACTATTCAATCTCTACATTTTGTTGAAGAATTTCTCTGCATTTCGTTGAGATGTCTGTTACTTGGATGCTAAATTTCCAGGTTTTATATGTGCATGAGCCTCCTCTTCATTGGCTTAAATTGATAAAATTAAACTTAATTTACTCATTGCTACAGTGTATGTAAAGGGAAATCAGACAGCATGTTGAGACTAGACTTACAGACAACAAAAGCAGTAGGCTTAAGGACTGGTGCAGTAATGAGTTTCCAAAACACAAACGCAGACCACATGCCAACACTGGAGTGCTGCTACCTTGTGACCTCTGTGCCCTTCTGCAGCCAGCTTCTGTGCGCATACACCCACGCGCACACAAACATTTTGGCCCCCTCCCGACAGCGGCCTGCGTCAAGACCCTGGGAGACTGACCCCCCCCCCTCTGCACACCCCTTTCCCCTCTTCTCTTTCCCCTCCCACTGACCCCCTCAGCACCAGACCATTGTTTACTTTCACTCTCCTCCACGGCCCTGCTGGTCTGGGGGGCCGGCCGAATCGTTACATTATTGTCTGGTCCTCCCTTGCGCCCCCCTCCCCTCCCGACCCGGCCTGACCCCATTCACAGCCCTCAAAAGCACCATCTGTATCACCCAACAGTCAGGGAGTGAGAGAGAGGGAGAGATGGGGCAAGAAGGGGAAAGAAAACAAGGCGGGGAGAAAGGAGATGACGGCCGAGGAGGGAGGGAAGGAAAGGGAGAGAAAGGGAGAAAGAACGAAAGCATCTGCCTGGGTGTTGCGCTGTCTGTCGGAAAGTATCTGTCAAATAGTTTTCACAGTGTGAAGACTTCCCTGCTGCTTTCCTTTCTTCAAACATTGTGCTTATTGATTTTTTACTGCCTCCTTTTATACCTTCCTTCAATTTCTACTTTCCACAATCTTCTAATCCTCTGTGCTTTTTCCCACTCTGTTTCCTCTCTTAAAGTTTTCTCAGACTCCCTATATCGCTGTTCCCTTGACCCGCTTCTCTGCTTTCCCTCCCTCCTGTCTCCATCTTCCCCTCCACCCCCCCTCCTCAAAGTACATCCTTCATCATGCTGTAGTGTTGCACAAGCATTCCAGGGCCTCTTGTATGGCTGCATGTGTGAGGAAGGCAGATTTTTCCCATGGGGCCGCAGGTGAAAACTGGGACTCACTCTGTCCGCCAAGGGACGCCATCTGTCCCTGTCGCTGCACTTGCTAGAGGGGAGCCCTGTCACCCCTCCTCTGTTCCTCGCCATCCATCCTTCCCACCCTCTGTCCATCCACTCACTGTCCCTCCCTTAACGCTGGTCTACCATGCTGAATCACCCAGGAATGCCCCCCCGTCCCGTTCTCCCTCCGTCCCATCACTAATTCATCCCCAGCTCCCCCTTCATTTCCCTCCCACCTTCCCTCCCACTCTGCCTCCTTTCGCCTCGCCTCCACCCATCTCTCTCCCCTTTCTCTCCATCTCTAATCAATCATCCATATATGACACCAGTGGAGAAATTATTAAATTATCATACATTTGTGATGAGCCTTGTGAGAACAAGGGATACTGTTTTAATTGCCTGCCCATGACCTCTAATTATGCATATCAGTGTATTAGTTTGATATTTGGAGAGAATGAAGCCAACAGAGTTTGACATTTTCCAGTAGATAAAGCAATAATATGCATATAATGACTGTGATTTATTTAACAAATTGCCAGACATTACTACAACAACAGCATGACATCACGCTAATCTGTGAGACTGTCTGAAATGTTAAAAAATGTGTTACCTTAAGAAATTTGTTACTATAGTGTCAGCATTACCTTATTAAAATAAACATTAACAACTAGATAATAGCATTCAAAGTTATTTTTTTCTAACAAGGTTTTGCTTGAAATGTTGGATAATGTCAATGGTAAAATATATCTGAAAAAGAGACTTTGATTATACTGTAGCCACAAATGGCATGTAGTGTAATGAGTCCTCCAGACCCATGTAAACGTAACTCATGAGGTCGACCTGTGGGCCGCTAGCATGGGAACCAGGGGGAGTCCCTCCGAGGTGCTGAATGCTCTGCGTCTGCAGTACTGGGCCCAGCTGTCAGTCTCTGTATATGTCCGTCTCATCTCTGGTTCTGACTGCTGTGATGCCCAACGGTCAGATGAGTGTAACAGGACAGTAAGAGCGCACTTTCACGTGGGAACCTGGTTGAGGCACGCAGACAAACAAACGCAGGGGCAGCTAAGTGTGAAACCTCCAAACTGTCACGGAGAGTGTGAGAGAATAAGTGGATGAACACAACCCCCCCAAACCCCCACACCCTCCGCCCCCCTCTTCTGCACCCTCACACTTCTTCCCCTTGACTCTCCCCATCCTACCATCAACCCTCCTCCCTCTCGCACCCACTTTAGTCCCAAAAACTCCCACAAACCCCCACCCTTCCAAAGCGTCCAGACAGACATGCAGAGAGACACATAGTCACTTTGCTCCCTCCCACCCACCCCTGTGCACACACACACACACACACACACACACACACACACACACACACACACACACCTCCACGCCCCCTGTCAATCAGAGACCTGAGTGTCACGCAGTCACAGACTCTGCCAGAGAGAAAGGGAAGATGAAAAAATGGGAGGAAAAGTGGCCCGTCAGTCGCTTTATCACTCTTGGCCCCCTCTGTCCCCCCACTCTGGCCGATAGCACAAAGAGGGACAAGAAAGGAGCGTGAGGGGAGCAAATGAGAAGGCGATAGGGAAGGAAAGAAGAGTGGAGAGGTTGTTGGAGAGAGGTGGATGCAGAGGAGAGCTAAAGTGTCCCCATTTTCTCACTGGCCGACTGTAACAAAGAGCCAGGCGGGACACTGCACTGGGGTGGCGGTTTTGCCTGGGCCTCCCTTCGATCCCTACCCCCCAGCCCTCCGAGGTCAGCCCCTCAGTGACCCAGCCTCGATTGTTTCCCGTCGCTCTGTCAGCTCTGATTGTTGCTGACTGGTTAAATGGCTGAAAACCAAAATGGAAGGGCTGGGGGTGGAAAAAAGTGGAAAAGAAAGAGAAGGAGGGTGAGGATTTGGGAAAAGGGATGGCAGGGGTGAAAGACGCCCCCTCTTCTTTTCGCTGAGATAACTGACTATTTGACCCAAATAAACAATCTCTCTCCACCAAAAGAAGTGGCAGGAGGAGGAGGAAGAGGGTTCAGAGGGTTTGAGGTTCGAGGTGTTGGGCAAAGACGGTGAGACAGCGCCCCCTCTGTAGTGAGAACTGTTGAGAGGGGGAACTGTCTTGGGGAGAGAAGGAGTGAGTCAGGGACTACAGATGTCCCTTTTTTCAAACAAATATTCACAGGAACTGAGGAACCCCACAAGCTTAATGCAGGAACAAAAACTTCCACTAGCTGAAGAATCATGACCAGTATCACATTCAAAACCAGTGACTTTGTTGAGTTGTGGTTTAAAACAACATGGAGGAGGATTAAGTCAAAGGCCTCTGGCTTGAGCAACAAGCGCAATTTAAATGTTGACTATTGGTACGAAAATTGGAAGCCAATTGTGGTCCTCTTAGTCAAAGTCTGACAGTTCATTGACCTCTCTGGCTTTATTACGAAGTTGCTCGCAATGGACAAAAGTGATAGTTCCTAAGATTGTTTAAGAGCTTTGTCACATGAGCATAAACACACAGCCTTTGTTCGGCATTTGGCAAACAACATTTGGCGACTGATGAGATTGTCTTAAGGTTGGGTGATATGTTAAAAATTTCCAACTGGCCACTGTCAGTCCAACAAGTTAAGACAGACCAAACAGCCATCTGACACTATCTGAAGAACCGTCCAGTGGCCTCAGATGAAGGACACCTCCGCTTGCAGCTTCCAAATAAACAAAAAGGTGGGGATAACATATGCTATCAAATGATCAGGGTGCACAACCACACATGCAGTTTTGGTCTCTTTCTCAAATATGATTTATGAATTGGCATTGCTCTTCAGCACCAATAGCCAATATACTTGTCCAATCACCCAACATTAAAATTTCTCTATGGATTAAAATCACCACTGAGCAAAGATGAGTGGTGAGACCAAAAGTGAAATCATGTAACATAAGTTTGCAGCTGATTAACATTATTAACTTAAGATATGTTTGACACTTTGCACTTAATAAGGAAACTTACTGTAAACCTCTAAGAGATGGACCAGATATGAATCTATTAGTCCACAAATTAATAGGCATCCCCATAAAAGACACCAATTTACAGTAAGACCCATAAAATACATCTGATCCCTGAATAGACCGTTATAGGCAACCTGAATGGCCTCACTATCTGACTTGGATGAGATAAGTGTTTAAAGACCTGGTGCTGATCAATTATGCAAGCATATCCATTCCCTCCGCTCTCTTCCAATCAAACAGCTAAATAAGCCGTGGTCCGGATGGACCCTTTGCTCTAATTGGACAAATGGCTTGCTTAATTGATCATTGATTGATGATCAATAGGGAACATGTGTTCTTGTTCTTTACAAGGCAAGTGATTGAAAGCAAGCTATAAAATCAGCCAGATAGTTTGACAGATGCCAATTGCCTCTCATCACCTCACTGTGTGTAAAAACTAGAGTGTGAGAGAGATGGAGAGACATGGGGAGGCTGCTTTTTATTTTCAGAGCTCAGTTGAGATGCTTCCACCTCCAGAAGGAACTGAACTAAGGGAATAAGCCATGCAGCCTGTAAAAGAGATATGAGTGAGTGAGGAGAGTGGACTAAAGACTGAATGCCACGTAGAGTGAAGAAGAGCAGAGATGAAGGCAAAAGAGAGCTGCACTCAATTTCGGATAGCTCTTAAATTTTTGTTCCATCTCTCTTTGCCATTATACGTGTATCACTTATCAGTCAAGACACCTGTTTGAAAGTGGGCAAGTGTGTGTGTGTGTGTGTGTGTGTGTGTGTGTGTGTGTGTGTAAGGGGGGAGGGGGAGGGGGGGTATCTCAACAACTGTGCTGTCCTGACAGAATAGGGGGACATCATTGTGGATCCCTTTGATCTGCTGCTTATAGATTCTCTTGAAAGGATCATGGGAGAGAAAGAGAGATACAGATAGAAAGACAGAGAGAGAGGAGACACTTCACCCAGGCATCAGTAGGCCTTCACCCTCAGCCTCGGGTACCTATCCCTGCTCTGTTTCTGAGCCAGCTCTATTAAATATGAAACGCTAAGACAAAAGGAGGGAGAGTGAAAAGGGAGGGAGCGGGGGCCACAAAGGGCACCACTCAATGCCTTTGAAGAGGCACTGAGACGAGGGGTGTCGTGAGCGCAAATGTGCGCACCTTGCACACACTCACACACACATCAACCTTCCAAATGATGTGGGTGGATGGGACAGCAAATATCCACATTTGCATCTTGTGTTTTCACAGATATACCACAAAAGGAACATCATCAGTGAAATTAGATCTAAAAGCCTTGGTTAGCAGATGATAATACATGCATACATGTGTTTGGAGTGGTGTATGTGTTTTAATGGACATTAAGAAAGTGAGATTAAAGCATCTTTAAAGGTTGTACAAGGATATGAGATGTAGTTGCAAAGGTAGATTTTTTCCATGGCAACAAATGAGGAAATTAACCATTTAATTATGGTGTGATTTAGTTTATTCTTCAAAGAAGGGGGTGGGGGTGGGGGTACCCACTCTTGGTTTTGTATATTTGGAGAGCTAATTGATCGTGGTATGTTATGTATAGCAGAATGTCAAGCTACGATTCTAAGCAATTCTAATATAAAGATGATTATATTTAATTTTTCATTCACTGGTGTATTTTTAATTAATGACTATTTTTTAATTTAAAAAATAACCTTTTGATCTCAAGGTCTTTCATGTCTGTGAGTGTAATACACTGCAGATGTAAACACGCAACTGTTTATTACATACAGTACATGTGTACCCAGGGGTGTTGCAAAAAACAAAAAACTGCACATGTATTGTGAAGATGTTTGCTTAATCTGAAACTGTTCATTGGGTTTGTGTGGTTGCACTTTTCTGTTGGTGATGCCAAAACTTCATCACCTCAGTAAATAATATATTCACAGCAATGACTCACAATAATGAAGTGAAAAAACTTGCAATGCAACACTAGATGATCTATTATCATAACTGCAGTTTGAAAGTTACTGACTGGTGTTTTAATTTCACATTTCTACTTTGCAAACACGAACAGCACCAGGGATGTTGCCATTCCTTTTTTTTTTGTTTTATATTTTGGAATTACACATACTTTTTTTATATATAAAACACACCTTACATCATGACAGTGTTATGTCTTTTAGTAACAGAACTACAATTCACACTCAGTTATTGACACATCAGTGTGAGAGATTACTGTCTATATGGCTCTAATCCATCAATTTGGCAGGAAACAGTATGAGAGATAGCCTGTTCATCTTTCAGTGACAGTTGAAATCATTTGCTTTTAAATACTGATGATAATTTACATTAATTAGACACCTACAAATCCCAAAAAAGGTTGAAGCTAAATTCAGCACAAGGCGTGAACAAAAAGCCCTCATTTTCAAATAAACAGAACTGTTAGAGGATGGAGCATCAATGACACAGACTGATAACTTAGCCTCTGAGCGCATCTTAAACTAAATGACCCCTATCAGACAAACTTCAATGGGCTGTCTTTGGAAAACAATCAGCAATGTGCTCCTCCCTGACCTTTAGCGACTCAGCAGGCTCAGTCCAATCACAGAGTATTGACATTATCCACCACACACCATTTATAACGTCAGCCGCCGCTCGCCTCAAAGGTCCAGTCGAAATACCAGCACAGTCATGTTGTGTTTTGGTTGTATTGAGTTCGAGGGGGGAGAATGGGGTGTGAGGGTGATTCAGGTAATTTTGTGGGCCCAGTCTTGGTGATTAGAGTAATCGCTTCAGGTCCATGTCAGTTTAGCTTTGCATTTTGTGTTTTCTGTCTCATATTGAACACACAAATACACAGATAAACATAAAAACATTCAAACACAAGTACACAGAGGCGGACATATGCATACATACACCCAAAGTTGGACATACTCATAGACATGTTAAGCGCCAAACCCTCTAACAGTCAGATTATCCTTGAAATATGTCCCATCCTATAGATTCCACTCAGGCCTTATAACTTACACCAAATGCAGACCTACAAGGAAGGGTGGAGGCTTGGACACCTAACTTTAGTCACCAGGTCCTCTAAAAGCACTTCAAGGCCTTGTCAATCCTGCCAGATCACCCATTTCATCCCCATCTGGGGGTGATCCATCTCTGCAGGCCCAGCCAGGCTCCATTACCCCCAGACGAGCTGTGAAATGGCCATTATGTGTGTGCAGGCATGTGGGGGGAATGGGCCTCCGTGGCCGTCAGCCTTTACCAGCCAACAATGGGCCTCGTATATGGGGCTGAATATCCTGCTCAGGCCACTAAATACAAATACACTGAAACAGCACCTACTCACCGCTAAGGAAAGAGGGACAAAGGCAAGGCATGACAGCAGCTGCTGGTGATGCTGATGATTGAATTCCACTAGATGCAAGGAGTGTAACATGAGTGTAATATGACTGGTAATATTGTGATTACTGAATGCCTAAATGAGTATGAAAAACATACGATTCATAGATTATGACCTTTCCAGTTACCAGATTACAACCCAAATGCAGCACTCTCCACAATGGTCATGAAAACACTAAATAATTGATTATCTTTTTGAAGAACGGTGTTTATCCCTTCAGTAGACTTTGAGAGACGTGCAGAATCTACACTGTAGTACATTGAAGCTTCTCTGGCTGGTTGTGGTTGCCCAACATTTTACTGAGGATTTTATAATGGTTTCCATTTGTACTTTATTGATGCATAATGCTTCTTTTACATGTAGGTGATTTAAGTGTACTCCAAGGACATTCAGTGGCTTTCAAATGTAATTTTATTCATCCACTGACTTGCACTTTTCAATCAAATCTCTATGGAGTTGTTTGGAATTTTCATTGATCATCATAGTGTAGGTTTTGCCACAATACTCTACTAAAGGTAACAACTTCCAGGTACAGGTGCAGTTATACTAAAATTGATTGAAATCCCTTGACTGTAACACAAGTGATTTCCATTTAACTAATTATGTGACTTCTAAAACCAAATGGCTGCACCAGTGATTACTGAATACTTACACACACATGTATTTTGTATTTCGTATTTATAATCAATTTAGATAATTCTATAGTGACCTGATTTCCAGTTTTACATTAAAGGACCTTTTTCTGTTGATCAATGTCAAAAAAATCAATGTTAAATTCACTGTAAGTCAACGTCATAAGACAATGCAAAATGAAAACTGACAAGCGGGATGAATATGTTTATAGACACTACAAGACTATAGGGATTCAAACAAGTAATAATTGTTTTCGTTATTGATTAACCCTTAACCTTTTTGTCCAGCTTTAGTTCTTTTTCGTTTTCGCTGAAATGACCCCATTCACGAGTACATTACACTCCCTTGCCTAACGTCTCCATGATGGCATATCATTACCGAATTACAGTATCAAGGATTACATGACACCAATAACATGAAGGAGGTGATAAAGACAAAGACAGGGGAGAAGACAAGACAAAAGGAGCCACTTCCCCTGACAGCCCTCTCAATAGCACTGAAACAATGTAGGCTTAATGCCGAGACCGAGGGCTTGCTTCTTACACCTAAAGTGCTTTGCATTAATTACACCCCATATACACTCTATTAATAAGACTTCCATAAGGCTTCAGCACGTGGTCTGTGTGTGTGTGCATGGATGTCACTTCTTTATTAGAGGGAGAGCAGATGCAACACTAGAAATTAAAATAAAGAGAAATAATATCATGTTTCATGGTTCAGTAGAATGTTGTACTTTTCAAAATATATTGAGTCTGCTATACAGGCTTGCTGAGTATACATTACACCATGTTTGCATTACACATGCAAACATGTTGTTAAAAATGATCACGTTGCAGCACTAGTAAAGGGATTTATCAAGTAATTCCTAAGTATGCCACTCATTGTGCTGACCTATGATGCAAACACCAGAGGGAATGTATTAACCCAAAATGAATTCTTTGTGTATGTGTGCATATGTGTATTCATGCCTTTACATGAGTTTGGGTTACAAAGAGAGGCAGTGAATGCTTGTGTGCCTAAACATCATTCATGTTTGTAAGCATATTCTGTATGTAGATATTTGCATCCTTGCATAAGTGCACAAGTCTGTGTGTGTTTCTGCCAGTACATGTGCAGCATGTCTGATGTATCTTTTAGCTGTGGATAGATAAACAGTGGAGACAAACATACGCTGCATCAGTTTAATGACCCATCCCTGTAGAGTCCCTCTATATTCAATTAGCAGGAAAATAATTAATCGGGCCAAGTCTCTGGCTGCTGAGCTGGCTGGCGGACTGGCAGCGGGAAGCCAGGTGGTCTTACAGGAAAGGATGTGCGTGTGTGTTTGTGTGTGTGCTTATATGTGTTACACTGCACAAAGGGATGAAAAGCAAAGACAGATTCAGTGATAGACTCTCTCTCTCTCTCTCTCTCTCTCTCACACACACACACACACACACACTCTTTTCTCTAGAGATAATGGCCAAAAAAAAAAAAAAACTTTGGGACATAAAAACAGCAAAACAAAAGGGTCTTAAAGATGAACAACAACGTGACCCACAAACACATACACACCTCACTAGACAAACAAACATATCGTAAAGGTTTAACAAGAAAAGCGTTTGTTTGGACTGACATGTACACTGCTGATCTATTTCTAGCTCTTGGTCTCAGTTTTTCTGTCTTTCACCGTGTCTCTACTGTTCTGTCAGTCTTTCTCTCTCTCTCTCTCTCACACACACACACACATACACCTACACACTCTTACACTCACTGACAATGCTGTGATCAGTAAGCCTCTGGTGGCCGTACACTGTCACTACACAAACACCAGTGCGCTGAGGGAGCGTGTGGCTCTCCATCAATCTTCTGCTGACTGAAGGACAAGTCTGAGGTAAACACACCATAGGGGTTTGGCTGTGGTATCAAACACCTGTACTCTCTCACAATGGAAACAGAGTGAACAGGGTAAACAGTGTGTCAGGATCCTATAGCTTCCTGTTTTTATGTTAATGAAGACAGCATTAACTCCAGAGGGAGCAGGTATTGAACCTTAAGAGGACAAAGTGTCTCTAATCATCCGTCACTAATTATAGCTTAAAATAGAGTAGTGGGGATGGAAAGAAAGTAATAAATAGAAAGTCAGCCAACTCATGGAAGCCCCGCTTTTTATTTGAAAGTAAAGACTGGGACATAAAGTAGAAGTAAAATTATTTTTATCCTCTGTTTTAATCTATAAGAGACTGCAGGTGGGTGGGGTTTACTGCAGGAAAGCAATTCAGGTATTTTTGTTGAGCTATCAATCACACTGGAATGGATTAAATTGACTTTCAAATATTTTCCTGTGATTGATGAAACTATGTGGCACTGATTGTAGTGTTGGCTCCTACTGTATATAGTTTAAAACAAACCATATTGTAGGTGTTCGCACTTCTTATGCTTATATCTGCAGACCTAATCACTTCCACCAAGTTTGGGGGTTGAAGCTGAGTGCAAAAGTGAAAAACACAGGCATAATTTAATGCTGCTGATAATATGTCAATCATTTTCAAATTTGGTGTTGTATCGTATATGGTTAGCTTATTTTAGAAATTATTGGAACATATTTATATTCTGTATAAAATATATATAAATTATGTTTTAAATGTTTTCTTCCAATGTAGCCCTTGTTGAGAAGGACGCCGCTCTCTGTATTAACACTATTTCATGTGTGATTTCATAACAAGAATGTCAAGTTTGCTCCTTCAAATCAGGTGTAAGAATGGCATTAATTTTATCATTCAGTGGCTGTTTCAGTCAGTCATAGATGGCCCCACTAACATGCGCACACACACACACACACACACACACACACACACACACACACACACACACACACACACACACACACACAGGCTCTCCACTCCTCAGAACACCATCTTCCTCTATTTCATACTCTTCTTTCCTTTTCCTCCTTTCTTTCCCAGCTTGTTATGCAGATTCCCAGATTTGCCTCCTTCAACACTCGTACACACACTCACACAGTTCTGTCTGTACCTCCCCAGGGGCACCGGGGAAGGGCAGAGCGAAGATGGAAATGAATTCAGCCATGTTGCAAGTGGCAACGCAAATCTGCATCTGTAATTACCCCCAGAAATACACAGGGAGCTTTCTTTCTCTCTCCTCCTCATGCCTTCTGCCCTCCCTCTCTTCCCTCTTCCCAATCTCCTCCTTCTCTCCAAGACTCTATTGCTTTCCTTTTTCTGTCTGTATCTCTGAACCCCCCTCACCCCCTTGCTCCCCCCAGTGTCTATCTCACACTCTTTCTCTCTCTCAAAGGCTTCTTAAGTGATGCTTGGTGGGCCAATTAAGGTGAGTATAAGTATGGGTCTGTGTGTGTGTGTGTATGTGTGTGTATGTGTGTGTATCTTTGTGCATGCATGAGTGTATTTATGCATGCATCAAACGCCTTGTGCAGTCTTGCTTATGTCCACACTGTCTGTGTTTGTGTGTGTCTTTCCACATTTATTTATGTGTGTGTGGGTGAGTCGGTGTGTGTGCATATTATGTGTGTGCACGTGTGTTTTATGTATGGTGTCATCTCTTTGTGTCTGGGTCGGGGCATATTCATGTGTTTATAAGTGTCCCCTCAGGCCAAATACGGCTAAGCTGTCTCTTGAAACGGGACAATATTCCAAACACTTACAAACTAAAAACAACTGTCTGTATCTGCAATTCAGTACTCAGATCCACAACTAACAGCTCTGGCTCAAAACTGAAAATCACATTTTATTTACACATCCTGTTACATCACCAATAGTGTATAGCTAATTTTAAAAAAGCCTGAACTATGACCGCAAATCACCATAATGAATCACAATGAAAACAAATAAATAATAATAATTATAATTTTGACAAACCATAATAAAATTTTGATTTAAAAGACCCATTCTTTACCTTGAATTATACTGTTCACTGATCAATATCATAAGTGTAATCAGTATGTAAGGTTAGTACTTTTACATCCCTGCATGTTACAAAATGTACACTCACCCATCTAAAAAAAATGTAAGAGGGAAAGGAAAGCAATATAAAAAAGAAAGAAAAAGGAAATAGATGGCACAGAAGTATTTCAGCTTATTTATCATTTTTAGCAACACAGATCTTGTAATGCTAAATTTAGGCAACATGAAATAAAGAGCCACTGAAAGGCAAGTGCATCCCACAAGCTGGTGGCTGGAAAAAAAAGAATTTGGTGTTCACAAAGGTTTGCAGCCAAAATGAGGAGTTACATTTAATGTTAACATGTAATATTTTATTGCAAGCTCTTCTGGTGTTGTTATCATTAAAAGAAAACACCTTGACTTAAAAAACCTTCATAGACACACCAATTTCAATTTTTTTTTGGATTATGCTGCTGGCCTCAGTGTGCTCAGGAAAGGTCATGGGGGGATGCAGAATACACCAAGGCCCTCTGAAAGAAGGTGGGTAGGCGAGGGTGAGGGTAAAGGGTGGAGGTGAGGCACAAGAGGAACAGAAGGATGGACGGATGGACAGATGGGAAGAGAGAGAGGCACGCCCTGTGTCTCAGTGGCAGGGCTCTGCTGCAAAGGAGCCAATTAAGGAAAGGCAGGACACACAGGGGCTAAGTATACAAACCCTACTGCGAGTGAGCCAGTGTGTATGTGTGTGTCAGTGCAAGTGTTTTTGTGTGTGAACATGTATTTTAACCATTAATCATTATTTTCATGCCATGTCAGGTACACACACTTTCAAGTGAGGCTACTGACCACAACATATTTTGCTTGTTTGTTTGTTTTTCTAATTAGGAATTTAATGTATTTAGTCAAAGAAATTCAAATTTGGAATTTCAAAAATTGAAAAAAATTAATGCTATTACTACACAGCTGAATGCTGCATATAAGATACTGGTTGACTGTGTTTTCCTGAAGTAGAGGGGAGTCTCTGAGATGGGATGATGTTGTTATTAAATTGTGACATTAATTAGTTTTGAAGAAAGGAAACAACAATATAATAAAATACCTCTGATGTGTGTCTCTTCTCTGTTAAACACTTGAGTCTGTCATCTGCTTCATTGTTCTAGTCCATCAGATTATTTTACTGATAGCTCTGTTAATGAATATTTAATCTGCCTATAATTAGTGTATCGGACACTACAGAATAATGGAAAGCATTTTAGCGTGAGATACAAATACATACACTAACATACACACACAAGAACACACATGACCTACAAGATGTCAGAAGTCTAAATACATCTTCCATTAAATGACAATTTTCTTTTCAATATTCATTCTATTCTAATTAGGATGAATATATGACATAACTTCTTCATTATTGGGTACATTAATGAATACAGACATCTTAAAAATATCCTCCTACTGGATGCAAGCAAAAGGTTTTGGTCAAACAGTATTTTAAACACATTAAATTAATAGAATTTGAGAATGCAGTTTTGCCCAAAGGGATACCTCGATTAGCTTGAGCGCGCTAATTCAATCAAAACAGAGATATGTATCAATTATTTGAATTATGACAAAATCCTGTCTGACGAGGTGGTAGGGCCTGTAGACAGCCAGCAGTGAGTGTGTGTGTATGCACTTTATGCACAAACATTAGCGCAAATGAGCCTGTGTGTGTTGGCAAGTGTGTGTATGTGAGCATTGCTGAGGTTTGTGTGATATGAAAAAAAGAAACTGAATAATGCATGAGTCTCTTGGTCAATGCATTGTGATTTGCTTTAAGGAGGCCTTCTCTCAGCCATTATAAGATTAAACCCAACCTTGGTTTGTCTAGAGTGGCCAGGACATGCAAGAGACCTGTCAACACTGCAGGAACTTAGACCTCTCATACTCTCATACACACACATGATACATACACAGTAACAGAGATTTACCCTACTCCACACACACCAACATGCATACTCATTCAACAGAAAAATGAGAAGATGCAATTATGTATACTACAGATACACTAAAATAAAAACTGTATAGACAGTACAGAGAATAGCGAAGTGAGGGAAGGATAATGAGGATAAAGAGAAAGGGAAAAGCAAGATTTAATAGGAGGGAAAAAAAGAAAAGAAATATCTGGACAGAGGAAAGAAAGGGATGCAGACAAGACCAAAGGCACTCTGTCAGTTCCAGTGGGATTGTAGGTAAATTGAGGTCCCTCACTGTTTCGATTCCTGTCCAGCCGATACGCCTGCTGTGTGACACGCTTCAATCATTCTTTATTGAGCCCTAAGTCTCTCTCCTGCTCTTTCTCTCCCTCTGTCTGTCTTTCTCTCCCCAGCCTCAATCAGTTCTGTTGTTGTACCCAATCAATAATCAATTTCCTTGAGAAATAATGGGCCACCGCTGTTTTGGGTCTTACCTATAGGCCTTGACCTTATGATAGGCTAATGGCAAATCCAAGGAGGCTGGGATGAAGGACTGGTCCTGGCCCATTAAGAATCATGACCCTGGAACATGGAGGAACAGGGAATGAAGGGAAAAGGTTGGTGGGTCCTAACATGACTTTCTCTGTTTTTCTGAGATGTACAATCTCATGGAGAACATGGAACTTGAATTTTCTGCAGTTAAACATATGCAGGGTTGTGAGCATCCATCTGGGGAGATAACTTTATACTGAGAGCAAGATGATTATCAACTGTTTTAAGACACATCATTAACACAGGAGTCATGAAGTACTAGTGTACCGTATGTGTTAATGTGTAATTTCCCACCTAATTATGCAAAAATGTGCAGTACAATCAAGTTTACAATATAGACTGTCAGCTATATAAACAGCACAAATGCAGCTTCTTCATTATTTCAAATTCAAAACAAACTCACAAACAGAAGAAAAAGAAAACATTTTAGACAGACCCACTCCAAACAAAAAACAAAAAAAACAAACTGTTAAGGAAGTGACAAAGAATGTGCAGAGCTAACAGCCTCCTGTATGAAACAAAAGGTAATGAGAGAAACACAGAAAGGTAGAGAGCGAAAGAAAAAAAACAGAGAGGGAAAAGCACATACAGTTTAGCGGGACATTTAAGACTCCTCGCCTCTTGTTCTCTGCTTGTTGGAGTGTTACATGAAAACACCGTCCCATGGGACATCCTCTGCATGAGGACGAGGGAGGGAAAGATGGAAGGAGAGAAGAAAGACACGAAGAGAAGAGGAATAAGGAGGGAAAGGTGGGGGTGTGGTGGATTAAAGGAAGGGAAGGGTAAACCTAGTTAGAGGAGAAGATCGAGAGCAGCAACACTGGGGAACTCTTAAGATGTTCTAGATGAGATGGAGACACAGGAATTATATATTGGAGCAGGTTATGACATAAGTTATAAAGTTATGTTCCAAAATTGTTCAGTATATAGCAGTATATATTCAGTATATGATTCTAATAGCCTTTGTCAATTGGCCTACTATCCTACGAAACTCTATAATTCAGTTCAGATTTCCTATTGTCAACTATTTTTGTTCCAAAATGGTGCAATTTTTTGCAAGTATAAACAATATGCATACTGCAAAGAGAGGGATGTTTACAATTTCAAATATTCAGCTAAGACCAAATTTGTATTAACTAACTTTTTTTCTCTCTATCCATGGAGGATTTCTTTCGTCTCACTTTTTCAAGATCAAAAAACATTTTTCAAATAATTCTGTTGTAGGAATATACCATTCGAAATTTATGTTAAATTAGAGAATTTCTAATATCATTATCAAGTATCAACTCATCAAAATCTGAGAAGCTGAGACCTATGCATTTATTTCTTTGTTCTTAAAAATGACTTAAACATTAAATTGATTAAATTGATTAATTAAAATATATGAAAAAATCATGTTCATTTAAAAAAAATAAAATGAAACCTATCTTCTTTGTTACAGAAAGTAACAGATGAATGGTAAATGTGTCATTAGTTTTTAAACATACATTATTGTTATGATTATGATTTGTATAAATAATAGCCAATAGTATTACCAATAAGAGATAGGAGCTATTTTGTCTCATCATAATCATCTTTGTTTATGGTAATTATAACAAGGTTAAAATTAGTTTGCATATAATATATGAATTCTTTGAAATGCTCTATGTATTACTTTTAAATAGAAAAAGAAAACCATGCAGACATAGAGAGAGACAGAGGTAGAACTGTGACTGACATTAGTTCATGCTCAGCTAATCAGTGGCACGGCCTTTTAATCTGCCCCCCTCTGTAGCAGCGTTAGCCGCAGCCCGCCGGAGAAAGTTAAATATTCACAATACAAGGCAAGCTACTCAGTGTTCAAACAAAGTGCTCTGCCAAGTTCACCCATGTATGTAGAGGTGCTGTGACGGGAGAGCGTGGCAGGGAGAGAGAGGGTTAGAAATAGAGAGAGAGTTAAAGAAATAGAGAGACGGCGAGGAGAGCGAGAGAGGGGTATTTTATTATTCACACAAGGCATAATAAACCAGGCACGCTCGGTTAGCAACACTTAAACTCCCCGTGCTGTGGCGGTTAGCCGCTAATGCGACAGCAGTGATTTGGACATGTCCTATTAATAGTGCAGGGGAGGTTTCCATGCATGCTAATGGTGGCGTGTATTAGCTATTAATAGAACCACATAGGGGGTCCTGAGATGGGAGAACATTTTGGTGTAGTGGAGAGTGTGGATTTTTGTTTCTATTTCTCTCTCTCTCTCTCTCTCTCTCTCTGTATGTATGTGTGTGTGTGTGTGTGTACATCTTGGGTAGTTAGCAGTGATGCAAAGTCAGTGTTTGTGAGACAATTCAGAGGGAGGGGCTGCAGAGCAGTGAGAGAGTGAGACCCTGGTTGTAGTGTGCAAGGATTTTGGCTGAGGTATGATTTTATGGTTGTGAAGGTGTGCTTGTGTTTTTGCAAGGGTGTGTGTTCGTTTCTGTCTGTGTGAGTCTCCAGAGGTTGTAAACAGTGTGGGAGGGAGGAGTGCACAAGACAGAAATCGGATGGTGTGGTTTCGAATCCGGTATGATGCAGTGTGAAGCTGGAAGTTTGGAAGTGTTGAGTGCTCCTCCTCAGCATGGATATTTAATGACCTGAGACCCCAACCAGGCTTTAAGATTACACCCCCCACCCCCACATCCTTCTGGTTCTCCACCCCCCTACACTGCAATGAGGAGGGAAAGCTTCCCTTCGTTGCTCTGAGTCAATGTATATAGCAAGAGCTTGGAAGCATCAAGGAGAATAATAAAGGAGAAAGCTGAACAGCTCAACCACAAGTAATAGTAAAGACTGTATAATTTTATGGATGAAACACTTCCTTTTCACCTGATTTTGTGAATAATTAACAAGTACCACTGAAATCTGTTTATCGTTTGATTTTTTAGCATTGATGGTTTACAGCATAAGACTGTAAATGTTTTTGTTTAGAACTTAAAGTTGACAATGTATGCAATCTTGTCTTCTTATTACAATATTGTGCTAACACAGTCTCCTGATATTATGTATGGTAATTTCAGTAATGTGCCTGATAAATACAGGCTTTCTCTGTGCTCTTGTCACCACTGTACAACATAATACAAGTTAACCAAATTTGAGCAGACATGGGCATGGGGTCATATTAAAAAAGCACAAGAAAAGATGTGTAGGAGCATAATGTCAAAGCATAACAAATTAAAATGTAAACTCAGAAAGTGAAGCCCAGAGAATCTTTTTCCTGCCTGGAAAAAACAAGTATTTAAACATGGTGATAAAGTGTATCACACAACCTGCCAAAATGTTCACTGTAACACCGAAGTCGATGTAAAAGTTTCCAAGGACATCAAAACAACCACGCCTCTGGAAAAAGAGAAACTATACTTGAGCTCATCACAGCACTTTGTAACATTCATACATGCGTGAACAGTGTAAACAAGGTTACTCAATCCAGTCAAAGCCCGAAAGAGAATTGGAAAACACTGTTCCATTTCATTCTAAAAACGGAATATATTTATTCAGTTGCAGAAAAAGTAAAATAAGACAGCATTAGAGAGTAAGGGAACAGTACAGGTTGTGACAACACTTTTAATGAAAATTGATATCAGCAAGTCAGTGTCCTCTACCCTGACATGATGGAGGCATTAATCAACTATATATTTTTGCATTATTGTACTACACATTTGCTTTGTGTGTATTTAAGAAAAGAGGTACTGGCGACTAAAGACTTTAATGTATTAGTTTTCAAAAGGTTAGCTCTTAATAACTAACCTTGTAGCTTCTCTTGAAAATAAGTTGATATGATCGTGATATCAATGGCTTTGCAAAGAGCCTCGAGGCAGTGAAAGAAAGAGGGGAGAAAACATGTGCGTGCATGTATTTGTGTGTATGTAAGTGCATGCACTGGGCAGGTGTGTATTGACAGAGGTGACTGTTTTCTCTCTCCATATTTTTACACAAAACCATATCACCCGCACATTAAAAACAGACACATACATGTGCAACACACAAACACACACTCCTCCCCTCTCTCTTCATTTGATATTTGGATACTCAGATCACTGCAACTCTGACTGCCCAAATGCACAATACTTAATAATCCTATATTGTGTGTGTTTGTTTTTGTGTTATGTGTGTGTGAGTGTGTGTGCATGCGTGTCAATGAGCACATTCATGCATGTGTGTGTACGTTATCATGCTGCTGAATAGGTATTGTTTTCCTCTGCACTTCTGATCGGGCAATTTGGCAGCGGGCTCAGGGAGGGGAAGCTAATGCGGATCTAATGAGTCAGCAGCCCGGCAGGATTGAGAAGTGTATCGGCGCAGTAATGTGAGGAGATGGGCCCATGTCGCCTTGAGGGATTAGAATTTTGAGCTGCACTAGATGGGGGACCCAAGCAAGGCCACATCCTTCCACCTCTTCCCTCCTCCCTCCTTATACCTTTCCTTCTCTCTCCTAAATAATTCCCCTAGTGGATGTATGAGCTCTCGCTCTGCAGCCCACCCTGGGAGTAATTGATTTCTTCGGAGCTCCCTGTTCTGCTGGTAGTGGTGGTGGTGGTGATGATGGTGGTGGTGGCAACAGTGGAAGAGGCTCTTAGTCTTTGTGTATTGTCAGAGCTTACGCACATGGTACTGATGCATGGGAGAATTACACAAGGATTGACAGATTACATCACCAGTGAGCTAGTGCCTGTTAACCACAGTTTACAATCACTGTCTCTACTGGTAGTGGTGGGAAAATGAGGGAGAGAGGGGGTTTACATACTTACAATTGGACCAGCTATGCTCTGACAATAGGTATGTAAATGATCACCTGTGAATATACTGTACGTGATAGGGCTGATTCCCCAAAATTACAAAAGAAAATCAGTATTTTCCAAGTCATGCAGAGTTTTCATTTGTTCAGGTTTTGAAATATACAACTCTGTTTTTTCCGCAACACTAACACAATGGAGATGAATACAAATTTAGAGTCTAAAACTTAATTTAACAATTAAATTTACAGTACAATTTAACAGTAACATCTTCTTCCAGGAACAATATCCCTGTTATTCTAGATAATCCACAAAACACACTGTCAAAGTTCATATCGACTATTTCTGTACTAGAAAGTAGTTCCAGTGAAATTTGCTTACAGCTACACACCACACAGGATAAGTTAAAGAACTGTTTTTTGTCAAATGGGTTAACTGACCCTTTAACTATACATGGGTCTTTATAGTGAAGCATGCATTTATCTTTATTCATAAATGAAGGTATGTTCATACAGAGAGGTATGCATTTCTGACAGATGACTGATGTGTGTTTGATCACTTCTCTCCTCCTTGTTCCTATAAAGTTCTGCTGGTTGTGTGTCTGTGTGTGTGTGTGAGAGAAAGAGGTGGGAGTGATGGTGAGGGTGTGTGGTTGGGCTGTGCTAGTGGGGTGATCATGTCTCAGCATTGATATTCAAATATGCCCTGAAAATACAAACCCTTATGTCAGGGATCAAGGACTCGCCGCGTTTCAACACAATCACTTCACTGAGCATGCTTCTCTCATAAATAAAGGAGCAGCACTCTACTTCATACCACTGTGTTTTAATTATTAAGATAGAACCACAGAGGTTATCTCACTGTTCTCCGCCAGCAACTAGAGAGACGAAACAATTTGAATTTTTGCCAGCACAGTGCTTAGAGAGCAACACTGTAAGGTGGCACAATTGAAGGACAATAGAATTCAAGTGCTAAACTCTGAATCTCAAAAAAAGAGTAAAAAAGACAAAGAAGCACTTCCCACTTAACAGAGCAGAACAAGGGAAGATACTTTAATGCCTCTAATTTTATGTGTGGGATGTTATTTAAAACTGTACAGCTTATTTAAATTAAAGCTTAACCACTTTAAGTGTTCCGATACAAAAGTATAGAAAATTATTAGCTGATAATATTTGGTATTACCTACAATTCAGACTTTGATGAAATGGACAGGGTGAGGCAAATGTGCTAAAATATTTTTTTTATTCTGAGAGTTGAGATACTCGAGAAATACACCAGTGCAAC
Source organism: Lates calcarifer (assembly GCF_001640805.2). NCBI lineage: Eukaryota > Metazoa > Chordata > Actinopteri > Centropomidae > Lates > Lates calcarifer. Next base: position 7,368,790 of record NC_066847.1, on the reverse strand, counting down.
CATGAGCCACAGGTGACTAAATAGATTCATCTTGATGCGCAAGGCTACATGAAGTGAATTATCATAATGGCGAACACCTACATACATGTAATAAAGCCGGTCAGCATTGTAAAAAATGAACACTGGGCGAGGCGCATTTCCTCCCTCATTAATTTAACGGGAGGACCATTATTTGTTTTCCTAGTGTTCATTAGTCAGGTGAGGCTGTCATGGTGGGCCACCACAGTTGGGAGGTGAAGACATTTCTTGCGTTTGTAACAATGCAGACAGGAGGTGTGTCTTTGTGTTCAGAAGTGCATTACACATTGCCTGTTGCTAAAGAGGGGAGGTAGTTGGGAGAAATGGTAAAGGGTAGGAGGAGAAGAGTTTGAATGGGGAGTGGGGGGGGCAGAGAAAAAAAGGGGGGAGGTGGTTATGTGGTACTTTCACCCGCATCGATTGCCTGTTTTTAATCGGGCATAACAAATATAACTTCCCTCGAATCGAATTCCCCAGGTAAACCGTTATAAAACTAACCTTGTTATATTTATTGACAGGACATTGAGATAAATATTAGAGCCTTGTGGAAAAGGGGGGGGGGGGTTCCAATCCATTGATTTCTGTGAAAAAAAATAAAATGCCATAGTATTCATCTAACAAAGCACACCTCTGCTGCTCCTCTCCCTCCCTCCGTCTTCTTTTCCATCCCCCCTACCCACTCTCCTTAGCATATTAGGTGGAGAATAATGTGAAAAAATGCTTAGCACACGGGAACGAGGCCGGTGTGTGCAGACGTGGGAGTGGGTCCCCCGGGGGTGCAGTGGAGCCCCTATCCCATAAATCCCGGCTCCGGTGCAAACAATCAATTTTCAATTTTAATTATTTACCATGGCCTGCCGGACAGAGGCATTTATTTTCACGCTCTGTCCGGATTAAAAATTAAAAATTAGGAGATTAATATTTGGTAGAGTGGGCAGAAAAACGAAAAAGACCTGCTCAAAAAATTCTTTATTATCTTTCTCCCCTTCCCCTCATGTGACGGGCGAAGGTTAGTGATAGCCAAACGAGTCAATCAATAACTTCATAAATTTTCACAGACCTCCATCGCCTTGCCCCTGCCACCCTTGCACCCATTGCTATTTTAGCTGGGCTCCATCTGTCGGGGGCCAGTAACATTAAGCCTGTGTGAGGGGAGAAACTGGCAAAATGTGCTGCTCAGCACTTTCTGTCCGAGCTCTCCAGGTTTTGGCCTCTACTCTCACTGGCGTTCCAATATTTCATCTGTAAATTTAATTACAGAACCTGGAGCAATACAGCCAAGGTATCCCCTGTCAAGCTCTCATTCACACAGAACCAGTATTATAAGTGGCAACCTGCAATAAACAGCAATGTGAAAACACTAGACAGGGCCTGCAACATATTCTTCAGACAAACCAAATACAATTGGTGACAGCTCACAACAGAAGATGTCTGTTTATATAAAATATGGCCATACATAAATAAAAATGTCCATATGCCAACACATTCAGGACAGCGTTATCGTCTTATGGCCTGGCTCAAACAAGCAACATCACATATCAACAAAGCTATCCAGCTTAAACTAAACCACCTAGCCATTGTCAATTAACAAAAAACAATAAAGCATCCATAGCTCACATATCTGGCCCTGTTATACAGGAGTGACAACAACACACTAACACTTTACTGTCACACTTTTCACCATGATGTATCCAGCAGTCTATAGGAGGGACTCTAATGTGTCCATAAATTTCAGCAACAGCGCGTACCAGCTTCTCTGGAGTGAAGGCTTTAATGGCGATCAACAGGGGTGCCGCTGATGATCTCATGCACCCACTGGGTTTTTGTGGTGATTTTGTTTCATGTTTTACAACATTTACCTGATATGACTTTGCTCACAGTAAACTTCTGGAATAACCTGTATTTCCTGGTGTCATTTAACAGCATTACAGCACTTTGTACAGTAACGCTGTGCAAAGAAACATGCCACTACATGTTCTGTGGGAAAACATCTGGGGATGCAACGACAACAATTAAGAAACCTAAGGTCAAAGTGGTGAGAGGTATTGTTTAATGTGGGATTTCAAAAATAAAAAACTATAAAGAAAGGTTAAAACATGCTGAGTAAGTCATGTTATCGCTTTAAAATCAATTATTCACTTTACTTTGCCCCATTTTAACCACTGTGGGTTTTCTGCATGCATTAATTCAAAAATATTCAAATGTATTTGAATAGGAACAGGATTTCATTTACAAAACAATGTTTTGTTAAGGCCTAGAAAAAGTTGTGCAGATAAAGTCATATGATAACTATTCATCTGATAATAGGTAAGAGCTACAGGAATTTTTAGAAGGCAAACAGGACACACTGGGAGACGGGCTTATTGTCCACTCTGGCCAGAGTAATCCTTTAAATGCAGAAACAATAAATCTTTATGAATTAATATTTGACAAATCTGAATATTAAACTTGGTTGGTTCATATCCAGGAAATCAGGATACAACAGGGGGCATTTGATAGGTATCCTGCTGTCACATTGAGTCTGTATCTTAGATACATAGCCTCTCAAAATCAGACACTTTGTCAGGAGAATGGGAGAACAGAGGGCCAAAAGAGACATATGGGCATTAACAGTGCTTTCCTCTTAAAAAAAACACGTCACTGCAATCCTGGTTTTCTGTGCTATCTTTGAATTTAAACTTTCGTGGTTATTTACATATTCTGTTACTTTTTTCTAATTCCTGAAAACCACCATATCGTAGATATGTGGTTCCAAAACAAGTGAGTCAGAAAGGCAGCAAAAACGAGTGAGCAGGAGATTTTACAATTCATAGACGAGGAAGAAACAGCTAGCCTCTGGCTGTGTGAGTAGCTGCAGACAGGTAGACATGGAGAGCAACAAAGATACAAATAACTGTCAAGGTGCAGAAAGAGACAAAGCAAGCGATGGAGGCGGCGGGGGAAAGGAAAGATCTGAGCAGGAAAGAGACCAAGAGACAGAGGGAGACATAGAGTGTTTTAGTTCAGAGCAGAATGTTGTTATTTATCTGGTGGCTGCTAAACAAATAAGAAGGCTCCCAGTTCTGTGATTGGCTCAGTGGGGTGCTGTCAGATTTAGGCGCATATCTTCCCTCAGCATGCAACAAACTCTCAACACTCCAGCTGCGCTCTCTCTGTGCTCTCAACGTGTTCGCTGAACATTCTCCAAATGTTTTTTGTTTTGTTCTAACATTCCTCAATGTCCTTCACAATGTAGTATCCCTTTAAAGTATTCCTTTAACATTTTTTTCCTGTATAGTCCATTGGCAAACACTACAACAGCAGCTGACAGAAGACAAAGTCCCCTCAATGTCAATCACCACTTAAACCTGCATTTTAAAATTTAAGTTTTAAAAAATTATGTATTCATGGAACAAAGGAGAAATTAGCATAGAGAGAATCGAAGTCTTTAACACTGACTAAAGGGCAGGTTTACTCCCCAGACATAATCTGGATTTAACAGAACTTTATCGATAATGTTAAGCACTCAAGCCATACAAGCCAACAAGAGCCAACAAGACCCCATGGTTTCATGCCAGTGAGGATTCAACAAGCAATGCAAAACCACTGAGCAGATCACTGAAACTCATGCACCTACAGCTCCAGCACCTGCTACCTCTGCATCGATACTGCCCCCCGCAGCTCCAGAGGAAGCTCATCATGGCCCAATCCAACACATTAAAGTGAACCCCCTAATGCACCAAGACCTCTGACCTCTAGCTGGGACTGGGGCCTCTGACACCTGTGTGGCCAGAGGAAGCAGAGGTGAAAGCGGAGGTGGAGCAGACTTGACCTCTCTTTCTGCTTCTCTCTGAAGTGTCCAGCCGCAACTGAGGTCAAGGGTTTGACCTCTGAGCACGGGGAGGTTATTGAGAGCTGTTGACCCCTGCGACAGGCCACTTGATCCTGCTTACCCTTGGGCTTGGGGAGCTCTGTTTGGTCCAGGACCCTGTGGCTATAGCCCACCCCTCCACCACAAGCCCAGAGTAAGAAATGGTCAGGGCCGAACAAACGAGGTCAGGGCAGCAGTGCTGGGAGATTTATGTCCCTCTGAAGCTCCAATAGCCTTCTGGCTCATAGACTAAGCTGAAAGCTGTGGATCATACGCTGCTGATGAATGATGAATTTGTATAGCCCTGTCATATTGTTTTTGCCGTTTGCCATGGTATTGGCATTGTTGCGATGAAGAGGTTAAACTGTGAAATGAATAGGAAATGACCTTGTCAGCTGCTGTATATGATGAATATTGAGTTATCACTTTTTGCAGAGAACTGAATTTTCTTTTGTGGCACTAGAGTTACCTGCACTTGTCTTGACATGACACTACCTACAGGATAAGCAAGTCATGAGAGCAAGTGCTCAGTTCAGGGTGTTAGAAATGCAGAAGTTTATGATATTAGAGCTGGAGGGCATCTGAACTGTTGAGACAAGGCACCAGAAATATGGACAGGAGTATAAGCCAAGAACTGGGTAGAAGTATTTTTGTCATAGTTCTTTCTCTAATAGTAGCATACCTTGTCTGATGATAGTTTTTTAGGTCACTGGGGAGGAAGATTTGCAAGCAAAGATAATGACCTCACTCTGCTGATCACGCCAAGTCTCCACAAGCACTAAAGTAACAATAAGTCACCCTGCAACACTAAAACTTACTAATTCTCCCTCATTCTTCCTTGAGCCCCATAACATATAAATAAATAAGTGTAGAACACACATATCAATCTATCTCCCTTTCCCTGTGCACAGCCCTCTTTTAAAGCGGAGCTATGGGCTTTTACCCAAATGGCGCCAGGGCCACCGGTATCATTTATAACGGGACGGCAGCGCTAATGCAGCGCGTGGTTCAGCCAGGATGTTTTATTCATGCTGTTTTATTATTAGGGCCCCACTTAAAAAGGTGAGGCGCTCTCCTCTCCTCTCCTCTGGCCGCCTCTTGCCGGGGCTGACTGAGGCGCGAGCTTTATCTATCACCCTGACAAGAGCGTCTTCCCTGGGAAGTCTTTCAGAAAACTTCAAACAGCCTCACTATTGATTTCTCCCCCTCTCCACCTGGGCACCGGCATACATCTTCCCCCCACCGTGCAGAGAGACAGAGAGGGTGGAGGGAGGTGGTAGTAGAAGTAGAAAGAGAAGTAAGGAGGGAAAAAAAGGAAGGGAAGTAAAAGAGACTCAGAGAGATAAAAGTAAAAGCGAAGAAGCCTGGCCACTGCATAACAATATGGGTGACCTCACTTTGCTTCATTGCTCCAATTCTTGTTAGCTTCAGATAACCAAGGCTGGCAAGCACACAGGCACAGTGATTACAGCATTCACGGTATGCTAATTATGCATTCAAACACCACTTTGTGGCACATGATTGACTCAAACAGAAAGAACATATGCACACTGTACATCTTATGCCAAGTGATTGTTAGCCATGAAAGTGACACCTTGAAAGGAGATTTCTTGAATTCCAGGAACAATAAAGACAATGTCACTTTATACTACAAGGTGAAACATGAAAGAGTTACAATTAAAATGTGAATTAATAATGCCACTACAATTGCCCCTTGATACCTTTTTCAATCCACTTCTTAAAAATACATGTCTCTGCTATCTCTAATATCAGAAAGAAAGGCAGGAGAGAGGAAACTAGAGTAGATACTGCACAACCCTACAGTAATAAAGATAACGTTCAAGTCATCTGCGCATGACTCTCGTCTCTATTGTATCTTTTTGTTCCAATTTCAAGAGGCTGTGGAAAAATGAAAGGAATAAGGACCCTTATTATTCCCTGTAATCAATGTCTCTCCTTGATAAGAAACAGATGCCACAGCAACTATGATTTGAGACCGTTTGATGATGGGATTTATTACCTTGCCCATTTGTTGCCACAAGAGACGGCTCACTGATACGGAAGGAGATATGATTTAATGAGTTGTTAATGATTTGTCCTCAGAGGGTTAATGGGAAACAGTGGGCCTATGAACTATTTAAAAGTGCAGCCATATTTAAAGATTGTTTTAGAGCCCCACACTCACTCAAAGGGGCACTCATAAATTAAATAACAGACTTGAGCTGATAAGCAAGTAATTAACACAATAAAGTAAGAAAGCCAAACCCTTGTGGGAAGGATATGAAAGCATGGGATCAATTAAAATCCTGGCATGTTATTGGACACCCTTTCTGATGGACACATTTGTGAGATGTTTCACCTCTATAAACATCTTTAATTGTAGCATTTCTTTGTTTAATAGTCTGTAACTACACCATTAATCCTTTAACTATTTAACTTGGGAGGTAAGAGCTTAGAGTGTATATTCGGAAGATCTTTTTCAGAGGTGTGAATCTTCTGCGTGGTTGTAAAAGCCCCCTGGCACTCTAACACACTCTGAAATCAATAGCACAAGACCCCATAGGAGAAGCAGGGAGGAAGCCATTGATTGACACGTTACTCTCATGTCAAACAGTAGAACATGGCATGGCAGCAACCACCTGCCGTCTGCTCCACCTGCCGCTCTCACCTCTCTACCAGACTTCACTAGATAAATGTTGCATTCTTAAAAAAGCAGTGTATGCTTGCTGTGCACAAGTTGAATTAAAAAAACAATACAGTGTGATGTGTGTGATTTTTTTAAGAACTGTCAAATTTAATTGTTCAGTTTCAGCTCACGTCCTAATCAGGGATGTTGAACGTCTCGCTGCAAACAAACTGTCACAAAACCTGACTTCTAGCAAACGTCTTTATCGCTTCAAAGTATTTCTGGATTCCCGATGGACCCATCTAAGCACCGTTATTGCACTGGAGGTGAGGCAAAGAAAAATTACCTACTCTGTGTTTTTGTTGTGTTAGCTCTGACATCCACCCCTCTCCACCATCTACCCCGTGATGTTGGATAGCCTCTGGCCATCACACCGACCTAGGTGGTTTGTTTTTCTTTGTAGCAGGGCTCAGGTCTTCCTTTAATTCCACTTATTTTCGTTTGTGCTTTGGTTTGAGAGAGACAGGAAGTGCACCTGAGTGTTTGCAGTGCCTGGTGTTGGGTGCCCTGAAAGAAGCATAAATTAACACCCTCTACAATGGCACCCTGAAGCAACCTCCTGGTGCGCGACATCAATATGGAGCGAGAAGCAAGCTGTGAGCGCGTACTGTCAGAGGCCAAATGGTTGGGAGGAGATGTCACTATTTGGCAGATGCTAGACAATAGCCCAGCATCACCAACTCTAACACATATTCACTGAAGTAGACTTCCAGAAATTGACACACAAGCATCTGTACATGTACAAAAATGCATGTACAAACACACACAATTAAATCTGTTGGTATAAATGGGTACACATACACACCAACACAGCAGTTAAGTACTTTAGTTTTGAATTTGCATAGACACTTGTGACACTTAACTCATGCCTGAATCCTCCTTTTCTCACATATATTTCTTTTTTTTTTTCATTCAACCCACAAACCTAATGATCTCAAAATGGCAGATGAAAGATAAAATTGAAGTATTATACACAGGCAACTGATAGGAAAACGTAAGCACAGCAGTCCAATGAAAGACAAAACACAAACAGGCCCAGATTAATATTTCATTATCAGTGAAATATTCATAAGTTATTGTCAGGCTAAAACCTCTTATAAGCCCTTTGTGTTGTATTTGTGTGTGTCTTGAACTTGGAAGGTGAACAAGGAGAGGGGGCATCTGAGCATCTAATATGTCCCACAAATGTGATGAACGGCAGGACAGAAGACAAAGAAGACTCCTGAGCATTCATTAGCAGCACTCCTAGACATGGGAAAGACAGAGGGTGCAGCAGATGTGAGGGCTATATGTATTTTATGTCTGTCCTCACACAAAAACACACAGACTCATTTTCTCCTTCTCTTTCTCTGTGAATTTATGTGAGTAAGCAATAAGGGAGAAGGCAGCATGATCTCCAGACACTTTTATCTGCCAGCTGTCTGACATTTGAGTGTTAGTGTTAAGATTTTTAATGATACTACCATCACTTCAAAAAGTTGCTCTATAAAAGATAACCAACTGATCAATTTGGATGAAACAATGTGTGTCAAAGTGTAAACTATAGGTCTTGGGCATGAAAATGGTAAAAATAAATAAAGTTTACTCAGTATAACGCGAGGAATTGCCAAAGACTTAAAAATCTTAAAAAATCTGATATGATTGTATTGCATTTGTCAGAAATTGGACATATACACCATGTAAACTGAGAAACACTCCACAAGAACAGTGGTTGAGCTATCATGCCTAACAGTGTGCAAGTCTTTACTCTCTAGACTGAGTGAGCTCCACGGTATGAGGTAAATGCTTGCTGTCGTCTTGAAAATCAATTCTCCCTCTCTTCCTTTAAGTGGTCAATATTTTTTGTTTCTCACTGTGAGCTCCACCATGGCCCTTTTAATTCAATGGGCCAATTAGAGATACCGTCATGTCTAATTCTGGCTGCAGGGATGCTTGTTTGTGTTGTTACCTCATCCCTGGTGAGAGTCGGGAGGGGCAAGGGTGAGGGAGTGAACAGCACGCTCCATCCAGTTTAACCCTGGCACCCGTTTGTCCTCACAAGCACATCCCCCCTTCTTTATTTCTTCTTCACCCCTCCTTCTTACTCCGTTCTTCCCGGAGTCAAGGACGAAAGCAATTGATGTGAAACTTTCAAAAATGAATTTGGCCACGTGTGTCACTTATGGAGCGGGAAGGAGGGGTGGCTGGGGCCAGGCCACCGCCACTCCACCGAGATCATTTGTTACTCAGCCCTGATTGGCCCTGACAAAACAATACCCTAAAAACTCACCAAAGTAAATTATGGTCCCGGTAAATGGCCAGCAAGGGTGGGGTAGAGAGGAAGGAAGGAAACGGCCGTCGGTCGGGACAGGGCCCTCGAGCTGCCTTGGCTCACTGCCAGACGCAAAACAAAGTAATGCGCTTTTGATATTAATAACGGAGATGATATTGATCCGCACTGGGGCCAGAGCCACTCTGCCTCCCTTCAGGGAGGGCCCCCATCGAGAAGGGGATGGAGGGAGGGAGGTAACGAAGAAGGGTGCTTGTTGGAGAACCAATACCCCAGCTCTATGCCTCTCATCCACCTCCTCCTCCACAACCTCCTCCTTGCTGAAAGCCACTTTTCCTGAGGGTCCATTTCATTTGAGTGTCTTTAATTATGTGAAATGGATTCCATGGGAAAAAGAGAAATGGCGGTGGTGGTGGGCACTGACAGAAGAAGAGGAAAAAGAGCGAGAGAGAGGTAAAGGGGTGGTTGGTGGCTGTGCGCTCCCATTTTCTGTGTCAGATTCACAATTCTGTCAGCAACTGTGTCCATTTCAACCGCTTCTTTTTTTGTTAGGATGGATTTTCTTTCTCTGTGCTCAATACGCTCAAATGTGCGTGTGTGGATGTGTACGTGTGTGTCCTGCGCTTTCAGGACAAATGCAGTGAGAGTGTGGAAGAAGCACAAAGTGAGGAGGAGAGGGAGGACAGAACATAAAAATAGAAAATGGGCAACACAGGGAGGTGAAACCAGAACAGTTTAAGAAATTTGGTCATGCAGACTGGAAGGTCACTGAATTCTCCAAATTGTGGTGGACATTTTTTGGGGAGATAATGAATGAGTGAGTTTCTTCTCTCACTTTGCATCCTAAGCTGAGATGTCCTTGTCTAACCTCCTGAAACTACTACTGAATTGAGAGTTTGGCACCTCCTAAGATGTGTGACCCTCCACACCAATATAAACACAACCAAGGCAGTTATTGTAAATGGGACTATGTTGGTTGGTTTCTGAAATGCAGTATGTTTCAGCACCAGATGTCTGGTTTGTTTGGTTCATTTCTGCCTCTTGTTCTGCAAAATGGCTTACATTTAATTTGGTGAAAATAAATGACTCGACTAGCTTTTCAGACAGCTTGTCTTGCACAGGATAAAAAAAAGTTGCACCAAAGTAAAACTTAATTTTTTCTCAGATTTACAAAGATTTACTTTTTTCTTAGATTTACATCTTAGAGCACTGGAACACTGTGCGTGTCTGTGTGAATGAAGACAACAGCTAAAGAGAGAAAGTAAAAGGGTAAAAAGAACAGAAAGCTCCTCTGGGTTACTGTACAGCTTGCCATCGTTCAACATGGAAACAATGTAAACAAATGAGGCAGTGCATTAAATAATTAGCGGGTCCACACTAAGAGCTTTGACTCCGCCGGCAACAGTGTTGTTGTGAGCAAGGGAAAGCCAAGCACTAACGCACTAAAGTCATAAATTCCCACCAAACACAAAAATGCACAAGCACGCACACACAAGTAAACACAGTGTGGCCATGCAATGCTGTAGGCTGGCTTAATTTTTTAATGGAGTTTTTTTTTTTTTCTTTGCCTTTGTTGTTTTTGTTTGCTGTCTCCGATGACAGCCTTCAGTGTTGTCAATTTATGAAGCAGCACTATTTTCTGTACTGGCGGGAATTCTTCTGACAGAAAGAAAAATCCACACACTCGCACTCAAAGTTGAAAAGAACCCATGCCATGAAGGCATATTATATCTCCTTCTAGAATCGGGGAACCCAGGGAGCTGTAAGAGTGGTGGAGCTGGTCAGACAGCATTTATCTAGGTAATTTATATCACCCCTGCCAAAGTGATTTTAACACAAACTGAAAAATGACACTGCCTGAGGAGCTTCTCCACAAAGTGATATAACTCGATACTATAAGAGCAGCATTTTGCTGTGGTGCTGTCTCACCAAGGTAGAGGAAAGTTGTGCAACAGCATAAGCGGTGAGAAAGACAGGTTTAAAAAAAGAAACAGAGGAGGGGGGCGGGGGGGTGCAGTGAAAACAGATAGACAGAAATAACATAGAGACAGAAATGGGATAAAGAGATGGAGGAAGTGACTGACCGACCAACTGATTTAACAAGAAACAACCAGGTACACACAGTTTGAGGCCGAACATTATTTGCATCGAGCTTCCTCCTGGACAGTGTATGAGCATTATTTACACTGGCTAGTGGTTTTCCCATAGGACTCAACTGGCAGACCAGAAAAGAAACCTCCCTCTCTCTCACTCTCTCTTTGTATCACTCTCTCTGTTTCCTTGCTCCTTCTGTTGTTGCAGGGACAGAGGTGAGCCCTGACAAGCCAGGGCCAAGTATTTGCATATAAAGAGCCTGCGTTCTTTCTACATGTCCTTCCCTTCCTTTGGCCGCAACTAATGATACACGAGCATGACATATCTGCCAGGTTAAAAGCCATCGGTCTTAAGCCAGCTGCTGCCCAGTGTGTCACATCGGGCTGTGATTAAACCCCAGATATACTGTATGTGCATGTGAGCATGCACTTAAACATGCACATTTACAGTACATATACACACACAAACACACACACACACACACACACACACACACACACACACACACACACACATATATATATATATATATATATATATATATATATATATATATATATATATATATGCAGGTATGGGTGTACTGTTAATGTATTTTCACATGCGTATAGTAGTTTCCTGAATGCATACACGTGTGGACAGGCCACGAAACACACACAGGCAAACACTTTTTCTTGCAGTTAATTGAGGGTTCATTACTTCCTATGAAAAGTCAACTGAAAGTGTGATAAATATTTCATATGCTCCAAAAGAGGTGCAAATTCCCATCTTCTCATATTTGATGGCTTGGGTGATGTTGTCTCCCAACCTGTTAACCACCTTGCAGTATTCTCAAACAGTCTCAAACCTAACACACACCTTTCATTGATTTGTTTGTGCTGTACGCTATCTCAGTTTGCTAACAAATGAATATATTAGTAACCTACTGTTGGTAAGGCATAAACAATGGCATGATTGTTTACCACTTTAACAATGCCACTGATAAGTTGGGTTTAACTCTATAATTCTATCTATTATACAACTCTCTTTAAAAGTCAAGAGGTCTCCTACCGAACTTAAAAATCTCCTTGTGCCTCATCATCAGCCATAAGCCTTTTCTTAGGCCTAGACAGAGCACAGATAATGTAAACTAAACTCGAATGTGCTGTGTAAACAGATCATATTACATTTTGTACATATTTATCACCTCAAATAGTACTGTATATGTATCTTATGTGAAATATGCTACACATGCAAGCAAAAATCATCTTGATTTTCTTATTTTTGCACTGTAAACAACTAATTTAAGATTAAGGTGTGGACATGTCCTGAATCTTCCAATCTTATCAGACAGCCAAAGAGGACCAGAGACTGTAATGTAACCAACAAAGCATACAGTATATGTACAGTACAGCGGGATGCAAAAAGTGTGACAGCAGCCCACAAGTGCTTTCTCTTTGTTTGGATGGATGAGTCTGACCTTTGACTCTGAGGTGTTGCACAGATATTTGTGTGACAGACAAAAGGAAGAGTGGTGGTGGGGTGTGGGGCCATTGGCCCCTGCGGGCCATGTTGACAAACCAGAACTCATGCTTTTCAAGACCGTCTGTCCATCCGCGCCATGGACCCCCCGCTGAGGCGTACAACTGCAGCCACCACCACCACCCTATAATGCACATGTACACTGTCACGCTTATAGACAACCTCCCATTCCCAACCCCCAATCCATTCATATGAACACTTCTCTGGTCTGTTCTTTCACACGCAACCCAACAGAAGTGGGTGAGATGAAGAGACAAGGACCATTATTCCTCTGCATTTGTGAGCTATTCTACTTCCTCTCTTCCTATGTCTATAGACATATCACCCTTCTGACTCATTCAACACCCAGTTACACTCACGTTTGTCCATTTTTCACTTTTTCTTGGGCCCCTGCATGTCTACAAATATGCCTATGCACCTTCTTTTTTCATTAGGCCAAAATACAAAATAACAGTGAAAAATCAAGTGGGTGTGAGTATTAGAGAATGCTCTCCCTCTCCTACTGCTATATTAAATATTGAGTCAGAAATGAGCTGGAAGGTGTCTGTAAATGCTAAATAATGGAGAGGCTGCAGTCGTCTGGGTCAGAGCTCTCTCTCTCTCTGTCTTCTCTCTGATACATTATTAAATGAGGATGCACTTCCCCATCGCAGCAGGAGAGAACAAGGGGCAGGGGGGCACCCTGTCTTCTCCACAGGAATGGTGGGGAGGGGGAGGTAGAGGAGAAGGAGTGGGGAAGGCGGGGGATAGGTACAGATTCACAAACTAGGTGTGTGTATGTGTGTCTAGAGGATTAGGTGGGCACGCCAAACAACGGGACAGGAGAGACATAAGCATCCTCCAGTTTGGTCCCCCTCCCCATCTACATCCCCATTACACACACACACATACACACACACAGCCTCCTTGCAGAAGTACCTTGAGCCCATTTGTACTAATGACTCTCCGTGCCTAATGCACTTTATGGAGGACGAGGCTGGATATTCATTTGGAGGGAGGGAAGGGGTGGGGGAGGTGTCGGGACGAAGTGCTCTGCCATACGGCTTCCCGTCCGCCTGTTTTAGCTGGCCGATTTTTCAGCAAGGGGCTTGGCCAGTACTTGGTCCAACAGTAATACGATTCATCACAGGTAAAGTAGGTAGGAGCCCTGATTGTCTCGAGGCTTTCAGAGCTGTCGAGAAGCCTGGATGCACAACAAGAGGAAGTGCTCAGTGGATAACTAATCAAAGAGTTGAAAATACAAGTCTGTTAAACAGAAAAGACCAAGTACAGAAGGAAGATGTTCAAGTTTGACATGTGCACTCAATTCATAGTGACTGGATATTCTTTTTTTTCCTACTTGATGTTTCTAAGCTGCAGCGACTACAAAACCACAAGTACAACAGAGTAAAATTTAATAAGTAAGGGGATATGAATATTTGCTCTGGATGTTGGTGCCATGTCCGCCCGTCTTGGAGGATTGCACAAATCATATTTGCCTTTGTTCAGTGACTTTTGTGTGTTCACCTCCACCTGTGGTTGTTTCATATGTGAAGCGTTCCCAGGGTGCATGGCATGAAGCCAGTCTTGGAAATGACACTCATCCAAGGTGACAGTACCAATAAACATCTCTCTTCCTCAGTTTTATGTGTTCCTATGTACCTGCCTGCTCTGGGAAGGTAGTTGAGGGAGGTTCCCATATCCTTTGAACACAGCAGAGGCTGGAGCATAGCGACCAGCGGGGGTCCCATAGTCGGAGTTACAGGGACCCCCCACACTCCCTCGACTCTGTTTCTTGCCACCAGGGAGGACACTCCTGCAATGGGTGGTGGCGTCTCAAGACAGAATGAAAACAAACCGGCACCGATGACAAATGCACACAAGCCTGTTCAAGTACGAACTCACATACTCTTTTTCTCTCTCCTACACACACTGAGACACACGCACACACACAGAGTAGGTATAATAAATAAATAAGTCATAAAGAGAAGAATCGTTTGATGTTACCTTGTGCTGCCTGGGGCCAACACTACACTGGGGAGCACTGCCACCCCTAGCACACTCACACTCACACAGATACATACACATACACACTCTCCCAGGAGGGGTAACTAATGTAAGGGGTGGAGGAAGAGGAACAGGCTTTCTACCCAACAGGCCCTATAGACCAGGAAGGAGTTTCAATACAGACTGGAAGCAAAAGTGTTGTGTACAAGAGCAAGGGCGGTAACAACTCTGATGTTTTAAATACACTGGAAAAAGAACCAGTACAGTATACATATTGTACATAGAGTATAAGTACAGGAATTTTTTAGAAAAGCCACAGAGAAACTACATGCTCAAGATAAAGACAGCTAGAGCATGGCACTTTTAAGATGCACAAAAAGTTCATATCACAATCGCTGTCATGAATAACTTCTTTAAAACAGGACTGTAAGCGTACGTTTGGTAAGTATTTCAGTGTGCTTTTGGTTCATCCTATAGCCTACACCTCGATGCTGCTCAGTAACTTTTTCTATTGCTTTTTCATTTTTTCCTCCCTCCCCTCTGCAGAGCAGCCACTCAACTGTTGGCCTAGACTGAGTTATTTTGGCACCCTTCCCTCAGTGAAAATGACTCTTTCCCGGGGCACTGACAACCACCTGCACCACATCCTGAGGCGTTCTGTATGCGTTTTTCTATAAGCTGCATACACATGTCAGTGCATGCTCAAGTGTAACTGTGCATTATACTTTTGATTGAGAAGGCACTCTTTAGAACAGGATATTTGCATGGAATTATTCATGTGAAAAAATCATCAATCACAAAACAGGATGATATTAATCACATTACACATCACATCATCTGCCACTCCAACATAGAGAGGGAGGAATTCACAAATGAGCAAAGTAAGTTCATAAGCACCTGCAATATAGAGGCATCAGCTCTGTAGTGGGATAAATGATGAATAGATGGATATACTTACACTTTACTTTATTTAAAACTGGAGAAATACATGGTTAACTATTCAAGCTCTGAAAAGTTAAAGGCAACTGACTAATAAATTACTTTATGAAAATAAATCCGCCAGCTTTTCTGTGTATTGTAACCCACCAGTAAATGTAAGACAATTATCCTGCATTCAGGCTTCAAAGAAACTTGGTGGATAGGCTGCCATAGCCTGACTTCAAGTTACTTTCATTTGAGTTAACATGGCAAATTAGCAACTTCAAATTGTAAACAAAAAAAAATCAATAAAATTATGTCAGCACTCAAAATCAACCCCTGCAGAGGACACAAGCTTTCAAGATTTAAAGACAGTAAAACAAAGCAACAATAGAGACAGACAGAAATCTGATTAGCTCTCAACAGCTGACGACCTCAACTACTTGAGCCATGTTTACAAGCT
The DNA here is from genome assembly GCF_001640805.2 of Lates calcarifer. Lineage (NCBI taxonomy): Eukaryota > Metazoa > Chordata > Actinopteri > Centropomidae > Lates > Lates calcarifer. The sequence continues at coordinate 7,352,985 of NC_066847.1, read as the reverse complement.
TGTTGATTGTCCACACATCAGCTGAGTCGCTCAGCTCTGCAGGAAATTAGTGGACTTCTGGTGATGTGCTGATTGTGTGTGCACTCGCACTGTCAACTTGAGGTAAATTCAGTCAACAAAATGTCATGTCAAGTCCAGAGATGTTTGCATGTTGAATCCATTCATTGATAAAATGTTTTTCTGTGATATTTCAGTGCTAAAAGTGGTTATCACCTTCAGCAACAGAAAACAACTTCCAGACTGAAAACAATTTCTAAGCACTGTGTTTTGATTTTTCAGAAGTATGACTGTTTTATTCCAGATCTACTGTAGTAATACTTGAGGGTGAGAGAGGAATTTATTATGAGACAACAGGCATATCAGTTAACTCCTTATGTGGAAAACAACAAGTTCTCATATGTCATCAAGTATGACTGATGGTTATTTTGTTGCTTTTAAGGCACCAAAAACTACATCCTCCAAAATGACCATACAGTAGATAGGATGTATTGTATATGCTCTGTTGTATTAGACTGCACTAGTTTTAGCTAGGTGTACCTAATGAACTGGCAACTGAGTGCATGTTCCCCCATGCATCATTAAGATAAGTCCATCTGTTTAGTTGTTCAGTTCTCTTGCAGTGGAGTTTGCTGTATTTTGTGAGCAAACAAAAGCCTTTTTTTGAAAAGACATGCATCCTAGTATCTGCCTGCATGCTCTTTAACACTTTGTCTACATTACAGCATTAAGAACTTAAATTAATATGCCTTTATGTGAGGGAAGTGAGGAAGTGAGGAATTTCTAGTGAGTTGTTAAACACATTGACAAAGTGAAAGTCAATTCAGTCCTTCAGAGAGATTTTAGCCCACAGTCAATGAAATCAGTTCTTTAATATAATACCTATGTGGTGTTTAGATAAACTTAAGGTGTTTTGCTTTACTGAAAAATAAAGAAGAGTGTTAAATTCTCAGAGAGATTATGAAAAAACGAAGATCAACATTCAAACAGTTGTTAATGTGCTGGCTTGGTGGCTAGTGTTGCAGGCTCTACACCAACCCAAGGATAATGTATTCAATTCTAAGACCATTAACTATATCTTTTAGCCAATATATAATGGATTGACATTGAGAAGTGAAGTTTGGCCTGTGGCAGACCTGTAGTTGCCACATTTGATCACTAAATGTTAATCAGTGCTTGGCTTGATCTTCTCAAAGGGTTAGAAAAGTAACATGAAGTACACAAGGGCTGCTTAACTGTTGTTGTTTTAGTCTGTTTTTGCCTGGTGGCACTGGCCCACACTAGAGTTAAAGTCTTTTAGCTGGCATATGTTACAATGAGGGGGATTTAATCTTCTATGCCTCACAGCTGGGGCCTCGTTGAATAATGTAAGACACACAGGGGCAGTCTGTGGCTCGATTTTACTTTTGCCCTCTTCAAATACTTGCTCTTTGCCAGTGGCGTTGCTAAGAGTTTTGTGGTCAAATAACAAAAGAAAAGGGATGATGGAATGAAGGAACATTGTAAAACTGAAGGATCTGGTTTCTGTTCTTCACTGACACAGACATAATCACAATGTTTTCACACACTGAATGGTGGAGTTAGATAGGAGAGTAACCTGAGGAATGAGAGATTGGAGGTGGAAACGTATTTATGGAATTAACCAATTAACAATATTGTGAGCACTGCAAACATCCAAGCATTGCCCTTTTTTTTGCTACTCTGACAAGGATGAGGAATCAGTCATGTATTCATGAATAATCTGGTGCTTGCATGATGGAGCGCAGCCAGGTAATGCTAACACTTGTCTCCCAATGGTCATGACCCTGCCACTGCACACTGCACAGCCAATTATGGCAGGTAAGGGAATATCAATGGCGTGACTGCTCGTTCACAAACATAAACAAAAACTTTGATGAACTGTGCAAATACGTGCAACTTTTCACCCTTTAAAGTGAAGTCCATCTTTGCATATAACCTTGCAAACTAACAGCCACTTCATCTTACACCCCATCTCACACCAGAAACTCACTCATGTCACAGGAGTAGCAGTATCTTTGAATAATCCTTCAGATTGTTTACATGTAATGAGTGGTAGCCAACTGATGTTGATGCTGATAGCTGAAGGGAAACGGATGGGCCTTCCATGTTTAAACAGGTGCATTAGGGTAAAGGGGTTATTTGGATTTGCATGGATTTCATCCCTGTGTGTCGGTCAGTCCATGACCAGCCATAGAGATTGGGTTAAATTCCAAGCAAACACAAATACAGACAGGGAATAATGGGGTCTAGTCTGGGATGGGATGATGTCTGTCTGGATGCCTTGGTTTTGGGATAGTTAGACAGAGCAGGAATATGTGTTTAAATGCATGTCTTATGGATTGAATTTTGTTTTGTGTTTAAGTTGTGTGTACATATCTGCATTTCCATGCACATTTACATGCAGGCACATTATGTGAGTGAGTGACTGTGTGTGTATGCATGTGTGTCTGTATCGATGTGTATGTCTAAATGTGAGACTGTGTTTGTGTGTGTGTAACATGTGTCCATTTGATGAGGGCCAAAACACACAAGTGGAAAGCTGCCCAAAGGGTGATTGAAGTTGCTGACATTTTAAGGCTATTGAAAACAAAAGCTAATAGGCAGCACCACGTGCTGGAATCGTGTCTGGTTCATGTTTAACAAAACAAGGTCACAGAGGTTGTCGGGCCATGAATTCCATAAATAACTTGATAATGGGATTTTAAAACAAGCCGTCCACCAGTCATCTCCCCTCCTCTCGCACTCTCCCTTTTGCCCGTAACGGGCCCTGTGTGTGTGCGTGCATGTGTGTGTCTTTCAGAATAGAGGGAATATTAGAATGCAAATGGATTCACACCGCATCCTCATAAACAACGGTGTTCATTTAACCCCCGACCCCTGCATTTAACTGCCCATCAAGTCATTTGTGTTGGGCAAGACACGCGGAAGTAGGCTGAGGGAGGCCAGCAGGGGTGTGCGTGCATGTGTGCTTGTGTGTTTGTGTGTGTGTGTGTGTGTGTGTGTGTACAAAAAAGCACACTGGTGTGCATACTAAACTGATGTGTGTTCATGAACACAATACCTATGTGTTTGTATGCATATATGAGTGTGTGAGTGGGTGTGCGCTTGTGTGGCATGTGCATCAGTGTGTCAGCACCTGCATCTGTGTGTATCTGTGTGCATGTGCATCCGTTTTTTGAGGTGTGGGTTTCAGAGTTTACCATTTGCAATGCTCAATTAATCTTGTCAGCATGCATTTACAGGGGAATTGAACACGTTTTAAAGTGGGCCTGGCTTTGTCACTCTCTCCTTCTCCATCCATTACAGAGACACAGACACGGTCCTTTCGAAGACCCTTCTGCAGAACGCGGCTGATTAAAACATATTAGAGGCTCCTTTACCACACAGCACTGGCAGGGATAAAAGTTACCCTCATTCTAACCATTTTATACTGTTTCAAGTCCATTGTCATGAAAGTCCTTGATCCAGAGTCGATCTCTATATCTGTCACTCCTTTTCTTGAGTTTTCTCTCCTTTTCCTTGGCTACTCCAAAAATGTAACTGAACAAATGCACTTTCTTCATGTTCCTGTCTCTGAATATCATTCTTACTCTTAAATTCAGCACAAAGGGGACAGCTTTTGGGCAAAGCTAAAGTTCATGACTCTCCTTCCTCCTAGCCTGAGGCCTTTAACCGACAGGCATACTGCCATCTGACCCTTTCACTGCTCAGCTGTAAAAGCTCGTCAGTGAGGTACAGGAAGTGAGCAAAAACAGAAAAGGGAAAGCAGCTTAAGTTCTACAAACAGCAGAGGGGAGGGGAGGCAAGAAAAGAGAATAAATAGAGGTTGGACAGGTGGAGGGGAACAGACAGAGCAGTTCACTAGAGAGGAGTGAGAAAAAATTGTAGTGTAGATCAGTGGAGAAATAAGTTGACTCTTCAGGAGGAGAAAATGTGAGATTTAGTGAGCGCAGAACATGTATCCCTGCTGGTAAGGTCTGAACACCCCTACCCACCAGCGAGTCCTCTTAGACTTAAATCTTTACTCAGAGACAAGGCTGTCCTCTTCCAAATAACAACCCCACAGGTCGTCTGTGCAAGCAGCTTATTACCACCCATAGATACACTTTATTGTTAGGCGACCTCTAGCAGCTGTAGTAATTATGACAGGAGCAAAGTCAGAGCAACAAGTTCACAGTGGGAGTCCAGGTGGATGGGATGGGTTGACACAACACAGGACTGTGACATGGGAGACCGCCTGTTTGAAAGTGATAGTCATCATTGTTTCTTTTAACCATGACCATTCCAAAAACCTTTATTATAACTATGATGATGAAGGTCCCGTATGCTTGCCGCTGTAGGGTTGCTATTTCAGGATACACCGCTATGGGTCCTATCAGAGGGTAGGGACAAATTACCTATATGGTCATTGAGTTTGGAGGACTTACTGCCAGATACCTATAGTTTTACACATGTAGAAGGAGACAAAGAAAGAAAGGCTACCGTGAATTATAAAAGATGGCACTGAAGTTGTCAGACAGGAGACAGATGATAGAAAAATGCAGTTAGTCATGCTGTTAAAGAGAGGATATAAGGAGGGAGTCAGTCAAAGAGAGGCGGAGGGAGAGTGAGAGCAAACGGGCCCCATTTTAAGAGGGCACACTATGTTCGGCCCCCTGTCTCTTAATCCTGGGCGTTTGTCGCGGCTAATTATGGTGGACAAGCCTCTTTATCGAACCTGCTCCTGCCATCGGCATTAGGATGCATGAGCTGCGCCTGTTGTTTTAAACGCTCTCATTAACCACACAAATCAGTGCTGTTGACAGAGTGCTTTTGAATTAAGCGTCTTGCCCCCACCGCCGCCCAGCAATGCTTGCAGGGCCCAGGACAAGGAGCAATTTATAACACCATTAGCCACACTCGCCGAGGTTACAGGCATCAAAATTGTTCCCGTCTAATTATTCTTAATGGATACAGGGAGGGAGCGACGCTCAGGACAGCTTTTTCATTAGCCCTCAATCAAGAGGGTCGGGGGAGAGAGGGGTGGGCCAAATGTACTGCTCAGGCAAACGGGAAATCAAAAATAATCGTGTTTGCTTTTTTCATAATACAACACGAATGCATAGATGGAGAGAGAGAGGGATGGAGCAAGGGCAAGTGAGGAGATGCAGAGAGAGAAAAGAAGCACTACTCGACATTAGAGGAATTCTTAGTGTTGTCTAGGGAAGAAACACGCATATTGGGAAGTGACAGTTCATTTGCTTTTACTGCCTTGCAGACTAATGGCAGAGTAAACTTACGCTGCGTAATAGATTTCTAAGACATGGTTATTGGTTAATGAATGCTGAAGTGAAGTACAAAAGGAAAACATTTAATTGTTCAGATAGCAGAGTTGCTGATGAGGTTTTGCCTATGTGCACTCGTGTCATTGGTCATTGTTAATGATTATGGAGTAGCTGTGGTAAAATTGTGCTTTATTAAAGAAGAAGCCTGGTCTGATGAATAATTTAGTAATGGAAAACTAATAATTTCTAAATATCATATATTCAAATATCAATTTAGCCTGTGCCTGGCCAGATAACACTCACCCTAAGGAGTCACCCGTAACCAAATTGTGGCTACGACTGGTTTAACAGTGTAACATATAGCTAAGGAGGCAATCATTTACATTCTCTCAACTATCTCACTTGAAAAACCAAGGTACTCCCTGCCTGCAATTAACTTGCCCCGAAGAGTGCTCGATCATACTGTATCTGTCATCTCACTGTGGCGGCGAGAGGAAAAAAAGGAGGGGAGCCAAATAGTGAGTGTTAACCATCTTTTTACAAGCCATTAAACGGGAGGACATTACCACATGGCATAGTCCCTTAACGAGGACTGACATATGCGAGGGAGGCAGTTAGCACCTAACATTAAGACTCGGCGGCCCACTGATGAGATGGGACATTGTCCATGGGGGAGGTATCAGCGTTAATTAGGGGATAATCGGTTGCGCTCTATATCTCCCCTCACCACCATAACCAGCCCCCCCCCTCCCAACGCTGTAGATGATATGGTAAAGGAAAGGAGGGTGGCATAGTTCATTTGTAGATGGTGTAATTTGCTGCTGTTATTACAGTAAAGATTGCTACTCCTACACTCTGCAGGAAGGAAGGAGAACCAGCTGGCAAATACCTGCCAGAGGATGCATCATGCCAGGATGTGGCATAAGAAAGGGAGTACATTAATCACTTTCCTGCTGTGCTCTATGCCAGCCCTTCTCTTATTACTGATATCAGAGACAGCGGAGGTTTCATGACATTATAAAAACAAAAGAGTAAAAACAAAACAAAACCAGTTAATTCTTCACACTGTGGAATATTACTTTGCCCATATTTGCTGGTTGGATTACTCATGTACCAAACAGTGCACCAAAGATGCAACCCAATTTGAGAGAGTAATGATGTAACAATGAGAGCAAAACATAATAATAAGAGCATCTGTAAAATAACAGGATTCCTGGTTCACTGGTAATTCATTCTATGCTCAGGAAGAATTTCACTGGAGCTCAAATATTAAAGAGCATTAGCAAACATATAGCTTATAACATTAGCAGTGCTAAGGGAGTGGACGGGTCATATATGATGAAAGCAGGGCATGTGACAAAGTCTCCCAGGCCATCATCTCTAGCCTGCAGGGCATCCGGGGGCACTGAGAGAGACAGAATCGGCTAAGCATCTCTCGCGCTCCCCAATTTGGCCCATAGCACTTTGTGTCACAATCAAGAAACAAAAGAGGAGCACATGCTAGGATGCACACCGTTTGCACATATGTGTATATGAGCATGTAACAGGGTAGGAATGAAGCTGGGTAAAAGAACAAGAAAGTGGCCAGATAGCTTGAAAGAGAAAAATGACTGAATGATACATGCTGTTACAACATGCTTGAAAAGTAGGATTTGTCCCCCAAATATCAGACTTCAACCAATAGGCTTTTCCTTCATCTAAATCACCGGTGTTAACTGGACCAGGATAACACCCCCACCCCTGCCGCTGCCCTTCCCACGATGCCCCTGGGCCACAGTGATGCACAGTGCTGGACAGGCTGGAATCATGCCTTCCAGCAGAGCTAGCCAATCAGGTTGAATTATACTCTCTGGGTGCCGGAGCGACATGTCAAGGGATATTCGGGTTGGACACAGCAAAGCTTCGTTCGTGTGGTCAGTCAGTGCCCTGGAGACAAACGCCTCTGCTTCCACATGTGATAGGTTGGCAAAAATGTCCATCTCTTTGAATAGCTACAGGTAATAGATGGGCCCTGAGAGTGAGAGTGAACCCTCCTGTGAAAATCTACATTTACAAGAAACTTGTAACCATTCAGGTTGACCTGCAGTTAGGCTTTTTCAAAAATCATCTCTTTTATTACATGTGAAACCTTGAGGTACAGTCCTCCAACAAAACATGAAAGAAATACAATACTTATGTAGTTTTACACAGGCAGTACCTTCTTTTAAATTCTTTCAGCATCCAGTGTGTTCATTCACAAGAGAGATGTATTTCATGCTGTTCTCCTATATTACTTCTGAAAATGCTTTAATGTTGTGTATTGCAATACACATGCATTCAAGGTCTTACCAATCCACCATAAAACAGGGTTTTGATGGAGTAAAAAATAGATGGATATAGAAGATAATCAAGTGTATTAGAAATAAAGGCTGTGATTCAGCCATGCAGAACACTAACCATTTTATGCGTGCACACCCCAGAAAACAGGGAAAAAAAAGAGGCAAAAAGCGGAAAAGCATGGTAATTAAGTGTGACTAAAAGACAACGATAAGCAGTGATTAATATTCGATTAAAGCCAGAGGAATTTTCTTTTAAAGTAATTAAGCGTTTATTAATCCAATTTGTAACCCCTGAAGTGTCGCGGAATATGCTGAATGCCAAAATGCAATTGGCTCCACACCCTAACCATCAAAGACATTTTTACACGTCTACACCGTTTCCAAACACCTCATTGAGCAGAGATGGTGCAAATGTGCCAGATGGAGACATTCACCTACTGTATGCAACAATCCTGACCTACAGGTCTGACCATGTCTATCACCTAAGCACCAACTTTTCACATCAAGGCTTTTAGCTCCACACAGCACAATAAAGCATCAGACTGAAGGCTGACTGGCATTCTGTGGCACCTTGAAGCGGACAAAGACAGTTAGACAGAATCAGTGGATAGAGAAAGAAGAGAACAGAAAAGGAACAAGGACGTGTACATATTAGGTGTCTCAACACAGCATGATAGTACTTTCCATGGAGTCCATTATTTTAAAAAAATGCAAGGGAATTTGGAAATTCTGCTTCTAGTGCAGTCTCAATACAGTCTTTTAGTGACTTTCCGTGCACAATAAAGGTAGTCTGGGTATCATTTTCAATAGAAAAATAGTTCTAGTTCATGAGCATTATTACAACTGCAGTCTACCGTCTGCCCAAACTGACAACCAGAGGACTGGCTAGATCTGGGGTCACTACTCATCCACAGGAAACAACAACAGTTCAGTGCCTGTGTGGTCCATGTGTGTGCTGATGTGAAGCAGCCAAATAGCAGTGTAGTTGCAAATAATATGATGTGAAATTAATAGCCTCTTCAAATAAAAACACTGCTCATCATCAGTCAACTGCCAAGCGTTGAAAGCTGGACATGAACAGACCACAACAAGTGTCAGCTTTGTGTAGAGGGCAGCCTGTGATGTACTGTCAAGGCACAGCTGAGGCACAGGTTTCATAAGTATTGTGTTAGGCAAGTGAAAAATCTATCTTCAGTGGAATATAAGTAAAAGTATTGACCAAAATCTCTGTTCCTCATCACTGCTACCAACTGAACCAGATTTGAGGAAAGCCCCGGGATTTGATAAGTTGATGACTGTGTTTGCTCGGATATAAACGATAAGAAAACACCTGCTTTCACTTAAGACAGCTCACGCTATTAGTGCATGTTAACGCTTACTGCTGGTTTAATGAGTAGTGCAACAATTTGTCAGTCTCTATGATCAATGCTTTGCTGATCAATATGCAGAGTGTCAGGCTGAATATGGAGTTTCAGTGTGGGACCCTGTGGCAGCTGCCAGAGTCGTAATTCTGGTTTGATAAAGGAAACAACCTCAAAACGTATACATTTTCTTATGATTTGTCAGAGACAAATCTAAAACACATTAACATTATAGTAGAAACATATTTACTTGTTAGAACAGAGCATGTGATGAGTTACTTTGACTGCCCCAGGTGCCTGAAATAACTACAACAATGTAAATTACAGGTGAATATTAGTGACATCTGTACAGGTTGTTCAAACTTCACCAATTTAAATGTCTGCTAGCCACTTAGCTGCCATGTTTGTGCTGATAAAATATACCAGTACTGGGCATATTCCAGTATCTTATCATGGTCTGAGTTACAGAGCATAAAATTCAAAAAATAAAACACCATTAAAATTCAACAAAACCTGTGCTTCACCACACTTGCATTTGTTTCACATTTCCTAGTCTAATAGACTATATGTATTGAATATTCCTTTTTCTTACTTTTACTACGTTCATTATCAGTACCAACAAGGATGGACAATAGTGAATTAAATAAGTGCAGAGGGCAGAAATGGAAAGACTCTAAACGGTGCAAAACTCCAGAGTTTAATGCGGAGGGAGACAGAGTTCACGGTTCCCTCACTTGCCCTTTAATCTCCCCTCTTCCTCTGAGATGCGTGTGTGTGAGTGTCTGTGTGTGGTTGCACAATGCGGTCATAAGGCCTGACAGGGCACTCCGGGGGGCACAACCCAGTGCCACGTCCATCCGCTGCATTCTCCACGATGCCACGCCACGTCCTGACAGGGTCCCGCTACCTCCTTCTGCGTAATTTAACACAACTTTCCCAGGCTCCCCGGATGAGTGAAGCCCCGACACAGAACGACACATTAAACACTGCTCATATGTCTTGTCGAGTCTACTCTGAGATTTTCACTGCCTGAACCTTTATGTCTTCTTACTCAAACGGATGAAGGTGGCAGCTGATTACAGGAACTTCACTCATTTCTATATACTTGTCTCCTGTGTCACTGAAGAACACTGTTCACAATATAAATTAAGCCAAAATTGAGTTTAACCTACTTTCTTAATCTGATCTTTGTGGGAATTATTTTGTGTTAAACTTTCCATTTCTCCAACTCATTGATTCTCTAGTCACATGCGATCTCAGCTCCCTTTCTCGCTCTACCTTTGACAGTTTCCTGTAAAACAACCCTGATCCTCAGCCTAAGCTCTCTGTCTCTGCTATCCGCTGAGCTTCCCTGCCTGGCCTCCATCTCCAAGCTCCCTCTCCCCATGGCTCTCTCATCTCACTGCCCTGCTTGACAGCTTCATCTGATCCACAGGACTTTCAGCTAGAATATCTGGCATTCTGCCCTACCCACAGGACTCTAAATCCCACGGTTCACCCTCTTAGGGCTGCCTTCCGCCAGCTTCCTCTTCCCACTGGCTCTCAATGTGTGGCAAAGAGTTGTCGTTTCACTCCTGACTAGAGCACAGGTAAGGCTCTCAAGGGCTAGTCCTCTTATTCTTGCAATCCTGTAATACTTGGACACAAAAGAGGAGGCAAAGATTGCGTTCCTCATATGCAGGTAATAGTGTGTCCCTATGTGAACAACAGAGGCTTCTTGATGTGACAAACTGACCGCAGTGCCTCATCTATTCATGAAGGAACAGTTGTTTTGTATTGGACAAAAGCCATCTGTACTTTGTCACCATGGAGAGAAAGGTGAGGGAGGGATCTTGCTACACTGCATAAGTGTCTCATGTTTAACAGATTAAATTTTCAGTAATAATAATATGTAATGTTATTACAAATGCTGCAACAAAAACTGGTACTGAAAGGCGCCATATTGTATATATCTACTTTTTGCTATAATTAAAACAGACATTTATTATAATTGTTTAGACATTACAGAAATATGTTATGCAAACAAATATTGTAATGCAGGTACTGCAGGCTACAGTACTGTCTTGTAATTGACAATTTCCTTCTGTTTTGGTTTGAGCAAGATCCTTTAAGTACACCTACAGGCAGCTTTGGATTCTGGGCTGATTTTCTGTCTGTGTGTGAATGTGAGAATCAAGTCAAGTTTATTTATATATCCCAAAATCACAGGATCATCTCAGAAGGCTGTACAATCTGCACAGTGTACCCCACCCTCTGAATCTGTGATTCAGATCAGGAAAAAAGAGGGAAAAAAAAATACTTGTGAGTTTGTGAGAAAACAGAGGAAAAACAAGAGGAAAGATCACTCTTCAAAGACACAAGTACAGAGAAGAATGAAACAATAGTGGTAAGAAGTACAAAATAAGGAAACAGAATTACAAGATCCAAACAAAAGTTATGTTGTGGCAGTGTTACAGTGTATAACAGAATTACTGTATACAACCGCAATTGCATTGCCAAACAAGAATGGTGATATTAGACAATTCTACAAAACACCTTAACACATTAAATGGAAACATCCTTTTTAGGTGTAATGCAAAAGATCACTTTTAAGGCAAATAAGCTAGCTTACAATGTTTCTGTTAATAAAAAGACCGCCATTAATTGTAGGTCTGTAACTGTAATGGTCTGCTGCATAAAAGTCAGAAACAATACACACCTACCCACTACGCCGACCTCCAAACCCGTACTTTCCACCTCACTACATAAAGGCCAAACCATTTCCTGCGTTGGCACTGAATGGAATTTTGTCTGCCTATTCATTATTAATTATTATTAGTTATTTGTCACTATGGAGAGAAAGGTAAGTGGGAATGTAGTAGAAATGCAATATACCACAGAGGAGTTCTTGCTCAAAATGTGATTGATCATACTGACCACTTTACAGAGTAACATATCATAAAACAAGTTAAAGAGTTTCAAACCAAGTGTACAGTGTGAAATCCTCCAAGTTTGAGAGAGCGGACTCCTAGGGAGAAGAATCACTGCCCGAGGTAAACAGACAGCAGAGATCACATTACCCAGACTACTCTTGGGCTAGCCAACTCCTCCCCCTTCTGGTCAGCTAGACATACCCCCCTCTTCCATCCTAACACACAAAGACTCACTCTCTCACATATACACACACACACAGTCCCTACAGCCCCCATCCTTATTTAGCCAGACAGCGAGGGTCCCCACTGCCCCTAAGCCCCTGTTAAAACCACTCCTCACCTCCCATGTCACTGGGCCATGTCTGTCATTTTGAATCCACCCATCCTTTCCCGCTCTCACACAGAGGGCCAAGAGGTTAATAGGGACCGAAACAATGGTCCAGCACAGACACAACAAACAATGGCCCGTGGGAGCAGTTTGCCTTTGGGCTGCATCATCTCCCACCATTCCCTCCATGTTTCTCTTTCTGCCTTTTTTCCCCTCTTTATCCCCGCCTCTTCCTCTCCTTCTTTTTCTCTCCCTCCCTCCCTCCCTCTGACAGTCCCTGTCAATACCCTTGTCTCCTGGACAGTCATTTATACCTATTTGCAAGGTTAATTGCCATTTCATTGGCTGTTATTTATATTTTAAAAAGCCTTGTTAGGAGACTAATAAAGTGACTGTGAAGATGCTGCAGAAAGGTAATTACCACATACGGTTAACAGTCGGATGGTGTAAAGTAAAGAGGATGTCGCATTGTCATTTCAGTGGCAGAGTTGAGCGTAATTGTTTCTCTCTGCTGGTGTTGGGAGGGTGACAGGGAAGGGAAAAAGCTGTTAAATATCCAGTTAGACAGGTGTATGAAGCAATGAAGAGGGAGGCACAAGGTCCTCGAGGTGCTGTGTTATATATGTGATGTTTATGTGTTTGAATCCGTGTGTATGAGAGAGAGAGAGAGACAGACTAAGAGCATGTGTCCTCTATCTAAATCCATTTTACCTCATTTGATTTAAACTAAATGATTCAATTTATTTAAACGTTTTATTTATAGTGTCTTATAAAACAGAAAAAATGGAAACCTTTCAGAAAAATGACTGTGTATGATAATTATTTTATAACATAAGTTATTGAATATATTATTATAATAACTGATGAATCATGACTATTATCTATCATCTTGCAACAACTATGTTATGATGTGCTTCAGCCTGCAAGGTGTACTGTCACTACTGAGATAAGTCTGTGTTGTTAATATTGTATCTCAGTGTGTGCAAGCATGCGTGGTGTCTGTAGTCAGTAGCAAGTATAAGAATACAGAATCTACTAGGAGATGAGATCGAGTTACACAACAATCAGACAATTTTGTTACAGTTTTTTCAGTTCAGCACTGTTGTGAGCCAAACAGCCTGTCTATATGCACACACATTTACCATACACACACACTAATACCTCTGCTTTTTCAGCCTAAACAACCTTGAAAGCAAGGAGGTATACCTTTGTGTGTGTAAAACTCCTCCAGGCTTTCAGACTAAAATATTTACTTTGCAACTGCAACATCTTTTGTACAGTAGGTTTCTTAGCATAAAAACAAACTCTGAGAAAAGTAAAATCATATCCTTTTTTTAACATCATCTTTAACATCTGTCTCATGCCTTTTTTTTATTCTATTAGAAAGTTGGCAATATCAAAATATCTGTCTTTCTTCACTGACTGAGGAAGGGAAAACTGTAAAAATCAACTTCTTTAATGTCGAACAGATTTTTAGTCTTTCTGTGATGACACTGCTTTTATATTTATGTGGACTAGACAGAGCCCCAGACACAGACAGTGTGAGAACAGCAAAAGACAAAGAGAGGGGAGAGGTGAGAAGGAGAAGATGGAGAAGAATACAATGAAGTGGCTTAGCAGGCTGAGGCTTCCCAAATCCTTCCATGCGCCCATACGGTGAGCTGAGGCAGAAAAAGAGTCAACTCTCTGCCTTCTGTTTGCTCAGCAACCCTAACCCGGCAGGGAGGCAACAGCAAGAAAAAAGGGGCAAATGTGTCGGGCGGGTGGGATGGGATGGAAGGCTAGTGTAAGGATACAGATGGGGTCGGTAGAGGTCATATTGTTGATTTCATTCTCTATTTTTTTGTCAGCTTCCCTTTTCCAAACTCCCAGTGCTCTACCATTCACCCCTCCCTACACACACAAACTTGTTCTGCACAGGCTGACACACACCTACAGAAACACACATACACACCAATCCTCTGGAACCCCCCAGAGAGATGTGATCGGGGGGTGTCCCCTCCAAACACATCCCCCCAGCCCCCACCCCCCACCCCTTCACTTATTTTCCTCTGCCATTGCGTTTTGTCAGAGTCAGCAACAAAACGGACAGTCAAGAAAAAAGATAGGTAGAAAAAAAGGGAGAAAAAGAGTATCGATTAGCCTTCAGAGCTCCACGTGGGCCACTTTCATCGATTAGGAACGAGAGAGCAGCAAAGCACCAGCCATGTTCCCTCTCTCTCTCTCCCCCTTTCTCTGTCTCTCCAGGGTCCTTTGTCCATGAAGAGAGCGATATAATGGCCCTTTGAGAGGGAGTGAAGGAGGGAGGCAGGAGACAGAGGAGAGAGGCAAGGGACAAGATGGAGGAGGAGGGGAAAGGAGGAAGATGAGGAGGAGGAGGAGGAGGTGGGTGATGGCTGTGGCGTCTAGAGCAGGATAGGAGAGTTCAGACCTTGCGGCATGGGGGAAGGAGTGCACGGAGGGATGGTGGAAAGGGGAGGGAGGGGGGAGAGACGTAAAGAAAGACACCAAGGCGAGAAGAGAAAGTCTCAATGACAAAAGGTCGGGGCAGCTGGGCTTAGGGCGACGGGGACCAAAGGGAGCAGCAGGATAATCTGCTAAAGCCCAGAAAGGAGAGATTCAGCATGCGCGCCACCCTCGTAGGGCCTAAGAGCAAATTTGCACATAAATAAGGAGCCAACTTTGCTTTGAACGGGAGGTCGAGGGAGAAAGCATCAGAAAGGGAGAGAGAGTGAGAGATACAGAGCAAAGTGTTGAAGCCACAGCTGCCTGCTGGCTGGTCGCAACCGGACCTAGACAAAGTTCAGCATTTCAGGCCCCCCACCCCCACCCCCCACCCCTGTTTGAAAAAAGTAAGCAAAGATATTTATCATTTTTCACCCCACCACACAACCACCACCACTCCACCTTAGTTTTTCTTCCTCTCCGTAGCTCCTGGCCCTGAGCTTTCTTAGTTTGGCCCACAAAGACTCCTCTGTCTTCTGTGTCGACATCCCTGGACTCAGGGGACAAGTGTTTGTGTGTGTTTTTGAGAGCTGCAGGCTTTGTTGTGACTGTACTGCACCTCCTAGATGCCGAGCCATTAACACTCACATGCAAGAACAGTGCAGATATACAGTGATTCACACTAGTGCACATAGAAAATATAGATGATTCAAGCACATAAAAAACATGCAAACAGACTTAAAAAAGGTGTCAAGCACACTGTCCACACATGCATAATATTTGTTTCAGCTTACTTATATTGAGTAGCTCAGAATCAATATCTCAGTTGTTGGCTCAATATTTTAAAATCCCTTTTAACCGCCTCCCCTTCATCTATATCTTCCCTTCAAGACTCACTGTGGATTTACAGGATCAAAGACTTCACCTGAGTTCACCTGATAAGTCGACACCATGTAAAGTGCAGTTGTTCCTCACTTCTTTCACACTTACTTAAAAAAAAAAAAAAAAAAAAAAAAACATGCACCAGTCAAACACACACCCTCGCAAATGTATGATGTGTCCTCAAACCCTTTAAAATCCATGCACAATTTTACACCATATAAATCATGAGTATGCAGATGCTTTACAGTCTTAATTGGATTGAAATTTTCTCCTGAAACACCTGCACAATAACCACTTGTGTATCACTTGCTAAAAGGTCAAGTATAAATAACAGCCTCTTTTGTACTGAAGCGCTTACTGTATCATACATAATCCCAAAGAACATATTACACAGCCCCTCGTAATGTTTTAACATCCAAATAAATTACAGCTTTCTTTTCAACCTGGCATGCTACGCTTGAAAAGGTGGTTCTGGGGGAATGAGTTCTTGGAGAGATGGGTGATTCAGGAATGAGTTGAGCCGGTGCAGGTACTTATCGATCAGCCTTGGAAGTTATGAACTAGCTGTCATTTCCCTTTCATGAACAGCTCAATAGGTATTGACTACAGATGAAAAGCGTGTGCAAGTATGGCTGGCCTTAAGGACAGGAGGACAGGACAAAAAGAGGAGACGACGAGGAGAGATTAACGAGGACGGCATATTGGCCCTTGACGTGCACAGTCATCAGCGCACTTAGATGGACAGACAAAAGACCAAGCTTGGACAATAAATTCACACCCATGCACCATGCTACATTATTTTATGTAAGGCCAAACCTGACATGGACAGACGGGCAAAGATCCTCTGTAAAAACACAACACATCCAGCAGCACATACATCTGGCTAAGTGGTCTAGTGCAGTCCGAGACGTGATGAGATCACAGTAAGAACACATAGTCATGTGGAGAGGGAACAGGAGGAGAGATAAAGATGGGGATTGGAAACAGAGGGCGAGGAGGGGGGAACTTGGTGGACAGAGGTGTATAGATGAGCGGCACTGTGGGATAGTGGGGGATTTGTGGAGGTGGAGTGTGGCAACGTTTCTGCGTGCAAGACCTCAAGTTGTTGTGTGTGCAGCCGGTGGACATTGACAGGCATCTGTCACCCACTGAGCACCATCCAGATCACAGGCGCCCTACAAGGCACAGATGAAGGGAGGGCTTTGGGCCTCCCTAATCCCAGCTCATCCGTGTTCCATGTTCCGCGGCTCCCAACCATGCTTAGCAGAATTTCACGCTGTAGTCTCTCCGCAAACCTAAAACCAGCACGCTACACTAAAAGGATAAGGCTGGGGTGGCAATAGGATGAGCAACCTTTTGTCGCTCACAGACACCTCTTGGTTCCTTTTGACAGTGGTGAATACCATCTTACTTCGCTATCCCCTTTCACATCTCTTTTTCACTACTAGTCTTTGAACACATTTCAGAGTGATTTTTTTGTTTTTTATAGACTTCTGTGTTTCTTTCTTATATGTTTTGTCCAATCTTACTTCTCTGTATTCACCGCTTTCTCTAAAGCAAACAGCCAAGTTTTCAGAGGAGAAAACATCTCATCGGCCAGGGATGCAGAACGATGTTTGTGCAGGGATGAGACACAGACATAGGGTGGGGGTAAAGAATGGAATTAAAGAAATCAAAAAAGGATGAGGAAATAAAGGAAGGAAGGTAGATAGCAACATCCCCCTAGGATGACAGGACGATCTACTTTACTGAACAGGAGCGCCCACAGAAAAGGAACCATGGTTTGAATTGCTGCCATCTGATGCTAGCTGATGCCATCCCTCTCCCAGAGACACAGGCACATTGCTGCGGGCGCAAAGGGAGCAAATCCACACCAGAACTAAGTCTCCCTGAAGAATGGTAAAGCAGGAAAACAACAACTAAGCATGTTAGTTTCACCTCCACGAATATGCATGTGTGTTGGCAGGGGAATGAAAGATGAGTGGCCCTTTGCAAAACCTAGACAATTACAACAGAGCAGCACTGTTGTATGCTGCACAAATAACGCCTCCCCAGGAATCACCAGTGATGGGAAGCAAATGTGAAAGCTGCCATTGGATTTTTTGTGATGAGCAGAAGAATGCGGGTATTTACTGCATGTTATCTCAAAACCCAAACACATTAGGGGGCTATTCAACACATAGAGGGTTGAATCTTTCAGCCCATTCATTCTGGGCATTTTCATCATTCGGTTTGTCTTTAGGGCAAATTATCCTCTTTAGATTGGTTTTGATTCTACTTAGTCTGAGAATCTGCATGATGAAATACTTCACTATCGTTGAAATCCTATAAGGAATGCACCATTAGTTTAAAATCACCCAGTATATCATGCTCTCTTTGTACACAGCAAAGGTACACAGCACATTGCAGACCCCAAATCAAGCTGATCTTACACCAGAACACTTCTTTGTTGGTTGTGAGCCTTAAGTTGCCTCCCTGTAGCCTACTCACACATCCTAATTACAAGATAGATAGGCCTATCCTCACAGTAGTATATAGTGTGATCGGCAGCCTGTCTCCGTCTCTGTGCTTAGGCATACAGCCGACTGCTGAGCAGTTTACTTCAGCTTTGATAGCAACAGCATCAACAGCAGGACCTAATGGGGTGCATGACCGGGAGATCTGAGTACAGGCCTTCCATATGCATCTCCCCACTGCATCACAAATCTCATGCAGCATTACCATGGGCCTGGGAGAGAGGGGAAAGCTACGCTACGCTAGCGATGTTCAGTCACGTAGCATCACAGTAAATGGGATTTTTCAAATTTGTGTGCGAGCGTGCATTCTTGCGTGTGTGTATGTCCGCACAAAATGTGAGCACAGCCTCTTTGGGTTTGTAATTTGCAAGCACGATGCGGAAGCTTCACTAGTGTGTGTTTGCTTTTCTTGTGTGTGAATGTGGGACTGAATGTGTGTGTGCAGAATATCATTATGCGTATGCGTGTTTGTAACCGCCTCTGTGCAAGTACATGGTGAGATGTTGTTTACTGCCTCTTCGCCAGCTAGACTGCATGACGGCATCCAATACTGAGGGGGGGGTAAAATAGCGAATGGGTGAGGGGAGACAGCGCCAGGGTTATAAAGCGGCTAACTGGGGAGCTGTTTAGTTTTATGTTAATTGAAGGGGCTTACACAGAACTCTATTGACAGTTAACATGCCCTTCAAGGTGTTCTTTGTGGTTCAGCACTTCTGTCAAGACAGAGGCAGTCATTTTGCTTCACCTTTATTTATATGCTTGACTACTCAGAACATTATGGAACACTGTGGGGCCCAGTAATATATGTAGGAGGGGGGCAGGTGCGTGTATGGGAGGTCAGATGCCTTGCAGACGACCCAACCAGTTGTCTGGGCCCTCTGTGAGTCATCCAATGGTGGAGGCTGCCCATCATGAGGTAACCAGGGGTAAGGGAAGAATAGAATTTAATAAATAAATAGCTATCAAGAGGTTTTTTTCTGAATATTATGCAAACTTGACAAGGCAAGAAGACAAGTAAGAGAGGTTATGGTAGATTTTTTTTGTGTGTAAGGTCATATGTCTTTAAGGGTTACTTGAAATAGAACCTTTTTTGACCTCTGCAACAATCATTATACATGTTGACCTACATACAAATAATACAGACTGAATTTCACATGCCCCCTGTCTGTACATTTGAAGCACAGAAGCATATTTCATTTGAATTCATGAACACACTTGAAGACTGTTTTGATAAGTGGGGTGTGAGTGTCACTGCCATTTCATGTCTAATTGGTTGGGCATACATCTCTAGACAGGACTAGACAGGGTTTCCCACTTGAAGATCAGAGGGCTCAAACACCAACCCAGTCTTCCATCACGCCACCAAGGTCACCTGTCACTTAGCACCCCTCGACCACTGTGCATGTTTGATTTGGTTGACACATTAACAGACAACTGTGACATTTAGTTGTGGATGCTAAGAAGACTATGCCCTTTAAACTCCATCTTCACACTCAACAACCTCGTGATTCTGCCAGAGCAGCAACAGGGCATGTTTTAAAAGTGTAATCGCCAATTAGTAAGTGATTAAAAATGCATTGGAATCAATTAGGATTTAACATAAGGTGAAGTTAAACCACATACCGCAGTAGCCTCTGTTGCTCTACACCCTATTAATCAAATACATGTAAAACTCATTATGCAACCACCAAATTAGCATCAGCACTTTTGTGCTAAACGAAAATAACAAGGCTCTGATACTCCAAACATTGTCATTTTCGGTCAATAAGACAAGAAAGACCTCCCAGTAAAAGGACAGTGATGAAGTACAACGGGATAGAATGAAGTCACTATGCTAATATTAGCTTGGTTGAGAAATGTCAAGCTCAAGCGAGGTGCATTACATGGCTACAGCTAATCATTTAGGTTAATTGAGGTTTCCTAGAAAGCAGCTTTATGTGACTGCTCCCCCACAAAGTCTCCATGAGGCAGTAGTGAGAGGGTGGTACCCACTCAATTATGTAACCCATTATTATCACGGTATGACCCACCACTAATTGGAGGAGATGCCAATTGATGGTACAAGCTAAGGTGGGCAAGGTTAAACATTTTTATACACCCCTTCCGACATAAATGAATAAAATGGCTTTATAACCCTGACTTTAGTTTTGGGAATGGATAGTAAACTTGATGCCAAGTCCTTCTAATCACTGGGCCTCTCCAGAGTCTATTTTACTACCATCTTGTTCACCTTTGTGCCCTGGTCAGGTTGGCAAATCAATGACACAGAAGTCAAAACGCATGTGTGTGTGACCCTGAGGTGGCTGACCAGCAGCCAAGCATATACTCCACTCTACTATGGTACTGGACCCTGAGCACACGCACAAACCTGCTCGTCGTGCAATAAAGATGATTTAGCACTGTAACTCTACCTGCCCGCCACCGGTCTTAGGTTTGTGCGCCTTTTGATTAATCATGGGCCAAGAGCGATTTATTGTATGGGGGATATTTGCCTCAGCGATTTAATAATGGTGGAGGAGGAACACAATTAATCAGAGGGGGTCCACACATGGCCCCCCTTCTAAAAAATGTGTAAAATTAATGACTATGAATATGTATATTTGTTTGTGAGATGCAGTGTACAGTGTGTGCATACTTGCATCTGAGCTGCATTAGTGTACACAATACAGTGCTCAATAGTAGTCCTGTGCTTAGTGAACAACATTGCCCACTGTGTCCTATGAACATACATATCTATTTCATGTGTGGCCGGATATCATTGCACTAGCATGGCTCGGTGGAACTGATTATTATTGTGTTTTGATTCGGCATCTACAGATCCATCAAATGTCTCAACTCCCCTCTGCCCGCACACATGTACACACACTGACAAATAGAGAGAAGAAATGCAGACATTGCCACATACCCTCCTCTCTCCAGTCCCCTGTGCTGCAAATACGCTCTCAGGTTCATGCAGGTATGGGAACCTCCCTCCCACTCTCATAATCATGTACAAGCAGCCTGGCACTATAGAAAATAATGATGTGCCGTCCTGTTGGCTCATTTATCAGCATGTTTTACAACAGGCGCCGGGTGGAAGTAATTAAACTCTGCCATCATTACAATGAGCCAGGCCCCCCTCTTAATAGACACCCAATGAGACACTAGAGGCCTGCCTGGTAATTGTAGCTCCAACTATCTCTATCCCTCTCTCTTTCAGTGTGTGTGTGCATGTGGGTGTGTGTGTCTGTGTGTTTTTGTCTGTCTACAATTCCCTTGTTTCATGTGTGGTTTTAATTAGTGAAGAAACAGAGCTGATAAGCAATTGAGAAAAAGACAACAAGCAAATGAATTAGAGAAAGAAGGTTAGGATCTTTGCTTCACTGTCTCTTTAACCCCTTCATTTAACAATGGCCAAGAAAAATGAATCCATTCAGTAGAAATTATGGATTACAAGTTGACACTAAGAACTACATCAGAGAACCAAAATCCCTAATATAGCATTCGATCTTCTGTCGCCATCTAAACTATAGAAATTGTTGACACGGGCATCAAAAAAATTCTCATAATTTTCAGTGTCCACACACATATAACCTAGCTTGCTGAGAGAAACAAAAAAGAGGACACTGAGGAGGAAAGGAAGAGAGAGGTTATGAGCCCAGCCATTCGATAAACAGATAAATACCTTCCACGGATAATCCGGCACTTATAAGATTTCCGTAATAATCTAATAAAAGCACAAATTGATCTTCTCTGGGGACCATCCAATCCTAGAGCAATATAGAATGCATATACTCAGTACAATGCAGTCTCCTCTGGATGTGCTTTTATAGCAGTGTTCTCGGATATCATTAAGAAACTGCCCTCCCAGGCTCAACACTGTCTCTAAAAAACCTCTAAAAAAAACGAGGAAACGCTGCAAATAAAATGAATGAAATCTGTCTGCTCCCGAGACCAAATCGAATTACTCGGGCAAGTTGGCTTGGTTGGGACTAAGATATTTTAAGCTCATCTGTCATACTACAACAATTATGGGTGCTTTTCTCAAGGATACATCAGCTATTAAGATGCCTGATTGGAGATTTATATTAGATCACTTGCCAGCTAACTATACGCAGTAGTTCCTGTACCATACCTGCACCATTTAGTATCACTTACAGCTCTAATGGCACAATTACCCTTCACCACCAGCACTAATAGTGCTCAAAGAGAACCTTTTGACGTAGGGCTGATGTTATGACCCTCGTACATACCCCCTCAAACCCCCACCTAGCTTCCACTCCAATGTCTGAACTCAGCCCCTCCGAAGCCCCTGATCTCAGGATATTGATTAGGCCAACGACCCCAACTGCTACCCCCACTCTCTAACACCAGTCCTCCCCCTACTTATCTGGCTCCTTCCTTTACCATACTCTCTCTTCCCATCCTAATCCTAACAATCAAATAGGCCCAGACTGGCTCTTCAGCGCTATACCAATTAGGCAGTGAGCGGGTCTTGGGCTAGTGATAGCGGTACCAGCAGAGGTGGCAGCAAACACAGTAGTATCCAGGGAGGCTGTAAACATCCATTAGCGGTTAACCGTCCCTACTCATTTTTCCTTCCCAAAGCTCTCTCATTAGTGCAGTGAGCCCTGACAGGTAAACAGCACTAATGGGAATGGCCTATCAATAAACGCCTTGTGTGTTAACAGGAAGTGTTAGCAAGGGGACCGAAGATACGGACCACAATGAAGAGGGGGAAGGGGTGAATTCTCTGATATAAATAGCTATAAACATGGGGAGGTAGTAGGTTATTAGTGATAGATGTTGCATTGTGTTTTCTTATTGTATTCCAAGTCGATTCACTTAGAGGTGCAATGAATGCACTGTTGTAGGTACAACTTGGAGAGAGAAGTAGAAGCAATTTTGGCCAAGAAAAGATCTAAGACATCATCTAATAAAATATGATCTGAAGTCTTTTGAAAGTCACTTTGATGTGACTATGGCAATGTTGGCATACAGTTGCCGTGTGCTAGCAAGGGTACTTCAAGGCATGACCTCAGGTGTTTCCAAGACTATGTTTATGTGTGGATATTGCAAGGTGCAGAATGCATAACATCCCTTTGTGTTAATGCTTATACTTTTTGTATCGCCGCTCACATGAAAGAGTGAAAGAAAGTGGAAGGGAGGAACAGGGAGGGACTTAAGAGAAAGAAAGAGAGAAAAAGAGAGTGAGGGTAGGAAGAAGGGCTGTGGGGGGCTAGGGAGAGATGAGAGAGAGATGTTATTTATGTTTGGAGCAGGTTCACTCCGAGTTCACCTTACCATGAGACGTCCCCGGGCGGTGACAACCACACTGCTGCTGAAGTGTGTGTGGGTTTGAGTGTGCAAGCTCATGTAACTACTTACGAGTACATCCATGCTTGTGTGTTTCTTTAACTTTACATAAACATGTGTTCATGGCAGTGTGTGCATATGTGTGTCTGAACTGAGGGGTCAGCCAGTGAGCAGTAGCATCTCAGAGAGGACAAAGCATGTGGGGTGGATGCACTACATGTTGCACTGTGTGTGCTCTGTGTGTGTGTGTGTGTGTGTGTGTGTGTGTGTGTGTGTGTGTCAGGGGCCCATTACTAAGGCTGTGGAGCACTAAATCAGTAGTGCTACTGCAGTGGATAAAGCCAATGATACACGGATTACAGCCACACTCAGTCTCCGCTGCCCGCATTTATCCACAGCCAGACAGATAAAGAGACAGTGTGTATGTGTGTGTGTGTGTGTGTGTGTGTGTGTGCAAGACTCCATATGGGCTCGTGCCTTTATGTACATCCATCTATGTGTGTGTGCATGCTTGAGAATGCATTTGTGTAGCTATATCCATGTGTTAGATTGAGAGTTTAGTCAGTCATATAGACAGAGACAGAGAGTTAACTGCCATCATCAAGCAAGACCCTGTTTGAACAGTGTCTGTAGCCTGGGGTTGTATGGACTCTAATCCACCGACAGCCCGCTCCAATAAACAGCACCTTATCCATGTCTTACTGAGCCCACATTTACCACTTCAACTCTTGCCACACAAACCTACTGGCACAGCACAAATTTTTTATATGAAAAAAAGCTTTCCCAGCTTACCAGGAATGAACACTGCAGTGGTTGTTGATAAAACTGCACAAGGGGACTAAGAAATTGTCAAAGCAAAAGTTGAATCAAAAGATTAAAAGAAACTGGGCAAAGTTGTCGCACAAAGCTAAGTATTTTTGTAAGAAATTTTAGAGCTGTTTTTTTACATTTGCTGTCTACATCTAAGGTCCAAGCACAACCTTGTCTCCAAAATCCTTCTTAGCTCCAGCCTTCTCCTTCAACACCAGCCTCATCCCCAGTCCAGCATTGGACCTCCACTGGTCTAATTACACAGGCTGACCTCCCACAGGTCGCCTGAATAAAGGCCCCCTAAAGATCAATATTCATTCTTTTAGATCTGTCATCCGCTTTTGACACTATCGACCACGTTCTGTGTCTGCTCTCCCCCCTCTGTTCTTTATTCATCTATTACTCGGCTCTCCCCTGTATCAGTGCTTGACTTGGGTTTACACTTACTCAAATGGAGAGAAGTGATAGTTTTGAATTTCCCCACTTGCACACTGTTATTTCAAACTCTATATTGCCACTTACAGATAGCACTAAGCACATGCTGCAGTTATATGCAGTTATTTTTGCTTTTTTTCTGCCCCAAAACACCAAAAGCACAGGAGGAATATTTCTTGAGATGCAATATGAGGCTGAGTTCTGCTAAACAGCTGATGAAGAAAACCTCTTGCTCTTACCTTGATAACTGGCCATCATCCCAATATGGAGCCACCACATAAGCTGTTCGTCCTAATGGTAGCACGGGCTTGTCAACTTGTTTCTGGAAATGACAAACAAATAAAACAACAGACCTTGTTGATCATACATTTTACATGATGCATCCACAAAAGCTGCAAGCAATTCAGGTACATTCAGAGTAAAAGCATCTTTGTCATTTCAGTTTAAACTGTACTCCAAATATACTGCACCTACAATTCTTTTTAATGGGGATCTGGGGAATTTGGGGCAGTATGGGTAAAGAAGGCAAAAGTCCAGCACCCTCAACTTAATTCAGACACTCATGTTTCCACCTGTAGTACATCACTGACTTTGGCCAGGCCCACTGGCCTCACATTCTCCTCAGCAGTCTTATTGTAGATAAGCGCCACGTGGCTAATGAACACAGAGAGGGCTTGTTAAAGGTCAGCCTCTTCATTTAGGGGCCCTCCAATGGGCTGGCCCACTCTGCATGGCTAAACGCATCATCATAATAATGCCAAGGACGCACCGTTTTAAAACTCTTGCATCTTTTTTTTTCCACTCCCAATATTGCCTGGCATACTTTACTTTACGTCTCCAATATTCCCCTTCATCTGAATTATGTTGATTTTCCAGTTTCTTTCTGAAAGGCTTTTAAAGGTCCTGGCAATTATCCTTTTTCTGGATGTGCTTAGAGAAGGATGCTGTCCATCCAGTGTCTGCTGATGATAGGGAAACATGATTTAACACAATCAGAGATGCAAAGCAAGGCTGGATAAGAGTGCTGATGTGACCGGGTGCCAAGGCCGGCCAAGGTCATGTTCATCTGCATGATTAAGGGAGATGAATTCTGCTCTGACCTCTGGATTATGCCAGAAGGAAGTACTAGAGTGTGTATGAGTGTGTCTATGTGTGACCACTTTTAAAATTTTGAAATATTATTTAGAAATGATGAGATTTTCTTTTTTCCCCAAGCTATTACTTAATAATTTCATTTTAAAAAGCCTGTCGTCTCTTTCTTCTGTTCCTCTGCCCTCCACTAAACTCTTTTCTTGATTCTTGGTGGATATTGTTTGCAGAAGAAGGTCTTTCTGTTCATGTTCCTCCCCTCTCACCCTCCTCCTCCTGGATAAAGGGGAGATGAATATGGTCTCCCTGCTCTCTACTGTCCCCTCCTGGAGGGATGGGGCAGCTGGTTTCCACACACTGACACCTGCCCATCACACTCACAATGCAGAGAACCTCATTCATTAGAACCCTGTACCAAACAATACAGAACTGTGTTGTTTAATGCTGCTTCTACTCAGATATCTGATTAATATTAAGAACACCTGCTTGACTTTGTTCAAGGGCCTGAGGAAAGGAAATGTCACTGCAAGAAACCAGAGTTTATATCTGCTTTAATGGGAAGTGGCAAGAAAACCCAGTATGCTAAACTTTTATTGTTTTTTCATTACCCAACTCAGGAGTGAGCTGTATATTTGTTCACACTGTGCTATTTTAATCTATCTGCTTTATTGTCCTTCAAATAATGAAATGTGAGTACCATACTGCAGATCTTTGTTGAAAGCATTCATTTAAGGGATAATGTTGTGTCTGCAATCAGGAGGGGGTGACAGTGCCCCCCTTTTATCATAGTACCGTATAGTAAGGCACAGTAAAGTATGCTGTACTGGAAGGTATACAGCAAATGAAGGTTATTTCTAAGCTAAACATTCTGGATCATTTCCCTGTACTTCTTGCCCTAGTCCTTATTTCTTCCCAGCACCCACTCCTTGTTTCTGTAAGTGTCCAGCCCCAGCCCCAGTATGCCAGCTGGCTGGGGGAACAGCCAGAAGCCTTATTTACCCCCCCGCCTAACAGAGTCCCCCCTATGAATACTAATGTAGCAATGCTACCGGGGCCACAGTAGAGGAGAGGATGGGAGCAAGGAAAGGGAAAGATGGAAAGAGGGAGAGAAGGAAAGAGATAGAGGAGTGTACGTGGGTGTGTGTGTGTGGGGCTCTTGAGATTTCACATGCCTACACACTCATGCGCACAAACACACAGCACCCCTCTTCGCCCTACCTTCCCAGTTAACGAGAAGCAGGGATCATTTCGTGTGAGAAAAAGGACGCCTTTAGCTTTGCCTCCTGAATTAGAATGATCATTTGATATCATTGTTTCTAAAAGAGCAAGGAAAGGAGGAAAATACCACCAAATTATTTTAGGCAATCTTCAGCCACTGCTTCCCCTCCCCTCCCCTACTTTTCCTCCTGCCTCAACTCCCAGAGACTTGCAATGTTCTTCCAATGCCCCGACGGACACAAAAACGATGGCTGGAGAAGGGGGAGGAAGGAGGGAAGGGGGGTGATGGGAAAGAGGGAGAACAGGAGTGAGAGGCCTCCACAGCAGAGGGCCAGGTGTCAATCACCTCCTCAGGTGGGCTTAAGAGACAGATACAGATACACACACACACACACACACACACACACACACACACACACACACACACACACGTACCGTGCACCACCAATATCTAGGGGAATTAAAAATACACTGGCAGAGAGTGGAGAGGAGGGAGAGGAGGAGAGACAGTGAGATGGTAAAAGAGGGAAATGGGAAAAAAAGTAGGAGAGCAAATGGGACAAAGGGGATGTGCAGGGAGATGGGCCTGGATGATGCAAAGGTCGGAAAAAGAATTCAAAGAGCGCAAAGTAGATTCACTGAAAGTCATTACCTGCCACAAATTACCTGGGCAACAAGCTTAAAATAAATAAATAAATCAGTTTGCATCAACAACAGAGGAGAGCGGGAGAGACTGGGGAGATGCAGACGAAGACCGGGGGGGGGGGGGGGGGGGGGGGTGAAGGGGGAAGGGGGGGGGGGGGGGGGGGGGGGGCAGTGGCTGGAGAGGGATGAAAAATCGATGGACAAACAAGTGAGAGGGCGCTTGCAAAAAGGAAGCCAAAGGGGGGAAAAATTAAGCATTTAAAGAAATTCTGTTTTGGTGGTGTGGAGGGGGATGAGAAAAGGAGAGGAGGGGGGCAGGGGGTAGGTGGGAAGCTGGGAGCACAAAAGCGCCTGAGGGTGGAGAGGGGGTGAGTGTGGAAGAGACGGACAGACCACAATGCCCTGCAGCTCGATAGGGTTGAGTGACCACATCAGGTCTAGAGGCGAGCGGCGAGACATGGGCAAAACCCGATGGCTTTAAGTCAAGAGGATTAGATTCAGGGTCTCTCTCCCTCTCTCTTTAACCCCCCTTTTTTCCCCTCCACCTCTCACACCCCCTCTCTCCCCTCTCTTCATCTCTGTAAGGTGGACTACCCAAGTGCAGGTCCCCCAATCAGTAAAGAGAAGAACCAAAATATTACTAATAGTCTGGTTTTAATGTTTCAAGTGGTAAACCGAAGAGCTAGCCCGTATGCTCGGCACCAAGGTAAACAGGTCAATAGTATTGATCCTGATTCTGACTCTCTCTCCTCTCACTCTCTCTCTCATACACACTCACACACATACACACAAACATACAGCTTCTCGGCTCAGAAACATGGAATGCATTAGAAGCTTTCTGCATTGCACCCAAGTTGAGGATGGGGAGTTGACACATGCATACACGCAGACACAGACACGGAGTTGCACACACACCTTTTTTCAGTATTCACACATGTAAAACAGCGAAGCACACCCCAATACTGAAATCCCACAGGTTTTGACACACACAGATGTGAGACAAAACAGGTACACGCAAACACGTATCGACTCCCTCATATCCTCGTGTCTAATTTCGCTCTGTCTAACAACACAATAAAAATATGTGGCAGGTAGCGGGCCAAACGCAGGCAGCAGCTGCACCCAAACACGAGGGCAGAGCAAGTCATTTGAATACAGATTCCTATTGTCCTTCTTATGTCAATAAAACTCAGCAGTGCTGAGGAACTAGCGTGGTCAGCAACATTATGGGACTAATTAGCATTTTCTTCTTTCTTCTGCTGGTTGATCTGTTTAAACAAGCCTGGGGGGTCTGCTGTACTTACTGTAATTAAAGAAAAAGGAGCGACTCTTGCTTGAGAGAAGGCACACATAAAGGCTTCCTCACTAGGGGGACCTCGAAACTGCACAACCAAGTATCCCAGAGTGGTTTTTGTACATAGAAATACAAAGGACTATACAATAGGTAAAGCTGGCAGGTTAGTGCAGTGGTTAGTGAGTTTTTCACCCAATGGGCCTGAAATTTGTTCCTCAATATGGCCATACTTGTCAAAGCATCCCTGAATGATACTTATTTAACCCCTAGCCACTCCAGGAGCATGGCAAAGTTGCTGAAGCTGCACCCCAGCTAGGCAAAAGAAAATCCCTCTTGGGCAATGCATAAAGAACATCAGAAATGATAATGAAAGGAGCTGCAATAAATACAGAGTATGAGTTGTAAAAAGAAAGAGGAGGATACAGTTTCTTGCTTGCTTTTTCTATATGGAGGAGAAAGGAGGTGAAATTAAAAAAACATAAAAAGAAAAATCTAGGGGAAAAGTTGACTGGGAGAAACAGTGATAGGTTTTATCGGCTGATATGAAATCAAACAGACAACTCTGACACTGCTCAGTCTTCTCTGGCTGTGGGCCGTGTTAGCAGAAGCAGTGATCACCGAGGCGTTAACAGCACAGCAATGACACCAATGTAATGCAGCCACTCTGCTCTGGATTATGACACTTAGCATGGATTGGATAACCCTTATTATGGCGTTCATTTAAGCTAACATGCGGCAAATTATAGGCTGTCATGACACAGATACTAGGCTGTTTAGACAAGTGCTGACACTAAGGAACTGCTGTTGCGTGATTTTGGCCTGATGTGATTGATGCAACAGTTTCTCTAATGTGAAGTGTCTCTGATCTGAAGGATATAATTATTTTAGAAGTATATAATTATTTCTGAAAAGCCTTATTTTGAAATGAACTGTTCTCAAACTTCATGTTATTTTTTTCAGACTCATTAAATAATTTGGAATACATGCATGCCCTCTCATTTCCTACTAGCACACACAGTCTGCCATCCAGGAGCAATTTTTTTTTTTTTTTTTTAAATAACGGCTGAATGCTCTCGATCTTTGCTTCATGCTTGTTACAGCTGTTCCTGCTCAAAGAGACTGGCAAAAAGTGGCAGCACCCAGCCCATCAAGCATATGCAACTGCCACTGCTGTGTCTACACACTTATGCACAGAGAAGCAGATTATTCATTTGGCTCGCTCCTCACTAGAAAAGCCTTCTCCCTTGTCCACCATTTGATCAGAGCCTTTAGCAAGTCATGGAAACTGACCTCAAATCCACAACAAATCAGATACTGTGATTCAGCTGAAGATATTTTGTTAAAGATGTGATCATATATTTACTCAATTGATTTTTATTTCCTTGCTATAATCACAAAACCTTTGATTAACACTAAACAAGTCTGGCACAAACATCTGTGAAGGACAAGCATACTCATAGAAAAATATGGCTTAAACACAATTTCATATAGTGTCATATAGTTCTAGAATATGCAATACCTTGAAACTTTTCCATTGAGAAAGGATAGTGGGAACAGACTGAAAAAAGCCTTTGAATTGTTCAATCGTTTGTGTCATCAGTGTAATTACAGCAATGAAAGGCCTCTTAAGTACAAAGGAAGTGGAAATGCGTGTGCAAATTGGTTTGCTTTCACGCTGAACAGATTCTGATGTTTTGTGTTTTTATTTTGTTGAATATTTTCTCAGGCAGTCTGGATGAGACGGATTCGGTCAAATGGCATGTGACAGAAGTAACGTAGCAACAATTACATGTTACAAATGCAGTGTGTATGCATGACAAGTCCACAGACTGTTATTCAGTGTAGTCCATACAGTGTGCACTGACATGTAAACAGTGTGTGTTGTGTGTGTGTGTGTAGTGACATGTTTGTAAACTTGTGTGTGTACACTGTTGTCTGTTTCCACATACTTACATGATGCATGATGTGTATAAGTGCATGCAAGTTGTGTGTTCTTGTATGTGTGTATGTGTGTGGAAAAGCCCTGGGGAGAAACCCTGTCTTAAGTTGTGTGTGACAGCCAGCCATCCTGCCAGATCAAGACCTGTCAGCCATGCAACCCAGCCCCAGCCACATCCCTTCTGTTCCTCCTCCTCTTCCTCTTCCTTCCTTCCATTTCTGTCTCTCCATCCCACATCCCTCCTTCCATGCTGCAGCCTTAAACAAGCAGCAGCACTTATCAGCCAGAAAAATAATTGGGAGGTCTGCCTCCTGCAATACGCTGGTCCTCCCCTCCGTCCATCCGGGTCGCTTCAGCAGTGTCAGCTCCCATTAGGGGGAACGCCGGGTGCCAGGGCAAAGTCTAACTATCTCTATCACAGACTCTTTTTTTCTGTCTGTCTTCCTTTCTCTTTTTTTACATTCTAAGTCATTAACACTATCTATCCATCTATGCATCTGTGCATCTATCTATCTATCTATCTATCTATCTATCTGTCTGTCTATGTATCTTTAAGTAAAAGTGTCACTAAGACCCAAGTTAGAGTCACAAACAATATGTTCTCTGATTGGCAAAAACTCTCCAAACGTAAATCTTGCAAACTTCAAATAATTGTCAAATCTAAATTTGCTGTGTTTGTGTGTTTGTTTGTCCTCTCTGCCTTGGCGAGAGAAGGAGGGAGAGGAGGAAACAGATCCTCTGGCTTAAAGGGTCAACTGAGAGATGAGTGGGGGGCCAGTGCAGGGGCAAAGAGGAGGGTGTTGTGGGTTCTCTACGAAGCTCTCCGGAGCATCAGTACGTTGTCACTGTCATGTCACAAGGCTGCCTGAGCGTCTCGTGCGGTTGAGCTGGCTGGCAAGCAGGGAGACAAAGAGATAGATCCAAGTGGCCCGCGGGAGTTGATGTTGATGTTGATGTTGCACCGCTGTTGTAGCGGATATGTAGTGGCATGTGTGCGTTGTGTGTTTTGTGTACATGTGGTGTGTTTCTACACTGAGGAGCCATGACAGGGACAGTGGTTCAGCTGTCATTCCGGGTGCTACGATGCGATTGGCCGGGGCTGACAGGTCAGGGGGGTTCATGTCCGAAAGAGCAGCGTGTGGGCGCTTCGGTGTGTCCGTGTGTGTGCTGTAGTACAGAGGGAGACACCAGGGTATTACCTCCCAGACGTCACAATCACTGAGCTGTGTTGCTCTACCTCTCTGCATAAGTCTGACATGCTGTGACCTTACCCAGCCCATTGGTATTTGGGTGTAATAACCCTTTATTGATACACAGGGGACAGTGGCATAATATAAAAGCAACTCCTACACACTGAAATCAAGTCTATTTACCTATGATACCCAGGGGTAACTCCCTGCATATGACCATCTATAGCTACACAAAAAGCCTTTAGGCAGTGTGAACTGTATGACCCTCTATTTATACTTTTTACTACACAGGTACTCAATGATGTCCTATAGGACCCTTTAGATGGTCATCCAGTGCGTCACAATGAACCCTACACAGTTGACTCTTGCATAAGCGAGGGCAGTTACTAAACCTCTGACCCATTTCTGAATACATTACACACCTAACTACTACTCCCACGCATGTGTCCCCCAACACCAAGATACCATTTTGCCCTTGAGCCACTCTCAGCCTAAGCTTTCGCGGTGCAAGTCCAAGCGGCTGCAACTGCCTTCCACAATGCATGGGGTGACATTGAGAGGCCCCCAAGTCTCTGCGGATTTGGGGTATCCATCCGGCTGCCCGCGCACAAATAAATAATGCAATGGCCGGCTAATGCAGTGGGCCCTGACGCAGTGGCTGACGTTGCCTGCAGCTACCTTTGGGCTGGAAAATAATTACCATGCAAAAGAGGGGGGAAAAAGGCCCCCATACATAGTGTAATGGGCTAAAATGGGGCGATACAATGCAGCTGCCCTCCACGCTTCGATGCCTCTCTCTCCTGCTCCCTCTTTTTCTCCATCTCTGATACTCTCTAAGTCTCTCTCTCTCTTTTCTCTGCTATACACAGTAGCCACTGCCTAGCCAACCAGTGTTGTCCATTCCTCTGAGGAGCTCAGTGATATGAGAGGCTGTTAGTGGCACCAGCTTGATATTCACGGATCTGGGGTTTCCACTGACATGCTGTCACACTTGTTATTGTGGAAACTCACTATCGGAGTTGTACAAGCAGTGTGTGAGGAGTGTTAATGCGCTGGGGAGATTCATTAGGTTTCACATATACATTTCATGTATAAGCTAAACTGAATCTTTATTGTATTTATTACTCTGTGGGATGTGAAAAAGAAAACAAACTTAATTCTGAGATACTTTCAGAAATGAAAAGTTCCAACAGACAATGTAAGTCTTCAGTATCCATGAAACCATGACCCATCAGTGTGTAGTATTCTAATTAGGCTTTGGCATTGACATTGGCCTCAGTTTACAGTGGGGCAAACAGACGGGTCGGTATGTTGACTAATCCAGTGCAGGCAGAGACGTGCTGATCATGAATAGAGGGCTGATCAATGCACCGCTGTTTACACAGGCCTAACAGTGTTTACTGAGACACATTTAAACACAGCCCTCCTATTCTCATCTATCAGCCTGGGTTTAGGACCAGGGACGATGGCATCATTTATCTTGGCCCTGAAAATGACATGTATTGTACAGTGATTATGATGCACTCTCAGAAATACTATGACAATGGAAGTATATTTATGTGCTTAGAGTACAGTGCTCGCAGGTATTTACTACCACCAGCCATGAAGCAAATTATCAAGTGCAATTTTTCTGACACTGAACTGAAAATGAGAAACTACTTTGTGGTAATCTGGCCACTGAATTTAAAAAGCAGAAGTCCTAGAAGCTGAATTTGAGACTAAATGACAAAACATTTGTTGTTGTTTTTTTTGCAACAATGAAATTATCATACAAAAAGAGGAACTGCAGTACTAATAAAAAATACTAACAGGATTACTTGGGCCCTTTTAATAGCAACACAAAACACTTGAATTGTGTTCTTTTGCACATGAATGTTCTACCTAGAGCTCTAGTCTCTGTTCTATTCAAAAGAGTCGTTATGTCCTTCACACTCTTGGTCCAAGGGCAAGAGCCTGATCTGTGGCAGTCTTTCCGTGCATCTTGACCCCCCATCATCTAAACCCCACTTTCTGATAAATATGGTAGGATGGGGGGCGAGCACCATGGAGACCGCCGGGCATCCGGGGATCGGGGCATGCCGCCTGCCACCAGGTCCCCTTCACTCTAGGGGCCTGTCAGTCAAAGCAGATACTTCCCTTTGAAGCTCTGACAACTCTCTGGAGTGTCTCACTGCCCCAACCTCAGCCCCCACCACCTACTCCCCACTCCTTCTGCACTCCACACCTCCATCCCCAATTTCCTCCCATGTGCTCTCCTCCTCTCCCTCTGTTGCTTCCTCCCTTCCCCTAGTGACCCCCTCTTGAAATCCGCTGTCCACTTTCCCCAAAAGTTATCCCCATATCCCCTCTTATCTCCGTCTCAAGCTATGCAATCCAAAAATTGAACTTGGAAAAAAGAGTGGCACAGAAAGAGCTTAGTTTCACTTTTGCAAACCAAATAAGGTTTAAAATGGTAAGGCGTCATGAGAGAGTAACTCTTAAGCCCTGAGACAGACACGCAGGGTGATTCCCTACGGCTCGCTTGGTTCAATCGGGAGTGACACTGACGGCTCTGGCGTGTTTTCTCGTTCCAAAAAATAAGAAGTAGTCAAGAAAAATGAAGCTGCTCTCCCAATTCTGGCACATGCCGCTTGATAATCGCTGATTAAGACATAATTTTCACGCAGATCAGGTGCCAGTGACAGAAACCGTGGCAGATGTGGGTGTTATCAATTAAGACATTGTTGGTTTTATAAA
This sequence comes from Lates calcarifer, assembly GCF_001640805.2. Lineage (NCBI taxonomy): Eukaryota > Metazoa > Chordata > Actinopteri > Centropomidae > Lates > Lates calcarifer. The sequence continues at coordinate 7,318,290 of NC_066847.1, read as the reverse complement.
TCCGAATCACAAAAATAATAAATTTGACTTATCAGCAGCTCTGCTTACAGTAGATGCACGATGTCGAGGTGTGGGGAGGATGTGCTAAGTGCTGATGTTTAAGAAAATCTTTTGAAGGCACATGTATCATGGAGTGCCGCTCTCCATACCGGAGCATTAGACTTGCTGATGGCTTGTTTAAGAAGTGATGAAATGCGTATTAGATTTGTTGTGACTCAAACAGCTGTGTTCACACCTCACACTGGCTTGTTAGTGTTGCCAGTGGATTTCAGATAAGTGCTCATTGACTTCCTAGTTACCCACACTAAACACCATAATGTGTGTGTGAAGGCTCGCATAAACATGTTTTCTGAGCGTGCATGTATACCAGTGTATCTACAGGATGGGTGCACATGTAATTTGTGCCCATTTGAGGAAGTGTATTAAAGTATGTAGTGTGTCACACCTCTAAAAGAATTAATTGAAAAAGGGGAGAGACAGATAGCTCAAGCCTGGGGCTGCTGAATATGAAGTCTGAGGCTTAAAGAAAAGTCAGGAGGGACAAAGATAAAGGTGGAAGACTCAACAGTTTTCTCTCTGAGAAGCCTTGAGCCCTGTTCTTCGAGACGGAGCACAATTGAGGTGTTGTTCTCTATTACCTAAACAAGCCAAGACTGACCGATTACCCAATGCTAGCTGCTAATTAGCTCAATTTTAATTAACACCCCTGGCATAACCACTGGCATCACCATTCTTAGAAATCCTACGGTACATCAATTCTGCTCAGGAGCATTTGACTCAGTCTTACATCAACCTCTGGTACAACCTTATAATCTAATCTCTGCTCCCAACGATGTCACCAGCATCCATAATCAATTTGGGGCCTTATGATTGGACACCTAGGCCATTAGAAAAACGACAAGCATCCATCAACCATGGGGTAGTGAGTCACATGAAACACATAGCAAGGCATTGTACATTTGACCCTGGGAGTACATTTGACTGCACAACCGCTCTACCTCTCTCTCTTGCTCTGCGACAGCGCTGGGGTGTTGCCCTCTCGGTGCCGACACGTGGCAGGCAGGCCAGCTCATGGCCACAGGGCCTGCTCCTTTGAATAACGGCAGGTTAAGACATAATCATCTTCAGCGACGGGAAGATTCACTTTGACCTCATCACCTTCCTCTCCTCATTCACAAGCCCTGAGAGAGATGGTAGGGAAAGACAGAGACAAAGAGAGAGAAAGAAAGAGGAAGAGAGAGAAAGACGGAGCAAATTACAGTGTGAACCCAGAGGCCAAAAAGAGACAGAGGGAGCGATTGAGGGTGAGGATAGTTAGTTCTCGCCTTTGATGCTTAACTCTCGTCGACAGTGCAAAGACAGAGAATCATAGAGATGCGCAGCGAAAAACCTCTCCGTGGGTTGCCGCGCTACAACCCCAAGGCTGCACAATCATTCTCACATGTTAATGGGCTGCCATTTGGCTCCTAAATCAACCGAGGGCAGGAGACTGAAGTGAGCGAAGCATAAGACAAATATCCAGTTCATTATGGGAAGCCAGTGGAGTTAGAGTACGAAAACATTTAAAAAATGACATCCATAAAACTTTTCCATAATAAATAGACATTCTGTGGAACGAGATGGTGTGTGGATCTAGCCTTACGTAGAATTACATTCACAAAAACACACATACTCATATATGTAGTAGGAAGGGGCACACAGTAGGGAGTACCACCACAATTGATGAGAAAATTCTTCTCATGTACCCCGTCCCAGTTTTAGACTTCAAATTCTCCCTCTCTCTCCCGCTCTCTCTCATGCTCTCTCTCTCATTCTTTCTCTCCCTCTCTGGTCCACTAACCCAGTTTAAAAGCAAGCAGCCAGACATCTCCTCCTGCAGTTTGTCTGGGACAGTAGACAGCCCTGTTAGTAGGACTAGGCTTCTAAATGAATACATTCTGACAGTGTGTGTGTGTATGTGTGCGTGTGTGTGTGTGTGTGTGTGTGTGTGTGTGTGTGTGTGTGTGTGTGTGTGTATGCGTGCATTTATGAGTGTGCACCAGCGTAAAGCTCCTAAAACTACTTATGGATTGAGACTTCAGCTCACACACACTTGTCTGTAAACACAGCTGTCTCTATATTACTGCCTAGAAAATCCATTCACTTCCATCTGGAATAATTCAAACACATGTACAGTAAAGGTTTGCCTTTACTATAAATGTGTTTGTGTGAAGTTCATTTGTGTTGACTGCTCTCTAGACTAAAATTGTGGACTATCAAAAGCTGCTTACCAAAGTTAATGGGGGTTTGCATTCACTGGAGACACCAAAGTTGCAGATGATGCCAACATAATTGTTTGAATTGCAAATCGTAAAGCAGTATTAGGATTCTCCTGGTCAAATGAGTCCTCATCATTCACAGAGAGTAGTAGGTGCTTCACTCACGAATACACACCAGCCAAGCAGCATTTGGGATTCAAGTGACTTGACTTGGCATTTTATGTTTTAATTGTCTACGAATAGGAGGTCAGTTCACCCAAAACATTGCAGCCTGTTGGTGCTTGTTACTGTAAGTGAATGCATGAGAGCACAGATGTATGGAGTGAAATACAAGAAAGTCACATGCACACTTTAGCCACTGATGAGGGACAGTTTTTAAGATAATTGATTTTAATCCCCTCATTAATTTCCTCAGCTTTCTCTCTCTCTCTGGCTTCATCAGCAGTCTGTCAATAGGCTTTGTAGCCTCGCTCAATCCTTTATCGCATCAGAAACACCTCAATCAAATCCCAGTCAGTCACTCATACTGTCTATCAGCACCAAAGCTCTACACACACATACACAAACACATGCTGGTCTCACTACAGTTGAGAGGACTCTCATTGTTATAATGCATAATAGCCCCTTATCCCACCCACAACCATCAAGACTAAATGCCTTGCCCCAGCCCTAACCCTAATCTAGACTCAATTCTAATCTTAACCCTAAAACCAAGTCTTGGTTTTATTATCAAATTTGTCCATGACGCACAGAGACGTGTATACACACATGCAGATATAGATGATAAATTAAAAATGTAAATGCAAATACATTTACACATGCACATTTGTTATTATTGAAGTCCCTGCAGCTGACTAATATATATTGCGACCATATTCTCATTTGTCCTGATTATAGTAAAAGGATTAGTTGCAGTTTTGACATAGTGGAAAAACATGACAGGAGATAATAACACAGGATCTAATCACTTAAGGTCCTTTTAGAAATGCAATGTTTGATGCTTCATATCTTAATTAAACGTCTGAATCTTGAATTTCTGAAGTGTACTGTCCTAGGAATAACAAGACTTCTCAAATTGAACGGTTTTGGTTGCTTCAACTTTTTCTTGACATAACATGATTAGGTATCATGATCATCATGTTTTATTCAAATCCCCTTTTTTAATCTTCCTCAACTGCAACAGGGTCCATTTTGTATAATTCATAAAGTCAATCAATACTTTATTTCCACACTGGGAAAAAGACAAAAGATGAAAACTGTTTGTTGATTGTAACTTTTATATGGAATCACACTTCTGATCAACTTCAAAACACAGAGCAGACTTTAATATTTTCAATATAGTGTAAATTATATTATATAGTATATTGTATTTGCAACTCTCTTCTGTGTTCCTATGGAAAATGTAAATATATCCTGCAGACATGAGGGCATCCACCCCTCCCTCTCTAGCTCCCACCTTCCCTCCTTCCTTTCACCCCCTCCCTCACTTTTGACATGTACCAGACTGAGTGTCTTCCCCAGTATGCAGCCCCACCCATGTCCAGCTCACAGTTCCAGCCAGCATCCACCAGCCCTGTTTTGTCATCATTAAACCTCCCCTGCTCGCCCTGCTTTCCTTAATATATGTCACCTGCATGGGGTTGCCACCACCGGCAGTAGAGGGGTTAACTCTATTTTGTCCAGGACCTCATGCCTGTGTGTGAATATGTGAGTGTGTTTGTGTGTGTTGTACCAGTCCGCTTTGAGCACATGTCCACGCGGGCATGTGTTCCTGTCCGTGCATGGCTGTTTGTTCACTTGTGTATGTGTGTGTGTCCATGCAGGACCGTGGTCTGCTCAGTGTGTGTGTGTGTATGTAAAGGAGAAATTTGCCTGTCCTTGCCTAAGTGAATGGCTAGGATTAAGCTGACAGCCCACCTTAGTGATGGCGAAATAATTGGTTGTTCAGCTCTGTCCTTGTCAGAGCGCTGACAGTTCTGCAGATGTCCTGTGCGGTTCTCCAAAGGTTAGGCTCAGCTGGGGCCGCCATTCATTAATCATTCCGCTCTGACAGTGCACCGAGCAGCCTGCAGCTGCCACCCCGTCCCCCTCAATTTCTGTCACCGCCTTGCACCACCACCACCACCAATACCCCCCCACGCTCCCCATCTTAGGTCTCCCTCCACCCCCGTGTGTGTGTGTATATGTATGTGTGTGTGTTTGTGTTTGTGTTCCCGTCCTACACACAAACAAGTATGCTTAAACATAAATTTGCATGAAAAGTCAAGGGATGTATACGAGCAACAGCATGCCCCATACATGAGAAGTCTGAACTGGGCAAGCGGTAAGGATGTAAACAAAACACACAACGGAAGACGGAAGTCTCTTCTGCTAATGATCGAACTTGCTCCTCTCTCAAATTTATCACCCAGCACTGTAGTCAGTAAATGACCAACTCTCTTGTGTGCAAGCTTGTAGGCAAGCATGTAAATCCTCTAGTACTATGTAAATACAAGCACAGCAGCATTTCTCATGGCTACTTCTTACATCACGAACACACTACACAATCCAGGCCTTCACTAACCAGTGTTAACCCATATGGACTATTAACCCAGTGATTCATCATGGAAAAATGGTGCTCCTAAAGCAAGTCTGTCTATGCATTGTATAGTGAGCCCCGAGCATGAGATGCTGATGTTTTATGAAATATAAATAAGGGACGTATGTTTTTAACGTGCATGTCAACTTATTCAATTTCAAAGACCCGGCTGAAAATTACTATTATGATCTGTGAGAGGTCAGACACACAATCTAAAATTACCTCTCATGTGCGCTAACAGTTCTGACCGTGTCAGCAACATTGTTCTGACCCCTTTCCCTTGCTCACCATCTAACGACCCTCTCAACCTATTTTGTCCCTCGTTCCAACCCATTCTCCTCCGCCTCCACAACTCTCTCAGGAGAGGTGTTTCCATCACGGCCTCTGGTATGGAGGAGGCTGAGGGAATGGGGGGAGGAAGTGAGCGAGGAGAAAATGTAAGAAGGTACAGAGAGGAGGAGGTGGTATGGCTGTGTCCAGTGGGCACTAAGTGGTGTGAAGAACTGAGATAAATCCTCCATTATGGTCTACCTGCTCCTCAGCACTGATTAACAGCTAGCTAGAGACAAGTGGCCAGCAGCCATGAGGAAAAACTCTCTGTGGAGAGAACCATTCTGGTCATCTAAACCATTTGCTCAAAAATCTTGGTGTTAGGTAGGGTGAGTGAGTAGTAGTGTAAAAAATATTCACTACATATTACATGCAACAAAAACAGCTACTTAACCTGATACGTACCATGCCAAGGGGATAATGGATATTGAGCATAAACTGAAAATATGTTTAATACTATAATCTTGGAATTTTTCTAAACATACATTTTTCATTCTACTTTCAGAACCTTAGGAAATGCAATGTATGTACAACAACATAGCAAGCTAAATGTAGAAGAATGTGAAAGAAAATGCAGAGGTATTTTCAGCGGCTGGGAAGGTCAGATCAATAAATGAAAAAATGGGTGCTTACAGAATATGCTACTGCAGCCTCCCCTTTCTAATGCCCACTTAAATGTTAAAGCAACACTATAAAAGCCTTAAGAACTGTGTGCCCCTTTAAAGTGTGCAGTGGCTTTTAAATAAATACAGGTCTATGCCATTAAACATTAACATAGTGATAGATTTCTATTGGCCACTTACATATCTCTGAATGTATATATTTCTGAACTTCTTCTGAAGCTCATGATGAGTTAAAAGCTGTTAAGATAGAGTTTGAGCAAAACAGACAGGCTATGAAAGAATAAAGCCTGACCTCTGAAATGCAACTCAATTTCCTGCATGTAGCATTCAAGTATAAAAATGTTGCCTGGTCATAATACAGCCCACTGAGTGACACTAATTGCTGAACATGATAATGTCTGTGGTCACCACAATGCAAAACACAAAACCCATCCATGGAATACACTATTCCATCATTTATTCTAAACACCAACAGGATAATTTCACAAGCCCATATTGACCCTCCACCTACACATCTGTCTACTCTTTGAATAGCAATTGTGGTCCCAGAACCATCGTGGGCTATGTGCTGACATCAGCATAGAGAGAGGGAGAGGGCTGGTTTGTTAGAAAGAGGAGGTGGGTGGGGTGCCCTGTTGTGCAACTCAGAGGAAATTCCCTCTCTTAGTCCGTCAAAACAGTATTTTTCCCCAGAGACAAAGGCAGCTACAGCACACATACATACACAACAAAACAGATGTAGATAGAAACGGCTTTCAGTGCACAGGAAGAGTAGACTAGTGATAGGAGAGCCCATCATTTTATTGCTTCTCCTCAAAAACTTTTTCAATAATATGCAATAATGTTGGTTATACTGTTGCCCCGCTGAATGAGAGAGGAATGGAGATTTATAGCATTAATATTCTATACATTCTTATCACGCCAATGGGTAATATTCTGGCAATTACACTAATGAACTCTCAGCATACAGTGGCCCATGTTAACATCACAGCTTGAGGGTGGACATTCTTTTAAGCTCTAATCTATCTACCCAAGTCTACAACCCTACATCCATCCATATCAGTCATTGGTTAGCACGATATACTAAAGCACCCCTATACAGGTGCAAGGACATCTAAAACTAGAAGACATATCACCTCTACCAATAATGGGCATGCAAAAAATGACGGATTCTTCTTGGATTCAAAGGGAAACATAGCAGGGAGTATCTCTGATTTGCCCCTCGGAGATTACCTATGTATCATAAGTGTATGTAGATCATCCATACCACCCCCCTTCTCCTCAGTGACTATAGTATTGGAATAGGGGCGCAAAGGGGAGGCACATACAGTAGATGACGAGCTCCAGTCACATGGTAAAGCCCACGGAGGATCTCATCAGCCTCTATGTAGATGTGTATGCTGAGTGAGTGATTGCCCATGGCTGGAAATTGGTGTAGAAGGCTTCACGGGGGAATTGGAGGAACGCGCGCTCTCTCGCTCTCTCTCTCTCTCCCTCTCAATCTCTCTCTGTCCCTTTCTCACTCTCTCTCTGTTATACACACATAGGCACACAGCAGCAAGACACACACTTACACAGAGGCACACAAATATACACACTTATTGGAAAACACCCACTGCAAGACATGCATGCACACGCACGCACAACCTGCTCATGCACAAATCTCCCTATATGCACATGCACACCGAGCCAGGATGATTAAGGTCCTATGCAGAGGAGATTCTGAGTGGTACTGTGCCACGAATGCCTGTTTTCCCTGCTGAATACAAGCCACTAGCTCAGTATTCTCCAATGGGGAGGAAACCCGTCATCACAAATGCAAGATCAGGGGTAATTACATTGTAATATGCCACATGAAATATTTCTTTGTAGCAGGAATGGGATTCCCTTTGCTTCAAATTTAGAAAAGATATATTCCACACGGCTTGGCGGCTATTTTCACAGTCATGTATTTAAATTTGGTGCTTGTATTTTTAGTAGCTATGTAATGGTTTATGCTGCTCATTTTGCAAATGTTTTACATCTCTGCGACATTTCCTGTGTCCCTGTCATCCAATCCAAATGGCACAGGAGATCAATCCTGCTACAGTATTGATCAATGATTCTGATCGGGTGAGATTATAGGTATTGCAGAGATATCAATGGGATGATGGATGATTGATAATGCAACCACAGCGATCGATCAGAGGGATATTGCTGATAAGACTCCTGCTGTACAGCCTTGAATGGCAATTTGCATTTACTGCAGCAGTCTGTAGCTTTATCTTCAAATATTTATGTACAGAATGAAGCAAAATTAATATGTTAAAACAAAGATGCAGTTGCTTGTTTTTATTTTGTTAAAGTATTCTGTACCTGATGGTACCACAGTATAAAACATCACAGCATCTGAGAGAGCATTATCAGCCAATTTTTTTTTTTTAAATCCCAGATGAGCCCTCATATTTGATTTGTCAAACTCATGCATCTCTGCAGCCACATATTGTGTCCACTGGTCCATCAAGTTCCCCCTTGGTGGATTAGGGCAAGGAGGGTGATTTGTTACCCTTTTGGGAAGCTGTCTTGGACGCTCATTTCCCCCTGCTGCATATTCTGCCCCTCTGCCGCCATCCCCCACACCCACACCACCACCACCACCCCTCCACACCACCATTTTGATGAATAGCCGGCCGCATGGAGGCGAGCAGCCGATCTCACCGCCAAGGTTACGGTAACCTGGGCCCCGCATCTGGGGGCTACCTGCCTCCAATTAGCACCGCAGAGAGAGGGAGTGAGAGAGGCAGGAGGGGGGCGCAGGTCTGTGCTGTGTTGGAGTGGCAGCGGGGAGAAGGAACAGTCCAAGGATCCTCCTTTATGGGCTTTAAATCTGCATGGCAATTTCTGGAGACTGGGCCTGGATGGGATTCTGATTACTCCTCCGCCACCACCACGCTCATCCTGCCAGCCCCCCTCTCCCCAACTCTCCTCCAGCAGGTTGATGTCTCCCTGCCTAGCTTTTGTCACTGATCACCCAGCCCCTATATGCCGTGATTACTGGCTGAGCAGCATTATGGATTGCTCTGAAGGACAGGAGGGACTTATCCCAATGAATCTTTCTTGCGCTTTAGAGTACACAGGAGGCTGGGTTTCAGAATTGAGAGCATGCATGGATTTATTTGTCTGTTGACTGGATGGACTGGAGATTGGTCTATCGTCACATTTTGAGCATCATCCATGGAGCTATCTGAGGGAGGGAATGGGGCAATTAGCGTAAATGAGCTCTGTAAATGCATGGAGGCATCATTCATAATAAATCTATTCTGATTCATAATACATGGTAAAAAGTTAGAATGCCTACTCAGAACCATTCCATAAAAATATACATGTACAGTACAAAACTGAAAGCCTGGGAGCACATTCAGAAACCAGTTTGCCAATTACAAAGTACAATTCTCACATTTCTCATGCCCTTCTGTGACCATCTTCTCCAACCAGCCAGTGAACCCACTCGCCTTTCCACACCACCCCAACCTACTTTCTTCACAGCCCAGTCTGCAGGTTCCACTTTCTCACAGCCACCGAGTACCCCCCAACACACACACACCCTCACCCCCGCCCCCTCCCAACAAGTGGCCAACGAATAACCCCCATATTAAAAAAATATAATCCATATCTAGAACTGGAGAGTGAAAACATTCTAAATCTGACACTATCTCAGGCTCCCGCTTTTGTGTGCTTTTATATTTGCACACAAAGCCTGAACGCAGCAGTTTTCTTTCTCTTTGTGGGGATGTCGGGTTTTCATCGCAGCCCAGCACCACTAGAGAACACTGTCTCTGCCAGCGATTAGAGCCTGAGGTACAAGAGGGCCACTTCACCTCCAAGATTAGAATGAAACAAAGACTGGAGTCTTCATATTGTGCCAAGAATGGTAACAGACGAGAGGAGAATGGTAGGAGCCAAAAACAGACTTGCTGGAGAGCTGACTGGAGTGACTTGTCCGGAAAAAAAGATTTCAATGCCCTTCTAATGAGGTAATTCACAAAGGAAAATAATGATAAATCAATCTTGAAGAGTAAAGATAGAATTAGATAGACATCTCTATGCAAAGAGAAAGCAGCCTTCATTTCTGCTTTTTGCCGAGTGCCTCTATCTACCATATCAAGTTTAACTTCAGCATACAGATGACACTGCTACACCTATGGCCGTTGTTACCTTCTACCAGTATTGCAGATTCAAAGCACTCAACCAGCAGGGTCAAGGCCTTGCTGTGGGGAGAGGTGAAGGCAACATGACCCGCCTCTGCCTTCTCTACTGCTCTACACCGCCGCCCGCCTCCTACTGCTCAGCTCCATCTTATTTATTCTTGGATGTTTGTGACTGTATATGTATGTCTGCATGTCCATGTTCCTATTTTTTTCTCACATCTTTTGCTTGCTCTGTCAACAGGCCCTTGGCTGCCCACCACTGGTTGCTAATTGCTGCTGACATTGTTTGGCCTCTCGCTGCTTAGTTTAGGACAAACCCCTCATTCATGTGCTGCGGACAGCTCGTTAGGGCCGACCCCCACCTTCCACATTGCTCTCTCTCTCTCCATCTCTCTATCCCTCTCTCTCTCTCCCTCTTTCACTGACCTCCTTAATTAACTGGTAAGGCGCTGCTGGGAAATTTGCACACAAAGGCCTGGTGTCTAGCCTGTTAGCCTCCCACTACCCAAACACCCGCCTCCTCCTCCTCCTCCCTCTCTTCATCCCCATCCTCCTCAGCCCGCTCACTGTCTTCATCCCAGACCCAAACAGAGGTCATTGTACAGTTGCAGAAAAACAAAGATAAAGTGATTCAGTACACACATGGCATTCACACACATTCACCCATTCGTTCATTCTTTTCCTTGTTTGCCACCAGCCCCTCCTTCTTTTTGCTTTCCCCTCCTTTGCTTTTCTCTCTGTTCCTTTTCTGTATTAATAGCGGACCTCATTAGAAAGGCTTGTTTGGAAGTGGTTCACTAGTGATACACTCTTTTAAGTCGCCTCTGTCTGTTTGCTTGCTTTCTCTATTTAGTTTTATTGCTATTATTCTTGCTCTATCTTGCCTATTCGTCATGCCCTCGCCTCCCCACACTCCTCCCTCTCCCTTTCAGGAAGCCCTTCGAGGCTTCAGCTGTTTTTGTGGTCCCTGCGGAGGGCTCCCCAAGAGCAGTTAGCTGGCTGTCGGGAACGAGGGCCCTCTAAAGGGGCCCGCTCAAGAATGCTGGGGGCAAAGAAGTGTAAACAGGTGGAGCCTCTCCATTATATGGGACCCCCTCACACACTACACTCCACCTCCGACTGTCTCTTTCTGTGTGGCTGTCTCTCACGCACATACATGGGGTTACACACACACACACACACACACACACACACAAAGTCTTCTGCATTCCATAAGCAACCACCACTTTTTTTACTGTCAGTGTCTCTGTTTTACAAAGCTACCTCTCTGTTGCCTGTGCTACTATTGGACCACAAGACCTCCAAACAGCATCTCACCATCTCCCCAGGGTGCCTTTTTTGTCACCCAAATACTTTGCAACATTTTCTGTCCATGCGCTGTGTGTGTATGTATGTCTATGTGGGTGGAAAGAGTTTCAAAGAACACCATCATAGCCATTTTATAGGTTCTCTTTATTTGAACCCATTGCTCCCTGCTCTAATTTTCCATCCTTATTTCTTTCTTGTGTCTTTTTTTCTTGCTTTCAATTACAAAACAACAATTTAAGAGTAAGTTGTAGCTCAACATGTCCAAAGTTTCTTTAACTTTTTCTTTCTTTCTTCAGCTGTTTTCCTTTTAACTAAGATTAAAAATCTAAATTCACTTCAAGTGTTCTTTTAATTACTTTTTTGGGAATGAGCAATCTACCAAAATAATCTCTTAAACTTTACAGCAAACTAAATAAATCAGTCTTTTTTTGACTGTGAGTTTATTATTTCACCAAAAAGTAAGAGAAAGAAATTATTTCTGACCTACTTGGACAGGTTTTGTGTTTGTCCCTACTAAGTCCATAGAGTGTATGTGTGTATGTATGTGTGAGCATGTGTGTATGCATGCATGTATATGTGCATGACGTGCGCTCAAATTTGCCTGCAACAAACTACTGATGATGGAATCCTTTACGGCAGAGGAGGGGCACAGGGGCAACAGTAAGAGAGGGAAAGAGAGAAACTAACTTCTGTTCGCCTGGGGAGTACTCTGCAGCCCATCTGTTGAAATTGCTCCACATATTGTGACCTAGATAAAGAAAAAAAAAACTTCACTCTTATAGGTAGCGCTGGCTTCGTCTGTGTTTGACACTTGTCTATTCATTTTATTGGTCTAGTTGTCTCAAAATAGAAGACTTTTGCATAATTTTCACCTTTACATATGTATGATTTCAATAAAATGGTATTAGAAGAATGATCTGGTATGAAACTAAACCGAATTAAATATTTAAAAAAGTATTTCACTTTTTTTTCCCAAGGAGCTGCTTTTTATATGTCCAGATTTAGATTTAATTTAAACATTTCACAGTGAGAAAAGACTAACAGAGCCAAAAAATAACCTGCATTTTGAGGAGATGAATAGTACTAGCTGCAGTCAACCAGTCAACCTCTGACTAGCCTATTTTGCATTGCTGTCTTCATTCATTCAAAAGTGTGTGGTTGTCCTTCTTTTCTGTCTTTTCCTCTCTTTCCAAGGACCCTGTCATTGTCAAGAGAAGATGCCCAGGGTTTTTGTAATTGATGGAAGGATGGAGAAGCAGAGGAAAAGGTTAAAAGAGATATCCCTTGCCTGAATAGGAGGGTAAAACTGAATGGGAGAGTGTCTTTCCAGCCTGACCTTGAAGGAGGACCAGAAGGAGGTTCTGACTCTCTTACGGACCAAGGATGGTAGGTTAAGTGGGGCCGTCATGGCCACACATTTACACAAACACACACACGTACACACACATACATGCTGTACACAGAAGCACAAGAAAACACTGATAAGAGGCTCCTATTGTGCGCCGCTCTGACAATATTATGTTTGGGCAAGAAGAACATTAATTTGCCTTCTTTGAAGGGAAGTGCACTTCTCAGCCATCTTCAGCCCACTTGAGCTAGAATTAAAGTGGAGTGTTTCCCCCTCCCCACAATCCTTCCCGCCACCACCCACCCACCCATTGTTTCTGCTGCCTCCCCATATGAGGGCCCCCCAAGGCCCCATGCACTCTCACCGGGGGGGTGGGCTTCAGTTCTGTATACAAGCTTTTAGGTCGGCTAGTGGGTGACAGATTTATACAGTTGTCCCATTTTCAACCAAATCTTCTTTACTGTTGCAACTGGAATTTTTTTAAACTTAAGGATGAAGTTAAAATGAGCAGTGAAGAGCAAAAAGTAAAGAGGACATGGTGAGGAGTTAAGTTTGTCTTTGCAGCAGAATACAGTAGTGGTCAAAGTGTGGATATATCTGTTCCTGTTATCCTGTAATGAGTACTGAAGCCCTAAACTGCACTTTTGTGTAAGTAAAATAGTAATAAATACAAATACATCTCTAGTTACCTATCATTTTTATATTATAATACAAACTACTGGGCATACCATATACCTTGATGTTTAAAAATGGTCAATTGCATTGTTTTATAAAAGCCTGGGTATACATGTGAAAAAGAGGTGGGGTAAGATTTTATATGGGTTTATCATCCACTACACTTCTGATAAAATCTTAAGACACAGTTTCTCTCCTTTATGAAGATGTCAGTATGGTCTATGTAGTCCTTTAAGCTAATTGCAACAATTAGACTACAAGAGCTGCCCCTGGCTCCCCTTGAATTAGAAAGCACTTTCAGAGGCCATGCAAAGGCGTCACCTCAAAGCAGGAAGTACAGGAGACACGGTCATAATCACAGCGTCCTATGCCCCCTTCTCTTTGTCAGCCGCCGCATACCAACATTAAATTTTAAGTGCGAATGTGATTATCGCATGGCATTCATTTTTAATGGGCTTTGCCTCTATGTGTTTTAGCATGCGGCAAAGCCCGGCAAACAGCTGACTCAGGCCCTTTTCTGCTGATGGCGCATATATTTCGCATATATACATGCGCTGCTTATTCCTCCTTCTTGCTGAGCCCTCCTCATCTTCCTCCTGCTGCTCCTTTTCCTCCTCTCCCTCATCTCCACCCCTTTATCATTCTGGTGGTAGGAGATGGGCCAAGGGGAATGGAGGGTGAGGCAGTGCCCTCAGTGGTCTAACTATCCAATAGGGTTGACCAAAGTTTTCAGGACGTGAGGCGGAACATCCCTGTTGTCCTCTGTGTAGATGAACTAGTAAGAAAACCAAGTGCAGAATCTGGATGAACTATTAATGACTTTTATCAAATTACAACAAGAACAGTATTTTTACTGTGTCAACCACCACACCACCTCTGGGAAAAATATCTTTGTTAAAACTAGTCTTTTCTTTTTTTGTCTATTCTAATTTGTCAGTATCTAAATCTAGGCTCACTACCTGACCCAATCTGCCCTTGATCCAATCTGTCAAAGAAAAGATGAAGGCTGACTTGGGGAGAATGTTGAGCCTGTAATGAGTATCCCTCCCTCATATAAAGTAACCAGTCAGACTGTAAAAAGCATGTTACCTATACTCCTACAGACTTAATAATGCCTGCAGGAAAAAAGAAGAAGAAATAAAGGAAGGGTTCACGTGAATCACAGAGGGAGCGATAAGGCCTTGAAATTAAAACAGATATATAGCCAGTCCGGTATGGAAATCAATAACACATTATTAACCGAGAGGCCACCCAGAGAGATAGGTGAGGCTTAAATGCATATATATTCATAATAACAATATTGAGATATATTATAAATAAAAGGAAAAGGGGAGTAAATACCAAGCTGGCTTTTATTAGCTGCCAGTCTCCCTGCCAATATGTGCCGTGACTCCGCTGTCCAAAATGGTAACTGTCCAACGACGGATCAAATTAGAGAGACTGACAGGCAATAAGAAATTGGTGAAGTTAAACGTGATTCCCGCAGCCGCGCACCTCAAGCTCTTTAAATATTAGAGCCAGGGTGTCACCAGGTAGCAGAGAAGGAGGGGGGTGGGGGTGGAGGGAAACAGAGCTAAGGTAACTCCTGATAAAGTTTTATTAAAGCCATGTGCATTTTTTGTCCCCCCTTTTTCTCCCTCCCTCTGCTCATTCTTTGCCCCTAGATTCTGATAAGCCTTGACAATGACACTGGCATCCCAAGGACATACAAACAGCTCACTGTCACTTGCTTTCTTTCTTTGTGTGCTGAGTCCACAATAAACACCTATGCTAGCTGCAATACCAGTGCAATTCTTTGACTCTTATTTATTCTGATAAAATTCACATGGTAGATATTGAATCAAAAATTAAATGTTATAAAATAATAAAGGCAATAAAAAATTACGAGAAATTGTGGCTGTGAACGTGCATACAAATAAATGAATAGTGGGTGAAGAAGACCCTGCATTGTAGAAATGTTGAAATCATCTTACAGTTAGGATTATTTGAAATGACATCATCAGTAGCGTCGCCCCTGTTCACTCTCACTTCCTTTCCCACCGAGTCTTCATTTGTTTTTGCTTGCTTCCCCACCTCCCTCCTTATTTCCCCCTCTTCCCCTTTTTGCTCCCTTCTCTCCACTTGTTCAGCCTGACTTTTAGCATAGGGCCACACATGGAGCACTGGTGTGCACTTTTTTTTCCTTTTTCTTTTTTTTTTTATTTTTTGAGGACCGAGACAAAATCCACTCCACACCCAGATGCAGTTTGACTGCGCCTGCCTGTGCCGCACAGTTTGTTTTCAAATGAATAGCTGAGAAAACTCGGTGGCCTTTTACCCAGTATATATACCAGTGCCCCCCCTACCGCTGCGACTACTATGCTTCCCAGCAGGTCCATCATTCCCATTCTGTCTTTCGCTCTCTTCCTCTCTCTGTATTTCTGACTGGCTCTTTGAACCAAGCATGGGGCCCGGTGCCATTGTAAGGCGTGCCTTCTTCCTTCCCAAGTTTTGTCTGTGTGTTCTTCAGCCCCATTGAGGGTTCCCCTGCCCTCTTCCAGTGTACAGCTCCTTTGTAGCCTCCAGAAAGGCCTTCATCTCACTCTTGTTTTCCTCAAGCCCCCCTTCTCTACCCCTCCTTTTCTCCTCTCCCCCCTCCTCCCTCCCTTCGGAAGAAGACAGGAAGTGAATGCAGATGTCGGACCCACCTGAGCTCATTGCTCATTCTCTCTTTCTCTTGTTCTCTCTCCCACGCGTTCTCTCTTTCTTGCTTTCTCCATTTTTTTTTCTTACAGACCCCCACGGCTGGAGCAGTTGCTACATCACACGCTGAACACATTGACATACTGAACCTCACAGTGGAGGCTGTCTATCACAATAGCAGCATGCTTGTTTTTTGTCTCTCTCTGTTGCCTTGCTGTCTAAACCTTTACTTGTCTATGATGCCACAGCATGCAGGCAGGTAACAGTCTTTGTCTTCAGCCTGCATCTTCAAGTCTCTCGAAGAGGGGAAAAATATGGATTTGCCTTTGTGAATGGACTAGTACTATCTGATTTCAGGATCAGGTTAATATATCTTCACAGTTTTATATCTGTAAGACTTAAAAATCACGCAGAAGGTGTAAGGCAATCAGACAGTAAAGACTCTACCTCAATCAGCGCCTATCTACAGGTGCTGATTAAAAATCTATCAAGGGAGAGAGGATGCCTACAGCAGAGGCATTACTAGAGGGCAGGAAAAACAGAGAAACAACCCCCTCTGCCAGAATAATTCCCGGTTGAGTACACACAGTTGTGTGTGTACTCTGGGACATATCCTGCCTGGCACCATCCACAATCCTTGGCAATTTCCTGGGAAGAGTACAGGACAGTAACCGTACTGCCCCAGGGATCAGGGCAAGAGGGCATGCTGCCTGGTGCAGACACATGATGGGCGTCTGGCTCCTGACACAGTGCCCACTGCCCAGGCAGGACACGGGAGGGAAAGTGGGAGTGGGGGGTTGGGGGGGGGGGGGCTGCCTGGCACAGGACACCAGCAACTGGTAAAGTTGGCACAGGGGGCACATAGCATTCTTTCACATGCCATTGTGGCATTCAGACAGGGCGATTTTTTTGGCAGGAACCCCTGGTCGTGCTTGTGTTGTCGTTTCAGGCAGTCCCCGGTTCCCCAAACTGCAAATGAGCCTGGAATTTAGTAGGCCGTCTTTCAGCAATGTGTTGCCATGACTTCTAATGGAGGGCAGGACAGAAGGGTCAACAAGACTTTTGTATGACAGAGCTTTAATTGAAAGGCAAAGTCAACAGAATTTCACTGCTCACTGCCATCTCTATACCCTTATATTCATCCCTACTCCCAAAGAGACTGGCATTAGAAATGAGCCATGTGTGTGTCCTTAGTGAGAAAACAGGATCAATCAACCAACCCAATCTAGTGGCATGGAATACAAAGACAGACAAGCTGCAAAATAATGCGAATAGAAATGTCATGAATTTTAAACACCAGTGAGCTTTGTCCACTACACTTCTAAATAATCATAATGCTGACAACAGGAAAATTATTTTGATTGTTTTCTTGTTGATATGACTGATAATTTGACTACCCTCTGAATCACTGCATGTTTGTGCCTCTTTCCACCACAACACATGAGCTATCCCATGAGGCACTGCTGCTACTGCTGCTTCTGTAAAGGTAAGTCGAGCTGCCTGGGATGTAAAATAAATAAAGGCGGTGGACAGCAAGATGGGGTGGGGGTTGCAGAGTGCCAACGGTGGGTGTGAGGAGAGAGGAAAGAGGGTGTTTATGAAAGACAGAAAGAAGGAGAGAAAGGTTGTGTACATTTGTGTGTGTGTCAGAAAATGAGAGAGAGAGTGAGAAAAAGCAAAGGGAGGGAGTGTGTGTGTGTGCATGTGTGTGTGCACACTGGTACAGAGATGGATCACCAGCGCTTGTATCTTCTCCGCGGCCATGCCTAGCAGCACGTCAGCGGCAGCCTCCATTTACATTAGGGAGATTTAAGCTGTCTCAGGCAATGGTGACAAGTCAAGGTGTTTCACTTTAATTACACTGGGCAAGGTCACCCCCTAGCTGGCTCACCCTCACACAGGAGGAGAAGGAGGAGGAGGACGACTACAAGGAGGTGATGGTGGGGTGGGTGGGTGCTGGGTGAGCTCACGCCTGTATTTACATTCTCATTTTCAGCCCCGCCCTAACCCACCATCCTTTAATACATTGCCACTGACACACTGTGCAAAGTGTGCACTATATGCACATACACACTGGAGGTGCATGTTAGGAAAAAAAAAACAAATGGTGGCCATGGATTTAAAGAGAGAAATATCCTGAAGATAATATACATCAGGCTGCACACACACACACGTACACACGTACACACACACACACACACACACACACACACAAACAGTGTATACAAACAATAAATTCAAAACACTAACAAACAGAACACACGCATACACAAACAACCTCACATTCCCCCGGCAAGCCCGTTTGTTCCAAATAATCCCTAGTGACAAAATAAACGCCACGGTGTATGAGGTTATAGCCTTAATGGGCCATACGCCATTGAGGTGACATAGTGTATTACACACCCTTAATATGACACCTATTGCCTACTGCGCTTTTAGCCAGGTCTCTCTGCCTTTTTTCTCTTTACCTCTCCACTCTAGCTTGTCTGTCCCGGGGCCATGGTGTTGTACAGTGGAACTGACAGATTGGGAGTTCACAGAGTGCCTTTGTGGTGTGAGTTAACCCTGTCCTGAGAGGCCCACAGAGGCTGGCCATGAGAGGGATGGAGAACAAACGATCATAGTCAGGCAGGGCAAAAATGCCACCTTTGGTGTTTTTGCTTTTCTCTCCCTAAACTAGTATCTGTCTGTCTGTGTCTTAATTTTGCAGTTGTAATAGAATTTACTAATTGTGCCTGTAAATACTGAATTGCTGTAGCTGAAAAATGAACATTTAACTAGACAGAAAAGCACTGACTGTCAAGTCCATCAACATTAAACAAGTTGCACAACTCCTGTCCAATATACTATTCTTCATTCCCCATCGTTCCTGGCTATCTTACATCAAATACAGTATTAAAACAAAGTCAATGTCCAAGAAAAGCACTGTGATTAGGACAAGAGGATTAAAATGTTTTGGGAGTAAAGCATTGCAAACTGGAATAGATCTGTGCAATTTAATGGAGTTGTATTGAAGATACAAAATTATAAAAAGAACACATTGCCAAGTTAAGCAAGTTTTAATACAATTAACATAATCAACAAAATCTCCAAGAAAACACACTCCGTAAGGCTCTCTCTGCCTTTAAGTCCACACACGCTCTTCACCCTCATTTGCGTGTGTGTGTGTGTGTGTGTGTGTGTGTGGTTTTTTTTTTTTTTTTTTTTTTTTTTCCAAAGAGATTTGATGTCAGGCTGTCAGTTAAAAGCAGCCTTACCTTTCTTATCAGCATCACAGCTTTACCCGTGAAAACTGCAGTCATTTAAAAAAAATAGAAGGAGCAGGAGGGTGGGAGTGAATGAGAGAAAGGGGAAAAAAGAGGAAAGAGAGGAGGGAGAGGGAGAGAAAAAGAAGGAAGTGCCTTCCGGGGAAGTTATTAAAGAAGGTGCAAGCTGGCTGGCTTGGCAGCAGTTCAAAGGGGGTGGATCCCCTTGCCTCCCTGCACCCAAATGGCAGTTGCTGGCACCACCACTAAACACACAATGCCTTGTGGCAAAACTGTGTCTTTCATTGACAGATGAGTGGGGAAAGGCAAGGAAAGGAAGGAGGGAGGAGGGAACACAAAATGCTGCTATTCGCTCTCTTTTTAGAGGTGGAAAAAAAACGACTTAACCTGAAAGAGGTGTTAGCCCCCTAACCGGTAGTGAAAGGCTCACACTCACACTCTCACACACACACACACACACACACACACACACACACACACACACACACACACACACACACACACACACACAAAGAAAATGTGGTTGTAGCCATTGGTGGAAGGATGAGTGTGGGAAGGTGTGAAAAATTATGAGGGAACAGTCAGTTTTGTCACAGTTATAGCTGGCTAGGGGTACAAAGAATCAAAAATACTTATAATGATGATAAAGGGAAGGCAGAAGCTGAGAGTCTACACAAGTTTCATCTTTACAGTGATTTACTTTAACCTGCTCTGTTCGAGAGTGATGCTAAAATGCTAAAATTAAAACGGAACATCCAATTTACTGAACACATGAAAAAACAGACATTCACATGTTTTTTTCCCCTCTGCTTCTTCCAGGAGGTTTGACTCCATACTTCCTCACAGACACAAGGTTAACAGATTTTATTGGATACAGGCCCTTGAGCTTCAGTCAATACTGCTGGTCAATAGTTCTTATTAATAAATGGATTTCAAAGGATTTATTTTATTCACTGAATGTAAAATATGCAGTGGAAGCATGCTGTTAAGCCAGGCAACACTATCAGTATGTGAACATACTCTACATCAGTGACACAGGGCTTTGGTTCTGGTGAATATTTTCCACTTGAGAGATGTAAGGTGCAGTGGTGGATGAGGATTGATCATCTACATTATGTATCAGATTACAGAAAGCCAAATACAAACATACAGTAAGTAACCATGAGCCACACACAGATTTTCAAGCCTGCCTCCATAGTTTCACTATCTCTCTCACGTGACTACACACATGCACACCCCGTCAGACCAGCTTATAGTTAGATTTATGCATACATATATAATCAACCGCCTATATCGTAGCCGTGACCCTGCAGGTCTAGAGCAAGGCCAGAGAGATGCATCTGAAAAATCTAAACTCTAAAGGCATTAATAAAACCCTGTCCCATCAACCACTGTAACAGCCTGGGATAAGCACGGGATGGTTGGATGGAGGGATGGATGAAAGAAGGTTTAGAGAAGGAGTCTTCTGACAAGTGAACAATCAGCTAGTTTAACATACTCCAGGAGAGATGACACTATCTGTGTTGAGAGCAAGAAAAAATGGTGTGGTGACAGTTTATTTCTCTAGCAATTAGTAATTAAAAGGAGTGCTAGATTTTGTTTATACAATTGTCATGTATGTGCTGAAAATTAGAGGATTCTGGAGGATTTTGTTTTTGTACGCTTTTGTAAACCTGCAAAATTGAATTTGCAGGCAGAAACACAAATGTTCAGACTTTTGCAATTACACTGCATGTACTACCCAAATGTATAGATCTTCAACACAAAGTTTACAAACCTCTACTTTCAAGAAAATACATCTGCATCAGGAAGAGCCCTTTAAACCTTAAGGAGGCCAACTTTACAGTAGCTAGTGCCACTACTTTTATCCAATTTTTTTTGTATGACCGCAGATGACAACACAGACTTTCTCAGAAGACTGTACAAGGTTTTGCCCCTCTTGTCCCGACTCAGTTACAAGAGTCGATCCCTATCTGCAGATTGTTATTTTCCTCAGGATGGAGCATGTTGCTGCCACCATCCGAGACTTTCAGACTGTGCTTATCACAAACAGTGGGCCTTATTCCAGTGGTCTCCTCAAAAGCAGCTTTGCTGACAAGTATGAGTGGATTTCCTGATGCTCCTGCATTAGACCTGCTGCTCCTGCTCATGAGGCAGCACTGCATGTTTGTCTTTTTCTTACTTTATGAGTCCTGGGGAAGCTGGGTCATGCAGGCCTAACCAGCTTTTACTGGCCCCTGCACTGAGGTGGCCTTTTCGACTCTTATCTCCTAAGGGCCCATTTGCTTCACCTCTGGTTTTTCCTGTCAGTGTCTAACAGTGGCCAAAAAGGCAGAGGAGACTGTGTAGCTACAGCCTGCCAGCTGGCTACCCACTACTACTTGTAGAGTACTACCAGGTTTGGCAGCAGGAAAATGTTCTAATATGGTGCACAAAATACAAAATAGTGTGACTGGACTGTGAGCTTGAGTTTTGCTGAAGCACAGAACTCCCACTATACATTGTGGTTCTGTATACAAATATGTCAACATAATCCACGTCTCAGGGTGGATGCATCTGCACAACTGACACTGTCAACTAAACTCACTCAGATCAAAATTAGGATAAAAAAGAGACAGAACTACATCAAAATGTAAACATCTTTTATCTGTGTCTTTATACTTCAGTCACCAACATACATCTGCTATATATATGCTTTCATTGTTGATTCTATTTCCTTGTGGGTTGTATGTCATGTACTATCAGTGAAAAGACAAATATTCCACTGGAGCAAACAATAAAAACTTGTTTACAATGCAACACAACCCTATACCATCTGCTCTCCTGATGGAAATTTTGTTTGTAAGGTTTTAATGTAACACAGTAAACATCATAGATGTCATGCAGAAAAACAACATAGGTGGGCAACATACAACCAATTCCTCACCAGATAATAGTAGCCACACTTTGGTTATAATCTGTTCTACTCAGTATTTCTGGATAATGTTTCAGTCCTAATTTGGAAAACTGAACTAGGCCACACAATGGCACACCAATGGTGCCCTGTGAGTGTAGAGGGTGTCTGCATATCCTTTCCCTGTCTGTGTGAAACAGAGACAGTTGTCAAGCCACGGCCAACTCAGTCACGCTGCCACTGAGCTCCGAACAATGACCTGAATGTAATGACAGATGACACATAGGGTGTGTGGATGCAGCACAGGACAGAACCCAAACTCCATCTGTTACTCTGCCATATTAGAGGGAGATGGACTTTTAAAAAAAAGAAAAAGAAAAGAACCTCACCACACTGTTTGAATAATCTGCAGAGACACATACAGCACGTTCCCTTTCAATTAAATGTATTTTTCAAATGATGGAGATTTTAATGTTATATTTTCAATGACAGATTGCTGGCTCCTATGTAAACTGAAAAAAAAATGATTTCAATTGAGGATCTTTTGGTTCTAAAACTATAACAGACCAATGACTGTAAACTGTAGACTGAACTGTAAAATGAAAGGCTGCGAACAAAGTAGAACTAATAGCTCATTGATCGATTTGTTGGAAAAATCAGTAACTATTTTGTTACGGATTATACGTCTACGTCAAGTAAATTTCCTTTTCTTCTATAAAGGCAAATCAAATACCTTTGGCTTATCCATTGTAATTAGACAAAATAAGCAATCTGAGGATGTGTGGGCAAACTGTGATGAGCCTTTTACATGTTCCTCTGTCATTTTATAGACTAAAAGATCAATTGATCAATCAAGAAAATAATCTGCAAACTAATCAGTAATAATAAAAAAAAAAACATCAATATTTGCTGCCCTAACATGCATGCAATGGATGTGGGCTACCTTCTTAAGTCTCTCTTTCAATAAACTATTTGACTTTCAATAAACAGCTTCCATGAAGAAATGGAGAATAGACAAAAAAAATGCACGTGTACCTACCTATATGTACCTGAGTGTGTGTCCATACTTGCATACTTAGTGTAGGTCCCACCCTAAAAAACCTGTCATGAGTGAGGGATTTTAGCCAAATAGGCTGAGATGAGAAGCTTTTCACAGTGAGCACAGCTGCCAGTGTAGGAGGGTGGGAGCGAGGGGAACAGTGGCTGTTTTAAATGTATTTTCCACAACACTTTCTCAATTAAAGGCCCTTTTTACACATAGCACTCTGCTAATAACATAATGGCCAGTAGAATGTCATTGAGTGGTGTAATGTACCTAAATCCTTCACCAGCATTTTTAATGCTTTCATAATTGGAGCCCACTTTGGAACATAGTGGCACACGGGAGGCAGCGGTGGAAAGGCAAAGAGAAATGATTTGTAAAGATGTCCGGGCTGGAAATAATAACTAGGCTTGGTGCTAATGTAGGGCTCTTTGCAAAAGGGGAGAAAAAAAACATGTTGCTAATTGAGTTTGCCTGAAAAAAAGACATTTAAAACTCATCATTTCATTTTACAGTCCTTTTTGTGGCACATTGTGTTTAGAAAGGGGAAGGGGAACACTAGTGGTGTTTCACATCCATTTGGAGGTTAATGGTCAAGTTTCAGGCTTTTAAATGTGGTAAAAACTACACTGAAAGGATTTACTTTAATTAATTGCAAAGTGTGATTTTTTTCCCCAATATTTGTGAACTCTTGCCATTCAAAACTTACCTACAGAAAACGGTCCGTTTATGCAAGATAAATACCAATTTTAATCTTTTTTGCTTGCAATCAGAGTAATCCGATAATTTTGCCAAAACATTTTGCCTGTATTTAAAGATATTTTTTGAATAATCAACACATAATTCACTGCTAAATGACTTGAAACGTACCTAAAATCACTTTCTGCTTGGACTTCTGCAACAGAAACCCTTTTTGCTTTTCATTTCTTTCTCTTCTTTGTTTCCTCAAAGGAAAAAAAAAAAGTTTGGAATAGACTGCCTCTGATTTGTGAGGCCATCCTGAGACTATACATTGTCTTCCACCACAATGACCCCTAGCCCTGTCTAAACACAGGCCTTAATGACTCATGGTTGGTGGGCACACTCCTTGGTTATAGGGCTCCGCAGGCTGTGGCCAGGGCAGGGAGAGGACACTAGGCTCCAGGATTGAGTGGACTACACACAGACATTAGTACCCTTGCTTCTGGGTTGTATTGCATCAATGTCAGTGGGTAAAAACATGTCCTCGATCTTCAAAACCACACCCTGAGGGCTGAGAAAAGCACCTGCAGACCCCTTATCTATCAAAAGATAATGGCCAAAGTCAAATCAGTCTTTCTCTGAAAGCACTCAGCTGTTGCGCTGCAGCAGGATGTGGCGAGTTGTACAAATTAGCCGAGGCCCCGTTACTCTCAGATAAGCTATTGTCCTGAAACAGCACTACATCCTTTTAGCGTCCCCTGCTTTTTCCACAAAAAAAATGGGAGGTCTGCAAAAATATCCCCCTCTATAAAATGAAACGAGGAAAAGGGAGCTCGGGGTGAGAGAGCAGGGAAATCATTTACGGTAGCATGATGAAGTGTCTGTTTCTCCCGGCAACAAACAACTTAACAGGTGCCTTAAGAGAAGGAGTTGTCCTATAATCGTAAAAGCTTTTTTGATCATTTAACCTGCACATCCAATCAATCAGCTGGGGAAGCAGACATACAAGCATGCTACACAGTACACAAGCAAGTATATTACACAAAAGGTTAATAGCTCAGAGAGAAACTGGGGAAGGTCAAGAAATAAGTGGAGAAGATGTATAGTAGGTACACTGGCAGGATTCACAGGGACTAGGGCTCTATATACAATGATGTATCATTTTCTGGTATGTCAGTGAGAATAATTGTATTTTAAGATGTAAATTCTTAAACAACCCACTGCACGTGTGCCATGTACAGTATAAAAACACTGTACTGCTTCTCTCTTTCTCCCCCGATTGGTTTTAAATAAAGGTTTCATGGGTGATTTATGCTTACTGAAAGTATCAGAGTGACTCTATCATTAAATACACATCAGAGGAGGAGGAGGAGTTGACAGAGTTTTGACAGATGAGCCTGATAGCACTGAGAATGGCACAGAACCTCACCAGCTGGTAGTGGACCTGACGCCAACTGCCCATCTAGGCTGGCAGCTTGCTCTAACATGCCAGTCGAGACCTGTGAGGGCTCAGCTCACGACCAGCATAATGCCAGAGGGTATCAGATGCCAAACCTTCACAGTCGGCTCTCAGATGGAGCAACTGAGGCATTTAATCTAAGGAGAGTGAACTAAAAGTAATGCAGGACATAACTGAAAATAATAGAAATGGACATTTTAACTAGAGCTAATATGGACAAGGAGAATTTGGCCCACTTTAAAGATGAAAATGAATAAAAGAGGATCCCCCTGTAAATCCTGCACATGTGGTAAATACTAAAAATTTCAGTCAATAATTTCAAAAACCTACTGTTGTCAAGTTAAATAGAAATACATCTTAGTTCATCAACAATGAGAAAAATATTCTACCTTATGTGACTCTCGGTCTTCTCTGAAGAGACCTGCAGGACTCACAGAATCTCTCTTCTCTCTTCTCTCTCTATTCTTTACTCTCCTGTCTCTACATTAAACATTTAACAATTTCTGAAAGAAACCCCTGTCGAGAGTAAATTCCACACATCTAAATCACAGTGAGCCTGTTGCATCATAGTGTGTCAAAACATCAGAGCGAGCTGACAGATATGGACTAAATTACAAGTCTGCTTGGTGTAAATCTAAAATTGTAGGAATGCAGCACCCGTGCTGTTGTTCCCTGAAATTAGTGCAGTAAGTGGTATCAATCAATACATTTAATGTAAACAACTCATTTTATATACAGAATATGCAAACACAATTTCATACATTGGAGAGACCTTTGCAACTTCAACAGCACTCGTGGCCAGACAGTATACATTTACAGGTTTTACATTTAAGGTGCATTGATGTTAGACGTTAGGCAAGAATGGTTGAATGAAATGAAAATTTAAATAATTTAACTGAAAATGTGTTTGGCAGAGGGATGGTACTATCGAGACATTTACCTGAATAAGATTGTTTTTTCCCTTTCATTTGTTCGTGTGTAAAAGTATGTGCAATATGTTTGCATCACCACAAATGTAATTATCAAATAAGAATACGGCAGGTTTAAAACTGGATAATTCTGGCAACTGTAGGATGGACAGCAAAAGTGCTTGAGTTTTGCACCCTGCATAGAGTAAGTGTGCAGTGAGTCAGATTAACCAACAAGAAACAAAGATAGAAAAAATTAGGATGAGTTAAATGTCCAGGTTGAAATGAACTAGTTAGTTCTGATCAAAGAGGACTTAATGACTTAACATATTTGTGAGACACGGGATATTTTGGACTTTTTAAGGACCTACAGACATCCTGCAAACAAACAGACTCACGCTGAGACACACTGGCAGAGATTCAAACTCAACTCCAGCTGCTACACATGGAAAATACAGACAGATCAAGAATATCAAGGGGGGTGGGGAACAGCAGAGGAAAAACAGAGACGTAGAAAAAGAGAATGGGAGATCCAGAGACTTGTCAGTCATGGCAATGAACACTGACAAGCCAACTCTGTGGATAATGTTTCTGCCACTGAGCACTCTAATCACAGTGTTCTTAGTCAAAACCAATCCCCTCATATCTGTATACTCGCAAAGTGCTGGGATGTTTATAGCAAACAGCTGAAAGAATTGTACAAAGACAGGGTGTCAAGGCAGGCAGACCCACTCACATCTCTACCATTGTCACCCGCTGTGAGGAGCACATGGAGTCGGAAATGCAGGGGGAAAGACAGAGAGAGACAAAAAGGAAGAGGAGAGGTAGAGAGTGTACACCAAAAAAGAAAAGAATGAAAGAAAGTCAAAGATGGCAGTTTTAAACACACCCGAGCAGGTAGTGCCTGTCAGAACACATTGCCATCCTCTAATTGGGTCATTTTTGATACCCCCTACCACACGGTGCCAGCGTATTGATGGGGAGGTGTCAGGATGCCAAGAGCCTGCGAGGCCTTACTGGCACCGAATCAAAGCAGGCACAAACGCTGCCCGCAGACAATCTGGCAAGCCCAAGCACACACAGGCGCAAGAACATCCAAAAACATGGCCCCACAGCTCCCGCCTGTACCACCGGGGCGTAATTGGTACATGGGCATTCCGGAGCGTTTTCAAAGGAGGGAACTTAATCCACATGTGTACTATGAAATTGGCTATTTTGTACCCAGCTTCCCCCCTGTCTTACTCTCTTGCTCTCTTTCTCACCCTCCCCCAGTTTGCAACCCTTCCACCGATTTAGCACTCGGAATATGTCTTGTTTCTCTCGCTTCCTCTCTGTCAACTATCAATTGCCACTCTATCTCTCTCTCTGAAATCGCCCCAGGTTTGACCACGACGTCTTAGGTTGTGAAGGCGGACAAGGATGCCTAATCTTTACTCGGTGCTCAGCTTGACAAGATTTCACTCGTTTGGAGTTTGTCTGCAGTAGTGTTTGTGTCTGTATGTTTGCGTGTTGGTATGTCTGTCTGCACTGTAAGTATGCAGATCGGGAGAGCCTAAAACAAATTAAATCTGTTCATCATGTGCTTGCACATAAAGCTGTGGAGTTGGGTTTAAGGGTGTGGGTTGTGGATTGATGCTTACAGTAGGATGTGGGTGAGCCAAAGCAAGCACATCCTACTCCTCTACTTAGACTCGCAATCTTGAAATCTGAATGCTCCCAAACAGTAACATCCTCTCATGTGTATCTTGTGTTTTGTACATTCCTGCGTTGAAGAACACTGTCGCATCTCCTCTTCCTTTGTGTGGTGGAGTGTGCCTTCCAGCCAGCCTGGCACTGACTGGCACATGGAGTAAACCAACTCCAGCTGCTTTCTGACCGAGGGGAACTTGTTTAATTAACCACGCTCCGGTTCCAATGAATGGGTCGCTTTCGCCCCCAGCTGTTGACCAGTCTGTGGCACCCCGGGGCCCTGATGGGGACTGGCATATCACCCCTGGTCCGGTCCGATCCACGTTTCCCAGACAAAGATGGACTCTGCCTGTCATGCCAGGATGTATCACGCCTGAGCCCTCCTTCATAAATTAAACATGAGATCTGGAGGAGTTCTTTTAAAAAAGGAAAAAGACCCAGAGGATGTTTCTCTGCTCAGATTCACCCACGCTGTTTTTCTTTCCTTTTTTTTCTATGACTCGGACTCACTCAGACATAGAAAAAAGGAAGAATGGGGAGAAGGTATAAACAGGTGCAGAGGTGAATTAGAAAACAGTGCCCTCAAAGACTTTCTCAAGTGTGTATTTGTGAGTACTTGTGTGTGGGCAATCCATGGTGGCCTGAAAGAGCACTTCAAAGAGTCCTCTGATGGTTGTCTGGCCTTTTCCATGTGCTTTTGGGGACGCACTCATGTGTACAAAATGAACTCAGCTTTTAAGCATTACTCATCCTGTGTGTTAAGACTATAGCTTCAGTGCAGGTGGATTAGTAAACAAAGTTTCACCTTGACAATATGTGAGTTTCTTTAACTCAAAAAAAAAACCACATTGTACTATTAAATTGTCTTGTCTTTCCCTTTATTTGTACCGTATTTGGTATGAAATATGAAACTGAAGTTGAAATACAATCAAATACTGTAGAGTATTTCAATTGCTCCTTTGCCCAAAATCTATCATATTTAAACACAAAGCACAGCAAGGTTGTACATGCTGAATGTGACCCCTGAGGGTAAATACATGCAGACGCATGTAAACACCACATCAGAACAAGACCATCTCATCATCATAACCATACTATAACCCTGCCCCCACCTTCCGCACTTACTACAGCTATGAATCACAGGACCAGTTGCCACCAAAGCCACAATGCACTGGGGTATGTGTTTACGTTTCTCTTTGTTTATCCTATAGGTGTTTTAGAATCAAGGCATGGTTGACAGAAGCTTGCGGCCTGAAAAAAATTAGATGTGCACTGGCAATGTCCACGGCAACTCACTTAGCGAGCTTGAAATTAGCTCAAACTAAAGGTGCTGTTGCTATTAAGATTGGGAATGCCATATTTTCAATGAAATATCTCATTGTTTCCAACTTCTAAGTGCAACATCTCAACAGTGCTAATTGTTCTGTCAGTAGCTTTCCACTCTGTTCCCACTCTCGTCCTAAATAAATCAGACTTCACAGGAGAAGTCGAATGCCAAAGAGACATTCTGAAAGGTAATGTCACCACCCAGCTGTAGTGGAAGTCTCTCTAAATCTAGTGAGAGCTGCAGTGCCACCAAGAGAGCTCATTTCACCAGCATCTGGATGACAGGTCGTGCCATCACCAAGCACAATTGTCACCTTTACAAGTTGTCATGCATCTTGTGTCCTTGATGCTGTGATAATGCACACTGGAAGGGTGTCATGTCATCACCTGCACCCCTCAACGAATCATGTGTGAACATAGCAAAGAGACAAAGACTATCAGCACCCAAGAGCAAATGAAAGCAATGGTTTTTTTTTTTTTACCTTTAAATATATATGGTTTTAGTTTTTCTTACATCTGCACAACTCCCACAAGAGCACTGTGATTTTTTTTTTTTTAAGATCTTTGAATCTAAGTTAGACTGCCTTTTTCTGCTCCACTCTATTGCCCAGCTCATGCAGCCTCCAACCCTCATCCCCTATCCACCTCCCCTTGTCATTTTTTTTTTCCTGTGAGTCCATGGCAGAGTCCACGGGAGCCCCATTTGCCGTGACATATGGCGAACAAGGCAGGCACTGCGAGCGAGTGGCCCTGTCTGGAGCTGTGACTTAGTGTCGTCCCTCAGTGCCTTTGGCAGCACAGGGACAGAGGGATGAAGGGGATGGAGGAAGAGGGAGAGAGGAGGTACAGAGACAGAATAAGGGTGGGAGTTGGGGCAGAGGGGGGGATTCATGCCGGAGTTTTCGCCCTGGAGACACACTGGCAGTCCTAAGATTAGAGGGGTAATCAATCTCAGCGTGGAGCCGGCCAATCCCACCGCCCCTCGCCCTGGCAACCTGGCCTCTTCAGGTGGGGGCAGGGCTGCGGGGAGCAAAGGAACACTGACAGGGGGGACAGAGAGGAGAGAGAAAGAGATGAGGAGAAAGAATATGCTTTATTAAGAGTCATTTGTCCTTTAACAAGCCTTGGTGCTGGACAGGTGATGAAGCATAGCACCACAAACACATATGATTACTGTCATTGTTGTTTACAGGCTTAGCTGCCTCTGTCACCTCACTAGGGAAACCTTGTTTTGGGTGCTCCTTACACACATATGCCCTGAGCTGTGAGGCACCAGTGTTGGGTCATAGTTAAGGCCATGCTGATCCAATAGTAAGACCACTACATGGATCAGTTATCAAAAAAAATAAGGGTTAAAACTTTTGAAAAACATCCACTTAGACATAATTAAAATACTTCTATTTGCACACTTTGTGCAAACAACCACAATGAGAAATAGCAACATGCAACGTGTTAACAACAGTAGCCACAGCAGCTGCTTGCCATCGTTATGTCAGCTATGTTATTTTATGCTAAAGAAGGGGAAAAAGAAGAATGACAGACTGCTAAGAGTGCAATCTGAGTGTTGTAAGGGGCGCAATCAGTGTTGGTTGGCTTTAACACCAAAGAAACTTGATAGAACACTTCACCACACAAGGGAATATGATTAGATTTTACAAACGACAACAGCCAAAAAGTGTGCATTTTGTTGGAAGTGATGAAGAACAATCAAAAAAATCCTGATAGTAAACTTGTGGAACTTACAGTTAACATACATTTTTAATGTTTGAATAATGAATGCCAAAATCTCAAGTTTCACAAGATAACATCAAACCAAAACACAGAAAACACTACAATGGTGAGCCATACAGCCAACATCTGGAGCTCAAATGTGTGCCCAAGTAGACAGAACACTAGACAGACTCAAGCAGCATCTCTTCAGGCCCACCAGTTTCCAATTAAGATAGCACAGTTTAAAATCATTTTGATAAAGCGTTTATTCTATTAAAAAAAGAGTCAGTACTGAAATACTGAGTCTTGTTTCATGTGTGTTAATATTTAATAATTTTAAACAAAGTATGAGTGAGAAATTGAATTTTAGAAATATAAAGAAAAATATATGCTGGATGGCCAAAAACACAATACTGAACAATCTCTACTGTCATGTTACAAGTGTAAGGGAGAGCTTTGGACAGAATAAGCCTGCAGTCATCTTGAGCCATCATGGTAAGTTAAGTGTGCTAATTTACAGATCAGTTACCAATTACTGCCAGAAAAAATACTTTTTTTCTGATGTATAACAAACACTGGAGTGCAAATTACAGTGTTTTATGTGTGATCAAGGAGAGGGGTGGCTTCTTTTCCTACCACTGGTTTTAGCAAAGGTCTATAGAGCATATCTTCAGCTAATGAGCTACAGAGGACTGCACACTAGTTGGAATTACTCGCAGTCACCTTTACTAATTACCATCAATGTCTCCTAATCCAATGAATGCATGCACATCAATTACTATCCACAAAATCTACTACAAAGATGAACTAGAGAAAAATATGTAACATAATGCAATAAGGAGAAGACTGCTAAAGGTGTAAAAAGAGAAGAAATATTGAAATACAGGCAGGAAATATCCTCACGAGGCCTTTTACAGATAAATGAAATAATTAGACCCAACTCCCCAGTGGCCTTTACCATTCTATTTTATTTCTAGGGAAATAATTAGAAATGTTTTTTTTCCTCTCTTTTGCAAAGCCTGTTTTTTCATCTTTAATCTTTAATCAGTGTGGAACATTTCCCTTTGGGCAACAAGGTGCTTTATGTTAAGATGTAATACTCCGTGGTAATACAGAGTTTGCATCACAAGGATAAAAGCATCATGTATCAACCAGTGTAAATGCTTTGCTGCAGTAACTTTCTTTATCAAACTAATGCATTTATATATGTAACAAAGCAGGTAGTACTGAGGTAGGAAAGCTTGTTTTAATTGGGCCAAGAGGTCTGAACTGAGTCCCATCTGTGGTGTGGTAGGGACTTAATTATAAGCAAACATGGCTACCTATCGATACACCACAAAACCGCAGCGAGGAAGAGGGTTAAGAATAATCTTGACGCCCTGCGGGTCATCGCACACTGTAAACAACATGGATTTATCCAAAAACAAGACAGAGAAGGAACAGAACATAACAAGTTGTATGAAATCAATATGAGCCAAAACAAGAATCAAAGCTGGAATAAGGGAAATTGGGTTAAATTGGACTTTTTGTTGTGCTTGATCAAATATCGTGCAGCTAGAGATGAACCTTAGGAGAGAATAGCAATAACAGAGTAATGCTTAAGAAGAGATTGAGGGTCCATATCTAGATAAAGTCAATCCAGGTCCTTATGACACTACACAGTGGACGAGGGCATAGATTTGAGACATGCTGTTAGGTCCCTCTCATGAGCCCATAAAGCCATTGTAAAGTGGAGACAGGCATGAGTGGTAAGCCAAGGGATTGAGGGAGGAATTCAACGTGTTGTTCGCCTCCAGTTGTGGTCCATAACATCTAAGGCTAGCTGCGTGGTTCATCTGTGATCCACGCTTCCAGGCACTTGCATTAATTGAGCTCATAATTGAATAGTTGTCTTCATTAGTTCCAGTCCCTTGCTTACGAGTCTCTGTTAACGGATTACTGGGGAAAGGTCTTCTTGGAAAGCTTATAGGAGAACATTTCCGTCCTCCTGCACTCATTGTTGTGCCGTTACGTCAACGACAAGAAGGGAGCCATCTCCCATGGCTGACCAGTGACACAATGTGTGTTCCCATAGCAACCATGGCTTTTCAAGACACCAAAGAGATACACAACAGCCACGTGGAAGCGGCTTGTTGAATGGAAACAATCGACCAAAGTCATTAATATTCTTGTGGAGGTTCAGGCTGCAACACAAAAGCTTTACCTGCAGGAAGGCTCTTCAAGCAAATGCATCACCTCAGCCGACTCAACGTTAATCTCATCGACAAATCTTAAAAATAAAAAAAAATCACAAGATCTGAAGTTAATACTAAGATTTGTGATTTGAATGCAGCAACACCATGTTCTGCTCACACAGCTTAGAGAAGTATGAAAAATGACCCAAATATCAAAGAGGCATGGGCCAAGTTCTGGCAAGAAAATTCTATCCTGTTTGATTGAGAGGGGAAAAACAGGTACACAAATAAACAGCATGCATAGAGACAGGCCAGACATCAGCACTGTGATGTGCTTGGGGTTGTGCAGCATGGTAGAGAAGATAAAGGGAAATTAAAGGAAAGGTCCCTGACCCTCTCCGATAGCTCTAAATGCCTTGCAATTTTCCACAGGAGACGAAAATCCTCCTCCACAAATGAAGGGCTGCGTCTGACCTCTTCCAAGAGCGCAGGAAGTTTAAGAGAGGTTGACAAAAAAAGAAAGACTCAAAGAGAGGCGAAATGGTAATTTGACTTGCGAACAGACATTTCTAACCCCTTTAAGGTGCATTTTAATAAATCCTCAGCAATTTGCATCTCCTGCGCTCAGCCAATTATTATGGCATGCGTCAGATTGAGGCAACATCTATAGAAAGTCTGACACTGTCAAACGGGCAAACAAAATGAAGCCTAAAAAGGTGGCGTCACAGCAAGCAGGCCCAGCTCTCACGCAAAGACTTAAGGACAGTTGTTCCCCTCATTAGAGCATCATTTGGCAATAATTATCTTTAAGTGCTCTCAAACATCTTGGAGAGGTGAAACAAACTGTGCAGAGCTCCAAGAAAAATTATGACAGGTAACTAGAAAGAGCCACAAAAGTGGTCGTCAGACATGCATTGCATTGACTGTCAGAGCTAATCAACATTGCAGTGGCACTGAATGACATATTAAACAAATTTAATCAAATGAAATTTAGGTGCAGTTTGGGTGGGAGTGGGGCTGGTGATCAAGCCACACTTTAAAATATCTTCCAGTCTGCCACAGACACCTCACATATGTCTACCTTGGAGCACAGACACCTTTTCTCCTCTCACCAAAACGGATTCACCCATTTCCTGGTACCTAACAGCTTCACAAATAGGAAGTGACTGAGCCGCCCTGGAACAAACAACGCCCCAAAGCATCAAAAATTGATCTTATATGAATATTCAACAAGGG
This sequence comes from Lates calcarifer, assembly GCF_001640805.2. Lineage (NCBI taxonomy): Eukaryota > Metazoa > Chordata > Actinopteri > Centropomidae > Lates > Lates calcarifer. Next base: position 7,283,917 of record NC_066847.1, on the reverse strand, counting down.
AGCATAAGAAACTGAATTCCTCATTTTCACCTTCCTTCCTTTCCACCATTGCAGCTTTTTCTCTAACTGCATAATTAATGTGTGAACAGCAAAGTGTGAATTTGTTTGTGTTGCAAAATAAAGAATGGTGGGAATTTATAAAAAGAAGACAACTCTATTCCTTTGTACTATTTAAATGAACATTAGGGTAATCAGAGAAGGAGGAGGTGGATTTGCAATTAATTGTAGCTGAAATTATACAATATATACATGTATATATATTTGTTATTCCTGAGTTTATTCATTTGTAATTTTAGTAAATGAAAAACTACTTTCCTTCTGTGGTTGGTGGTCGACTGGTGCCTTTCTTAAAAATACAAAGTAGCAGTGATTTTGCTCATAAACTTCCAGTATTCTATATTGTGTAAAAACGCATTTAGACGCTTACAGTATATATCTATATTTTTCCACCAAGAACATCTACTTTTTATATTATTGGAAAAAACACTGAATGTTTTACAAAGCCATACTACGTTTGCTCAAAGCCATACATTACCTCCATCCCTAGATTTGTCAGGCTCAGCACGTGTAGTGTGACGTGGGCTCAGCAAGACACAGCGCACGCACACACACACGCTCACACACTGTGTCCACCCACCAACATTATCTCCCCTGCTTGTTAATGGGGACAGCTCACACAAACGCCCTAGCAGAAGTGAAAAATCTCCAGCCCCTTGCCCAGATTTGTTCCCCTGACATCAATCGTTGATCCTGTAATATTTCCCACCTTTTGGGGTTTTCTGCCCCAGTCGTTGATGTGCTTTTAAAATGCATGTGTGCCATTTGGCTCCAAGTATACAATTGGGTATACACACATAAAACAGAGGAGAAAAAACAGTGGTAGTGAGGGGTTTTACAAGCTAAAGGGATTTTTTTTTTCCAAAAGGTACACAGATACCCTGAGGAATAGATTTACTGGCCTAGAATCGCCTGTCAAGATGTGATACATTCAGAAGTTTTGCAGCGATTAATCTAGACAAATAAATGCATTTGTGATTCCTCCTCATATATGTGTATGTATGTGTGTGTCTGTAAGAGGGGAGGAGGGCACTGGCGGGAGTTAGTATGCTGAAGGTAAGTCAGTGGGCCGGCAGGTAAGTAGGAGACAGAGCGGAGTAATCAGGCTGCCCACAGCCCAGTGGCACAGAAATCACACACATACACATATACACACGCACGCGCGCGCACGCATGGACGCATGGACGCACGGACGGACGGACACGTGTGTGTGTGTGTGTGTGTGTGTGTGTGTGTGTGTGTATAGAGAGAGAGAGAGAGCCCTCCAATCGTTCATTTTCCTAATGATCTGCAGAGCAGCAGGAGGCAAGAAGCCATGTTGACTGGGAGACCTCTGCCTTAACCCTCACTCAGAGCAGCAGTACTAATGATACTGTGTCAGTCTTGCACTGTTGAGTGTATTTGTCGGTTTGTAAACTGCTTTTTTGTTATTTGAAGCACAAGTTTAAACTTTGTATCGTAACTTACTTTTAGCTCAAAGTCAAACACAAAAAAATCACTTTTGTCCATCTGGCTTCTCAAAAACTCATTTCATTTGAAAATAAAAATTTACATAGTAAATATGCAATAATATACCATACCTCCAATTAACACCCTCTTGACCTGGGCCAGCAAGAGCCCCCAGTATGTCTAACACTATATATACCCTGTGACCCTCACTCCCACCTTCTCGCCTCTTTTCTCCTCACTTCTGCTGACCACAAATTCTCTGTAAATATTTCTGGGAGGGGTAAAGGGGGGGGAAAAAGAGAAAAAAAACTTTTACCCACGCATTTAGGCAAATATCAGGACGGCCGCGGAGGCGAGGTGGCCCTGGGTGGCCATTAGGATGCAGCAAGCAGCGTTTCCATGCAGACACCATCTCCACATGGAAAGGTCACCTCCCTCCCTTCGCGGGTAAATACGCAGACGTATACAAATGCGGTTGCGTGCTGAAATGGCTCACCTTAAGAAGGCATTAGGCTCTCTTCCACTGAACTTTACATCCCTCTCTTCCATTATCTTAACCAATGGCATTTCAACCTCTTCCAAAGTAGTGGAATGCTCCTAAACTACGCAAAGCCATTAAGTCTGCATCTTCAAAAACCAAGAGTGATTCTCACTTAGCTGAACCAAAAAAAATTTTGAAAAATTTGAAACAATTAAACTGGTACATGGTAATATGATTTTATCATTGCCACTGGTGTATGAATTAAATTTTAACAAGCAGACAATTTTACTTTGATAACATTATTTTGAAAACATCCATTTTAAGACATCAAATGTACACAGGTCTACTAAGCCTGTCTGTTGTTATCATTACAAAACAGCACAGCAATAGGGAGTGACACTGATTGACCAACAGTTCATCCTGTTCGACTTGAGATGTGACTCAGTGCTGTTCTCTGCGCTTTTCTCCCCTTTGAGTCCTATGTGCTTTAGGTTCACTACGAGGCCTTTAGCACCCAACCTGCCTACCGGGCCCTGTAAGGTTTGCTGCTGTCAAGTCGCATCTAGCCAGGAGACTAACCCAAACTGTCAGTGCCCCGCGTCCATTACCAACACACCTGAGCTGGGGCACGCCTTCTACTCCAGCCCTGGGCATACGAGGCCTCGAGTCAGTGCTGACTGTTGTGCAGAGGTGCAGGAGGGTTAGGTCATACTACAGGAAGCCTTGCTTTAGAAATGATGGGAAAGGGAGTGGAATATTTTAGAGAAGGGTCTGGGTTCTCTTCTACTTCTAATGTATTTTTCTCTCTCTCCCTATATGTAATTTTTTGTCTTAATTTTAAATGGCAGTAGGTTAAACATGTGTATCTGGATGTTGCTACATAAATAAACTGAGGCTTTTTATGTATCAGCTATTTCTTTTTTTACTTCATGTCCAAACCACGTGTAACTCCTGGGTTATTTTCTCAGCTTCATTTTCATACTACTACATCTACTTCTGAGGGATTTCTTTACCTATAAATCCTCTTCATTCTGTGTTTTTCTTCTACTTTCATCCCTTGTCTGTCCCCGTCTTTCCCTCTTGTTGCTGGTCTTTCCCTTTTTCCCTTTTGTTGCCTCTATCTTGCCATCTCCCCCAGTCCCAGGGGGTGGCCAACTTACCCCTGGCACCAGATCCCAGCGGATGCACGGAAGCCCCACCAATGCTGTGCAAGCAGCTCTGCGGTTAGCTTCTTGCGCAGTGCCGAGCCTTGTTCCCGTGGCACTCTCTCCCAAAGGGAATTCCCACCAGAGACAATGGGCAGCTTACCAGGGTAAACAACAGCCTCCTCCATGCCAGCCTGCCACAAAGGTACAGAGAAAAGGGAATAAAATTGCAAATATGATACAATACTCCACAGTTGCAGAGGATCCAGCCACAATACACAAAGCTAAGTCAGAGGCATCCCTCTCAATGCTTTAGACATTTAGAATCAATGGTTACACAGTCGCACTCACAATATGTAATTGTGGCTCCAGCTGCCTCTTTGATTTAGTCAAACAATTGCTTTAGTTTGCTGGAAAAATCTATAAGAAATAATTTTCAGTATCACCGATGGAAAGGGAAAAAAAAGTCTCATCAAGAAAATGCAATGAATTATGGTGCAGCTGGAAACCAAGTGCAGTGAAAAAAGTAAGCCTGTCTGATGTCACGATTATGTCAAAGCATTTGTGAGAGAGGCTGATATAAAAGGATGGTTTGGTCTTGAAATTCATATCCACTTACTGCCAGAGCAAGCCTGTATACCTCTCCAAGTAATGGCTGTTTACAAGATAAAAGAAGAGGAAAAATAGCCACTTTTCCCTGCTCAGACATGAAATCCTCTTATGAAATTAGGCTGATAAAGGGGCCCTGTGACGTCGGCCATTTTTCCCCACGTCAAGAAAACCTTGCCTGTGAGCATTATTAATGGCATCCTTGTGGCATGTCATTTTTCTACATCTCCAGCGCGCTCCTAACAACAACAGCAGAGGGCTGGGCCTGCTAGGCGCTTTGTCAGAACAACAGTGGAGTCACCACACAGCCCTGTCAAGTTCTCAGAAGCAGGCACAACCTGGGAAGAGCCACAAAACACACTTTGCTGTGTGCATAAAAGCCAGGGGTTAATTTTTGTTGGTTCCTGGTTGCCTTCAGAGGGGGTAGAGTGGAAAAATGAAGCGGGGTTGAAACAAATAGCAGCGTCGGGAGAGACGTGTGGCCTTCGCTTAAACAGAGCTATAAATCAGCAGACTGACATGGAGAGAGAGAGAGGGAGAGGAGAGAAGAGAGGGGTGGGGGGGGGGGGGGGCAAAGCCAAAAGTGAGACAACAACTGCATAACATTACCAATGTTTAGCCCCACCAGCCTACAGGATTAACTCTTCCTATGACCTGTATATAGTTGTTTTATACCGTATATTTCTATTTTCTTTCATGTTCTTAGTACAGTGGGCACGTTTCACTTCATTTTTTTTCCACTCTGGTGAGGTCATATACGAGTGTAGCCCATCATATATGTGGCTATGTTGACCCCCTACCCTTTAACTTTATTCATTCACACATATACCTCTAGCATTGTATTTCAGGTGCTCATGGGACATACTTTACTGAAGAGAAGCAGAACAAAAACCCCTCATGTTTAAACCACAGGACACACCTCATATAGCATGCTCTCAGACATATTTTTCAGAGAACACAATTTATGTTTGCTTTAGTATGAATGTGTATACATGTGCACGTCTGCTAACACAAGTGTGTGTATGCCCATACAGTATGTGTGTGTGTGTAGATGCATTTCAGCATCTACTTCAGCACAGGTGAGGATTAACAAGCCTCTTTGGAGTTGCAAAGCGGAAGGGGGTGAACATGCATGTGGATTACATATAGCGAGCATCATCTTGCAGTGATGCTTTTAATGAAGTCTTGTGTGTTTAAACCTGCAGGTGTGAAAAGGCCCACACCGCGTAAGGCTGTAGCATGCCAGGTAACATAAGGCTTGCCAGATTGCTAATACATTCTGGGTCTGTCCATAAGCCCAGGCAGAGGCAGAATCCAAGAGATATCTTATGTGCGGCCGTGCATGTTCCAGCTGCGACCCACCCTGTGTCACTCATTTTGTCCTGACTTGTGAGGGATTACCACAGTGTGGGCTTGTGCTGAGGTGGCAAAATAGAAAGGGATAAGAGGAGGAGAGGGAGCTATACCGGGCTGAATATGTCTGTGTTTTACATACAGGCTGAGTCTCCAGAAAACCTGTAGCATTTTGATTGGATCCTGCTGAGGGAGACATTAATGTATATCATCTACTGCTATTAGAGTGTTTACAAAAGAAGCAAGTGGAAAGATACAGCATGGGTTTTACAGAAGTAACATAGCAGATCAGGTTTAGGTAAAGCTGGATAAAATCAAATAGGATAGTCACAGGTATTCTGACTTCATGCTTTGAAAGTGAGCCTAATAGTACGTTTTCAACAACACAGTAACAGGGACAAAAAGGAGGTTTGGTGTGCTTGTGTGATATAGCAAAGCATGCAATTGCCTGCTGGATTTCCACAGTTTAGGCGCAAAGTATGTGCAAATTATTTCATTCACCTGACACCAAAGAACAGCGGTCGCCTGGCGCTTTGAGAGAAAATTAAATTAAGCGCCCAGAAAATGTTAGAGGAAAACTTGGAGGATATAGAATGGATTTTTGGCTTTAAATCTGATGGAGCTTGATACTAATGCGGTATAAATCCTCGCCTTTCATTATAGTATTATATGAAATGCATTGGAATGGAGCAACGGATCCTATTTGACATTCCGTTACCAGAGCAGTTGTGCACAGCTTCACACTTAAGCCCTTTAAAGCTAATACATAAATGTAACATTACATATAGCTGCAGCGCTCAACAGCAGTTTTTTTTCTCCTTCTTCTCACTGAATCAGCAAACACATGAGATGATTCTCCCAAATGGTTTAATTACTCAAACAGATTGAGGAGCGTAATGATGTTTTGCCTCTCCAATGGCAACAATGCTGCTAATCGGCTCAGCTATTATTCTGACAATGAAAATGAATCATAAGATGCTTGTTCCTTTTTTACAATATGTTAATGTCGCACACTGTAATCGACTGGGCTCACGGAACGACTCAGAGGCGAACACTGTGCAGTGAATGTGTTCACAGAATTTTCCGATGTTACATCAAGATCAAAGAAAGGATGCCACATTTTTGCCTTTTTTTTAAATCATTTAAAGAACTTCTGTTTTTGGAGGGAGCTGGGTGAGAATGCTCTTTGTCTCTCTTAGTTTTAACAGATTCATCCACACACACAGACATGCATAAACCCATCTACATAGTCTAAATTATGAAGACTAAAGAAATGAAAACATTGATTATAAGAGCCTTCTTCATGAGGAAGGCAAACAAGAAGTCACTCCTAAACAAAGACAAAGAGGGCTTCCCAAATGCATCTGGAGAATGGATGAATTAACTTTTCCCAGTGCAGGTTATCACTGATGCACCTAATTGTTAACCAGTCTGCAGTAGGCCACTGAGGAAGGACTGGGACCTTGCTAGCTTGCCTGTACTGCAGGTGGTGGGTGCTAGATGGGGTCCATTTTGTCCCGTGTCATTTGCCATGAGGGGACAGCGCAGATGCATTGTGCCCTGTAGCGTGGTTGTGGCAGCAGCACGTTTGGGCTCCATTGTGCTGCGATTATGTAGGACGAGCACGCCGCCTGCTAATCCGCCTGTGGGAGGGTGCATGCCTGTGAATTATTGCACTTTGGGAGAGAAAAAAAAGAAGACGACGGAAGAGAGGGAGGGGGAGAGAGAGAGAGAGAGAGAGAGAGAGAGAGAGAGAGAGAGAGAGGGATATGAGGAGCACAGGAAGAAGAAGAAGGAGAAGAAGAGGAGGATGAGGAGGAGGAGGAGGAGCGAGAGACACAGAGAGAGAGAAGCCCCCTTGGCTGTGATTATGAAATGGTCTGTCACAGATTAAGGCTACAGGGATGCAGGCAGAGATGAGCCAGAGCCTCCCACAGACACACTGGCTAGTCAGGCTGCTTCATTGAGCTTACCTGAGGTTATACACGCCTCGCATCCATCGATGGATGTACAGCACACACACACGCAGTGAGGGAAAAGAGGGAGGAGGGGAAGGCAAGAGAAAATGAGAGGGAGGGAGAGATTGAGAACGAGAGGAGAAAGCGTGAAAACAAACATGCTCCAAATAGGCTTGCAATTGAGAGAGAAGGGAAGAAAGAGGAAGAGAGGGAGAGAGAACTGTGCCCAAGGAAAAACACAAGAAAATAAAAGGGAAAAGGGAGAGAGGGAGTTTGAGAAGGCTGGCAGCCACAAAAGGCAGTGACTAAAATAAGACCTGTGTGGCTATTGTCTGTTTCCAGGAGGGCTTTGGTGATAAAAAGCCCACGCTATTTGTCTTTCTCTTGCCTTGCCCTCCTCGAGAGCATAGATACCTGGAGATGTTTTTTCAACCAGAGATAGAGGAGAGAGTATGTCAGGAGAGAACTGAGCACACTATGTGTTCACAAAGTGGAGGTTTGAGTGTCTTCTGCAGGTTTGTATAATTATACTGGGACTCTTTATCCTAAGTATCTATTATTTTTACGGCTGGCAGCTTCAGAGGTGTGCAGCGTTGTGAAAAGGGTCAGAAATACTCAACTCTTCACTGACTGATTGACAGCTACAGGCTGCACAGTTCTGTCCAATCACACGCTCCACTGTCAGGTTGATTCTTCCCCCGGCTTCAAGTGGGAAAGAAAAGCCGTTGCCAGAGTTTTTTACAGCAGAAACATCCACATTTGATTGGCAGGCCGGCCCTCTTTCAGGACAGACAGAGCCAATCAGCTTAATTAGCCCGATGGTATTTCCAGGTTTTGTATCTACAAGGCTGAGATTTGTGAGTAAGGATTTAAGTTTCAGCCTTTTGTTTAAGGATTCACTGGGGCTTGCAAGTCTCTTCCACTGTAAGTCAGACAGGAAGTAAATATGCATCAGCCAGGAGTTTCATACAGGTGTAGACAGGCATTTTTTTTTCTCCAGGTGTGCTGGTAACTCATCCTCTTCTATGCACTGGGAAAAGAAACAAAATGAGTCATACGGTTCGCTGTCTATAAGAAACCTTACCTCAGGGCCATATTGTTGCCCTGATAAAAATAACATTACGTAACTAAGTTACCTTAAAAATCCTTTTAATGGAACACTGACATGTACCAAGAAGAATGTTACTTCTGTCATTCCCAATCTGTGCTCTGAACACCTGTTCTTGCACGACAGAACTCTGGTGAGCGGGTACGATCTTTTGTAAGAAGGTTGTATTGCAGTGACAATCAGTGGCTTACAACTGCTGCTTGTGTGCGCATTCATGATAAAGCTCTGTATATACAATCATCTAATAAATGTTACATCCTGACAATGAGTCTGCCTGATGGTGACCACAACATAAATAGATGCTGTATTGTATGACCAGGTTACCTTGGACAGCAAAAGACTGAAATAACTACTTTTTGTTACATTTCTGTAACATGTTCTGGGGTCTCTTATGGAGATGTAGGAGAAGCAAATGACATTAATTTGCATACTGAGAGTCTATTTATTAGTACTCCTATACAGTGGGCTGCTCACTGAGTCTGTGCAGATACTCAAGGACACAGGGCAGCACTTTAAACAGCATATTAACCATGGGACCCTATTGTGGCCATTCTGCCAGATACATACTGCTCCTTACCCATCAGACCATATTAGATGAAAGGGGATAACCCTTTAAAAGTGGTGAGTTATTACAACATCTCGGCCTGACGTGCCTGTGACAACCCAAGCTGATGCTAGATAATTGCCCTCGTGCTCGCCACTTAATGAACATAATTACCACGTTCTTCGGTGTTCACCCCGTGATTAATTGTTACAACATTTCTTTGTTGGGTTCCGACAAATTACCCCCTCGTACCACCGTTGCCATTTTCACATCAGGCAATCATAAAGTACGCAAGCAGGCACTCATAAAGACAGCCTAGAGCCACTTGAGAGCTATGTTGGGATTATTGAAGGAGGCAGAGGAAGTTAAGGACTCACCAATCAGTCAATTATAATCATTGGGGAAAGGTTTTTGAAGCTGTCATTCTTTGAGGAGACGAGAAGAGGGGGATCTCATGAGTGCTATATCCGGCAAAAGCAGAATGTGTCAGTTAGCTGCACACACACATGCACAAACAATCAAAAGGAAGGTCTAAATAACTACAGATGCCTCAGCAATCATTGCTTGGCACACACAATCACTTTGAGCTCCATGACACCTGTCAACTCAAACCAAAACATGTCCACACAAGCCGAATGGAATAAGTTCTAATCCAATTCTCAGGCTCGCGTTTGGGGGCAATTAGCTCAGGCATATTTCACAGACGACCTAATTGAGATGCTGTCACCCAGTTAAGCAAGGCTTGTCTTAAGAGCATTTGCCTAATAAGCCATGCCCTAATGCAATAAGGTGCCTATTCCCAATCAGCCATGACAAAGTCTAATTTATGCCAGGCCAAATGAGTGAGAGCAGAAGGAGTCTAGGGGCCGAGTAATGATTGTGACCATTGGAAAGTGTGATTTTTGGAGCAAACAGACCAATCCCACCCAAAATACCGCTCTCTGCCCGGAGCGAGGAAGATGAAGTGTGTGCTTAGTATGGCCTCCTGTTGAGAGGGAACGTGTTTCTTTTCTTGGCTTCGCACATCCTCGCACATATATTCACATATGTATATGCACAAACACAGTTCCATGTTCAGACACACACAGACACATGTATACAGTACACACAACCCACAGCGCTTCTGCGTGATTGATTCAGCGGAGCATCAGATCGCTCACTGTGACAAATAGCTGGCTGACAGCCGAACACAAAAAAGCCCACACCCTAACACCTAACCTGTGAGGGGGACTGGGGGCAAAGGAGGGGGCTGACGCAGCAGCAGGCCTCCACAGCTGTCTCCATCATACCTCCTTTTCTCTTTCTCTCACACTAGCCACTTTCTCCCTCCATCCAATTCACTTTTTCCTGTCTTTTTTCAGCTTGCCTTTCTCACTTTCTACCTTTTTTCCTTCCCTTCCAACTTCTGTATCCTCGTCAGTTTCTCTGTAAGGTATTCTGTCCCTTCCTCTATCTCTCTCTCTCTCTCTCTCTCTCTCTCTCTCTCTCTCTCTCTCTCTCTCTCCCTCTCCTTCTCGGGGAGTGATAGATTCCCCCTCAGTTCATTTATCCTGGAAGCGGAGGAGACGGCAGTGTGATGTGATCCATCTCGCCGGCGATGGAGGGAGCGCGGCGTCCCTGATCACAGGCCCTATCAATCTCACTCATAGGGGCCGGATCAGCGCTGCTGTCAGACAGCAGACACACATGGCCTGTTTGCCAGCCTAGGACTTCCTACTGTACCTAGTGCACTAGCACTCACTGGGGATCTGACTGTAGCTGAGATAGGGAGGCACAGAGAGGGGCTGGTGCTGTTTCCAAACTCCAGAGAGGGAGATATTATATTATATTATATTATATGGAGTTTACCACAGAGCTTTAGTCACCTTGTAATTTCAAATGTGACCTTTTTGCTAGTCAACTTATTTTTGTTCAGTGCTAATATGATTAGTCATTAACAGAAAAAAAATATTTATCAACAATTTCTTTTAGTCATTTAAGTCATTCATCAAGCAAAAATGTCAAACGTCTGCTGGTTCCATCTTTAAAAATGTAAGGATTTGCAGATTTTCTCTGTTTCACATTATTGTGATTTGAATACTTTCTGGTACTGTTGCATGGGCAAAATAAGCAATCTGATGTTATCAACCTGCTGCACTCTGAGAACTTGTGAAGGGCAATATGCCCTATTTTGCTGTTTTTTTTGGGGACATTTTATAAAATAAATGATAAATGACAAAAGAAAGTTTGAATTCCCAAAACCAACAGCTTTAAGTTAATTTAGGTGCAAGGTTTTGGTGACAGACCTTTGTCAGGCATAAAACTCACAATATGTAACAACATCTTCAGACTGCATCATGACAGTACAAGAGTCACAGAGTACAGCAACCAAAACTGAGTCAAATCACATTTGAGAAAATTATGCCATCAATATTTGATTAAGACAATCCCTATAATCAGTCCAATAATGTATCCTGAGATGCATGGAAACATAAAATACTGGATAGACAATGGAAAAAGTATGTTTTCAACAAACAAAAGTTTAAAAAGGGGAAGATGGAAAGAAAATCAGAAAACAACCAATAATGGTTGAAATAAAGAAAATTTTTTTAAAAAGTTATACAGTTTTTCAAAAGTCTACTAATAAGGGACAGATAATTACAAAAATAATACAGTTAATAATTAAAACAATAGGTTAGTTAATTTAATAATAAAAATCATGATCTCTATAGGATGAACAGTGAACCATTCATCCACCATCAGGTATCAGGTATCAGTAATCTGAATATTATGATGCTATTTTCAGCCATGCACTACACATTTTGAGTTTTGTCAAATACTAGCAACACAAGGATTACTATTTGAGCAGTAGCATTTCAATCCATGTCTGACCATATTCCCCAACACACTTGCCATATGCTGTATCAAAACACATCAAACTCTCCTTGACACTCAAGTACACAAAATCACCCTCGTCCATGACATAAACCACCCTTTACACACACTCCCCTTTACACACTCTGACACCCCTCAAAAAACACTTCCCTGCTGACGTGTAACACTCTCATGCACTCATCCACAGACACTTCATAACCTGACATGCATCACCCTGACACGCACACACATACACACATCCACACACATCAAAAGCAGTGGGCTGTAAAGTGCTGTCCCTATCCACCCCAGACAGCGTCGACCAATCAAATTAGGTCTGATCAAAACATGCCATTCAAAGCCAGGGCTGGGGTGGGGATTGGGTGTGAGGAGGGAGGCTGTGGGGGTGAGCTGGGGGGGGGGGGGGTTCAGGGGAGCGCAGCCGACGCTCTGACCTTGGGAGCAATTAGCATGACCAGAGAGGAAGAGAGACAGAGATAGACAGAGAGAGAGAGAGAGAGAGAGAGAGAGTGGAAGGGGAGGGTCTGAGCAGAATAAAGAAGGAGGTAATGCAAAAGCACCCCCACCTCACGAGATCTGCAAATAGGGGATGGAGCCCTCTGAGGGCCCACTCAGCACAAGGCCCTGGTCTTACCAACCTCCTCCTCCTCCTCCTCCTCCTCCTCCTCTGCAGCCTCTTCACCCAAGATCCTCTAACTCCCCCGCCGCCTCCCAGAGTTCCCTGGTGCGAGCCCTGGGCCTGGGTCTCCCCCTGAGGAAGCTGAGGCCTCATCTCTGTCTCTTCTTCAGACTTGCTCTCATTAGATCCCGCGTGTCATATTTGATTTTGTAGGTCATTAGGTGCCATAAGGTCGCTATGTGTTTGAGATACAATAATACTGTGCAGTGGATTTTTACATATTCCTTTACTCATTTCATCTCATAAATTAAACAGAATAAGATCAATAATGACATTGAACTCCCTCAACACACAAGTATACACATGCATCTCCTCTTCATATGTGTTCATTAATTATCCAGCATTTTATCTAAACATGTAGTGAATCTGCATGTTCAATCACAGTATCAATATTTTCTATCTTTGATAAGAAAACATCTTAAAGTGCAGTGATCTCCTCTTCAGTGCTCACTTACAACACCTCTGTTTCTTTTTAAAGGCTGCGGCATTTGGTAACATACAACCACAATTTATACAGCCACATATTCCTCTAGCATAGAACCTGCGCTACACTCGTGACACTCCACCCCAATCCCTCCAACCCCCCTCGCCCCAACATCTACCTGGGAATCTAATTTCAATTGACTGCCAGACAGAGGAGGTTTGAGGTTAGACCCATACAGTTAAAAGGCTGTGCAGGGCTGCCTAAGCAAGGTGCGTAGGTTCAAATTGTTTTCTATAAGTCACCTCTACGGGGGATTTGTGTTTATCCCTGGCCATTGATTTGTTGCTGGGGTTCATTGGGTAAGACAGAGAAAAGGGAGAGAAGGTAGACCAAAGAGGGGAATCCAAGGGAGCCTGAAAGAAGGTCTTCGTCCTTCTCTTGGATCTTCTGAAGGGGGGGGGGGGCATATCACTGTAATGACAATGCACAATCTCACACTGTTAAGATTAGGTGGAAAAACAAAATATTAGTAATGCAAGTCATTTATCAAGCCAAAATGCCAAATGTGTGCTGATTCCATGTTTTGTGTTTAGGTTTGTATGCATTTGTTTCCCTTGGCTGCAAGACAAAGTTATCAAGAATAGCTAAGTTAAAAGTTAAGTTGAGAAGAGATGAGTGGAAAATACTTTGAAAGAGGCTGTTGCTTTGAAAATACACACAAACAACTGTGTCTTTTAACAAAATGAAGCACCACATCACAGTCAACCAGGCCGCTCTAGCGTACCATAAAGAATGCATCACTACATAATTATTTCACATATAGCTTTTTCTGTGCCTTCTTCTCCTCATCTCTTTCATTCACCTAGCAAACTCCCACACAGGTTTAAACCTGCCTGGCTTTCATACATTGTATAATATTCATATACATATGCACTAACACATGTCATGCTTTCATTATGTCATGCTAAACACTTTGGCATCAATCCCACGTAGTGGTATTATTTGCTTCTTTTCTTTTCGGCTATTCTAGTTTTGTCTTTCTGTTACAATAGGATATTCCTGATGGGGAGGATTTCCATTTCCCTGTATTGTTCTACCAAGCTCTTGTCATTCTGTGTCTGTTGTTCTCATCTCATAATGGTGCTGTGGAGCTTGCCCCATGACTTGCCTGTTTCAGTTTCACTTAGTGGCTTAATTACCGCTGAGCGTCTTCAATGCAAACGATGAGAGACAAATGGAAAACAAATACAATCAACGCACTGTCTTATTAACCAGGTTGTCTGATGCCCCCCCCAACACCTCTTCTGCTAGACAATACCCTGTCTCCCTGTGTGTTCTGTACACTACAATGTGCTGATGGAGAAACTGTGAAGTGAGAGTAAATACAGGTTAGCATATGCACACAATACAACCTTGGTTTGTAATTGGGAGAAGGTAAGGTGATATATGATACAAAGCATTATTAGGTCCAATACTTAGTTTGAGCAAAGTAAAGAGAAGAGCAACCACACGCAAGATAGAAGGAGCTTCAGTCGGATATTGTATCTCTGTATGTTTATGTATAAAAACTAAACAAATCAAACTTAATTTATATAGTGCCTGAAGTACAGGACTAGAATGGTAGTAGTCCACAAAGAAATATGAATCATTAAATAGCTACAGTGTGATAAAACACTATTTAAAATATGATGGGAAAAAAGAAAAAAAGTATCAAAATAAATCAACTCTTAATAGATAACAATGAAGAAACCAGGTGAAAAATGAAATCAGCTGTATTATATTTGTCAATACTATGGGAAAAGATCACATTTACACTTGTTTTGATGATTCAGGACCTCAGGTAGTGCTGCAGCTAACAGTTTCATTATTGCCTTATCTTCCATTTGTTTTCTCAATTAATCATTCAGTCTGTAAAATGTCAGACAATTGTTTAAAAAAAAATGCACACCACAATGTCATACAGCACAAGTTATCATATTTAAATTGCTTGTTTTGTCTAACCAACTATCGACCACCGACAGGCATTCACTTTACTATCACAGAGGTTTATGAAAATCAACATGTATGCACATTTGAGATAATGTAACCAGTTATTTGCTAGGTATCTTTGCTTGAAACATGACTTATGACATTACGGTTATCAGAATACCTGGGAATTACCTGTCAATCAACTAATCACTTAACTGAATGATTGTTTTAGCTCTTAGCTCAGTTTTATTAAAATTAGAAAATACACCTTAAATCTCACTTTATATTAAATCTATAATAGATTAGAGTTATTAAAGTTATTTCTAAGCAAAATCAAAAAGTCTAAGTAGCAGTATTCGTACTTCAAACCCCAACTGTTGGTGTTTTGGTATATGCTTGATCACTCATGCATGTTGTGGATTTCATCAAGGAGTGTGTATTCATTTGTGTTTGTTTAGTTTGGGGAGCAAGCCTCAGCTTGACAGTCATCTTGAGGGGCCTGCTTGCTATACCCATAAACAAGACGGGTCCAAATTAGCCGCTCAGAAAGCCTGTGGCCTTGAGTGGTGCTGTCCTACCCCCCAGCTACATTATTGAGCAATGCTAATGATCCAGGCTCTACTCATTTACTCTCTCTTCAACACCATTTCGCTGCCTCTCGAATCAGATTTAGCTGGGGCTGACTTTGCAGCAACCTTTATCATTTTAGATTTCAACCCCTCCTTCTACCAAAAAAAAAAAAAAAAAGCCCAGAAAAAAACCACATACCCAGTGGGAGCGGGACTCTTCACTCTGACTCTTGCTGACTGACTTTCTCTCTCTCAAGGTTTTGGTTAGCACTGCTGCTCCTCCAGGTTTTAATAAGCAGTGGAGCAGAGGGTTTGTGTGCATGTGTGTGGTTTGTGTACATGCATGGCTGTTTGTATGTGTGCAATTTTGAACGGTGAGCCGGTAACGAGACATACGCCCCCTCTACCACCACCACCACCACCACAACTGACGCCGCACCACTGTTTACTCTAGCAAATCCTGAACGAGGCCGTGGTGCTCCGAAGAGAGCTTTGCTCCTGTTAATTGGTCATTAAAAGTAGTGGTTTGTGGGCCTCACTAAATCTTTAAACAGGCCATGAAATAATAAAAGGGGAGGTTTGTCACCGCTGTTAGCTCCCCAGAGCAGGCAGAGAGGGAGAGAGGAAAAAGAAAGAAGAGCAGGACTCGGCTTTTGATCATTATCTGCAGAATTAGCATGACTGATAATAATTGCTCAGTTCATTTCAGGCCTTGTAAATACATTGTGGATGTGGGGCTGCATACCGGCAGATGAAAGGAGGTTGTCATTGATGTGTGAGGGGGTAGAAAAAGGTGGGCTGGAGGGGAAGATTGTGGCAGTAATCATGATTAGTGAGAAAAATATAAAGTCTTGTTAGACACAGGTTCAGGCAGCAATAGCTTGTTGTTCCTCGCACTAAACCTACAGTGCTGCACATGTTTGACACTCAGCACTTAGATGTGTGCAGTTGTATTGTTGTATTCAGCTCTGTAAGAGGGAACGCTACACAAGATGCAGCAGAACCAGCAACAAATATGTAAAATGACAACCCTCTCCACTTAACACCAATGATATCAAAGAGAGTCAGCTTTAAAAAAAAATGACAACAGCAGGATGGAGACAACAGGTGTCAAAGCACACACACATATACACACTTTCTCACAAACACACACACTAACCATATTGTGTATTGTACCCTCCTAAGCCCTATGAGAGTAATGATTCTGTTATACTTGCATGGCTTCTCATATATTGATTTGGACCAGGAGGAGGCCCCTCCCGCAGGGGCCCCATTCCTTGGCTCCCTACCCGGCTCCTATTGTGCCTGCGTGCGCATGTGTGCAAAATACCAGCAGTTAGTGTGTCAACAGAGGCTGTGTGTGTGTGTGTGTGTGTGTGTGTGTGTGTGTGTGTGTGTGTGTGTGTGTGTGTGTGTGTGTGTGTGTGTGTGTGTGTGTGTGTGTGTGTGTGGAAAGAAAGAGGAATAAGGAAAGAGAAATAAAGAGAGAAGTCTTGACCCTGGATTTCCCTGACACCTTTAAGAGTGCCGACCAATCCTCAAACACCTTCACACACACACACACACACAAAAGCATGTGCACATGAATGTAGACACATAAATGAACACATGCACACACAACACATGACCATGCACACCCTCATTGTTGGGGTATCAGTTCAAGCCGTCAATAATGGCGCAGTGGACTGTGAAGGGACAGGCATGACCCAGACTGCCCATGGTGTGGAGGTTGCGTTTGTGTTTGTGTGTGTGTGTGTGTGTGTGTGTGTGTGTGTGTGTGTCTTTGGGTTTGGGTTTGAATCCATACAATCCTGCAAATGCACACCAAAAGACACACACGCACACTCAGATAAAGAAAGCCGGATCACTGACCTATATGACCTTTCCCTCCCCGCCACCCTCCTTCTGTCTGTGTGTTGGCCTGTATATGTGCGCTGTCCTGTGTGTGTGTGTGTGTGTGTGCGTGTCTCCTATACAGACCCCTTTTCCCCCAAACCCCCCTCTGTCCCTCCCCTCTTCTCAGTCGTCCACCCAAACATCCCATTGTTTCCTCTCCTCCCCTCCATTGTCTCAGCTGAGAATGGAGGGATGAGCAGCCGGTGAAGGATGCTGATGCAGAGAACTGTCTGCTGGATTCATCATAAAGACTGTGGTGAAAAAAAAAAGGTTTGCTGATGTGTTCTTTACCAACACTTAACTTAGAAAAGTGAGACTGCAACAGTGGATAAAATTCATCTGGGAGCAAATTACCTGCATCACTACCTACTTTTTTTTTAATTGAAAACAAATTCACACTTTATTTAATTAAAAATTAGCATAACTCTTTTGCCTTTTTATTTAATGCGCACAGACCTTGAGTAATTTTCATGTTTAAAGCCATTCCCCTCTCACAGGTTTTACATTTTCAGACCCGAAAGTGTTGATAAAAAAGCAGACACCCTCAATTTATTTTCTGCCCAATCATACAAATTTTCTTTCTCCCGTTTTCATTGTAGCAGCTACTATACTGTGTTTTCTGAATGTCATCCATCATGTTTAACCTCCCTTTTATTGCAGAACATTGAAAATGCATCTCACTTAAAAGGTAACAAAGCTTAAATTTGTCTTATTGCTACTTTGACTGCTGTATTTTAAGTGATACGAACACATGCAGGTAAAACATGATTCTACCACAGAGGATACATTTGACCTGTGAAGTAATATTTTGAAAATGGGCCTGTAAATTCACATGGCAGGCTAACTAGGTTTTGGCTGCCATCTTCAGGCTGTTGTGAGTATTACATTCCCAACCCATAGATGTGATTTAAAAGCCCTAGAGCTAAACATGATGATTGTTCCTTCATGAAAATTAGACATCCCCACCCCTAATCTCTTCTAATTTCATTCAAGGATTTGTAGAAGCTATAACCCTAAGACTTACGTTACACATAATCATTAAGTGTGGCATCTGTTTACGTAAACGCGCACCATCAGCTGGAATTCTTGCAGATTTATACACATCTTAATCATTTTCCTCAAAAGCATGAATGGTTTATGTCTGGGAAATGAACAGCAGAAAAGTCACCATATAAATATATGGCACGCTGAAGGCAAAAATAATCACTGTGGATTAAACCATCACAGACATATTCACAGAAATAATGACTCTATTCCCAGGTAGCTTTCAGACCAATTCTGCCAAGTTTACAATTGGAACGGCTCTGGACATATTTTTTTATGTACAAATCTATCTGGAGCATTAGGTACAGTGAAGAGATGTGTGCTCCAAATCATGCTCTGCACCCTCAGGGAGTTGTGGTATTAAATAAGACCTACCTTTGGAGCATTAGTGGAATTCAATATGTGCAATGTAATTATTCTGCTCAATAAGCCACTGGAGGAGGATATTCCATTTACTACATGCTCTAAAGCAGGTAGATTCCGGTGCTGTTTAATGTTCACACAATATAAGCAAACATGCTACTGGTTAAGAAAAAAAAGTAATTACACATGATTTTTTTAACAGGTTTGCTGTTAGTTTGTCATTAAGATGAGGTACCATTTATTAATTTTGGAGCTGTTGGCAAAGATGAAGGAAATCAGAAGTTGAGTATCATGAAATTATAGATGTTTTTAATGTTACATGGCTGACAAAGCTACTACTGCTGAAACAACTGGTCAAATCAGTTACATGACTAAAAATTTGTGGAGAAAAATTTTGATAATCCACTTGGCATTTAAGTCATTTATCAAGCAAAAATGCCAAGCATTGGCTGGTTCCAACTTCTCAAATATGAAGATTCACTGCTTTTCTCTCTTCTGTAACATTGTACATTTAATGTGGTTGACTTAATGACTGTCGGACAAAACAAGAAAAAGCACACTTCACCTTGAACACTAGAAAATTGTTGTGTGCATTTTGCAGAGTTTTCTGACATTTAATGAACTAAACAATTAGTGGAATGATCAAAAAATTATCTGCAGAATAATCTGGGATGAAAATAACCGATATTTTCAGCTTTAAACGTCATACACTGTGGTTGGTCGGTGCAACAATATTTGTAAATCACCACTTCAGAAAACAGAGTAGAACATGTGACAGGATCAAAGCATATCCAAGGTATTTTAATACAACATAAAATAAACTTAAATAGGCAATGACAGCACATACACATGCTACAGTGTTGTTGCCTATCTGCAGTACCACCAATCCAAAACATAAAGAGCACAAGTTTGAAAAGACAGAGAGGGAGGGAGGGAGGAGGGTTTGGGGGGGGGGGGGGGGGGGGTATGCGTTTCATGCTGTCCCAGTTGCCTAAAGTGATTCTCTCAATAATGTATTAGAGCACTTGTTTATTATTTACTGTTTACACAGCTCAACTCATGCTGCTTTTGTGGAGTGACATTCTCACCCGCGCCGTCTGCGCAGAGCAGGCGAAACAACACACGGCGCAGACAGACAAGCCGGGGCCCGCCAGCCAAAGCAGGCAGCCAACCAAACCGGGCAGCCACCCGCTCCACGCCACGCTCAGTTGATGCAAAGGCACTGGACTGAGAAATAAAAGACATCTCGGTTCATAGGAGCAGTTGTACATGCATCCTGAGGTTGTCAAAGAAAAACACACACATGCACAGAGGGGGTTGGAAAAGGGGTGGGGGGTGGTTGGGGCAATGACGGGGGTACTGATATTAATATTTATGCAGACACCTAACTGGCCACCACCCTACTCATCTGTTTCTTCATTTTCTTTTAATTTTCTTTTAAAGTGGTGGGTAGGGCAGGGTTGTGTATCCTGCATGATAACAGGTGCAAAAGGTGTGAAAGGGTTGTTTTGTATTGAAGTATTGTATGTCATGTGACATAAGAGTGTTTTGTTAGCCTGACACTAAAGCAAGAATGAAATAACACTGATTTTCTTTTTCTATGGTAATGCTAAGGTAATAAAAAAAACAAAGAAAATCCCCTGCTTCTACTAAATGATGGAGAATCATTTAAATTCACCCTCCCGCAGGATGGGTTTGCAGCATAAAGTAACATGATTTAAAGGCTTAATCTGAGATCCAATGTTAGCAAAATGTGCACCACACCACCAAAATTCAAAACACAGGATTGAAAGCTGCTTTCACCCCATAAAATCAAAGTCAATAATGTTTTCAGATCCTTCTAAAGGTCTACTTAAATCAGTAATGTTTGTATATCCAGAAGGAGTACGTGACAATATTTTCTACAATGATCTGTTGAAAAACACACAAATACAATAATATTCCATCTATAAGTCACACAACTCTGCAATTAGGAATGTGAATATTGCTGTAATTGACTAGATCTAAGAATTAAGGGAGTAACACAAGAGTTATGAAAAAATGATTACTATGGGCCCTGAGAAAGCAAAAATATTTCAATGATAACCTGCCTCTTCAATTAAATTAGTATCTTGATGTAATATATAAAATAGAAATTATTTATCTAATTGTGCCATCATACCTGTGTAGCAGACTTTGCATCTCCTCATAACACAAGTGAAGTGTTTTTGGGGGAAAAAGCTCCCCGATATGAATCTGGTAATTACAAATTTTAAAAAGTCCATCCCTGGTCATAGCAGACAATAATTACATCCTCTAGTGTAGACATTAAAGTCAATCAGTTCCCAGGCCAATTTCTTTGGGGAAAAAAATTGGGAGGCAGATGAGCACACACAAACACACACACAACAGACACTTACTGTACACCAAAAACAAAAACAACCACACACACACTCACACACATGCAGCATTTTCAAAGTCATAAAACGAGGGGACTTCAAATGCAGCTATTTGTTTGGGGCCTGTTGTCGTGGGAATAGGCAGTGCGACTGTGCTGGTTCATTAGAATTCCTTTCAAGTTGTGGAGTGCGGCCTCCCTGTGTTCCTCTCCCCATATTCCCTGACCCCGACGCATCTCCATGGGGCTGAGGTAGGGCGGGGCACCGGAGGGGGGTGGGGGGGTGGGGGTGGAAGTAAAGCACAGTACTATGTACACTGTAAACACACACACAAACACACTTTCGGATGCAAACGTACAGTGGGAGACCACACCGGAAAGAGTACTTAAGCTGGATGTGAAGTCACTGTAACTAACACAAGAAGGGAGACACACACACACACACTTACTACAGCAGACGCACACATTACATTTAATGCAGATAAACAACCACACACACAAACGCACATACCCAGAGCTCTCCTCCCTAACGGTGTCACCTCGCTGCATCACCCTCTCAGGGATGCAGGGGGGAGGTTCGCCTCAGCAGGCACAGCTCAGCGCTCGGTCACAGGAGAGACTGCGATGTTGTGTTTTTGCCACCAGAGATGGTGGCAGGGAAATTGTTTGTGCAACGCACCTGGATCTTTTCTGGCACACTAATAATTACTCCCCTCATCTGCTGCAAGAGCAGCTGAATGTTGCCTCGAAAGTCCTCAAAATTAAGATGAATATAAAAGTGTCTCCATCAGACGATGATTGCAAATGACTGAGTAGTATTTCATAAATTAAGATAAATTTCCAGCATTTTTACTAAGATTAGTACTAACGGACAGAAAGAAAAAAACATTCTGATATCCAGTCACTATAGCACTGATGGATCAAAATATTTTGTAAATGCATGAGAAAACTCACTTAAATTAAAATTGTGTGCTTCTCTTAATGATGCAGAATGATGAACTTAGATACAAATATCCTATATGCTTTTATGTAAACGTGTATGTGCTCTTTAACATCCCAAAGCTTAACTGGATTATTTCAGAATAAACTGTGATGCTGAGCAAAAAGGTTTAACAATGTTCAACATAGTAGGAAACAGTTTTGTGAATGCACAAACACACTCATGTTTATTTTGGCCTAAGAAACAAATCAGTGAAGACTGATTGAATAGCAATATATGCAATTAAGTTAAATCATTTGGCATAATGAGTCAGCATTTTTGTTGCAATATTTAATGATGCCCTCCCCCATTACTGAATGTATAAAATATGAAATTTCTGTTGCAAAGTAACCAGTGTTGGTTCATTTGTTTGCAATGCTGTCCAGTTTGTGAAAATGGCGTGAACCAAGGCCTGTATCTTTTTTTTTTTTTCCCACTCAGTTGGAGTGAGGTCACTTTGGCAGACTGGGCTCCCGAATGAGACCCCAGCGGGCGCCAGACTGCAGGGAGAGGGACGCAGAGCTGCTGCCCGTCACAGCCCACTGGTCGCCTGACGGGCCCCAAGGCCTGCCAGACTGACACCACCCCCGGCCGGGCAGGAGGCAGAGAGGGGGCAGAGGAGGGGGCCAAGGATGGGGTGTACAGAGGTGGAGGTTGGCATAGGGGACAATCAGTATCCACTGCATTTATCTATTTCATAAGGTAAGGTAGAAGTGGAAAGGACACTGACAGGAGGGACAGTCAATGGTGTGCCACTGTGCCCACTGTTGAGGTTGGTCCAGAGAGAAAGTGGGAGAGAGACCACAGCAGACAGCAATTACTCAACATATAATAGACAGATAGCAACACATACGCAGCTACAATAGCTTTGTAGTTGAGTAAGAAAAAAAAATTGGGCTACTAAAAAAGTCATGTATTATCTGTGAGAGAAACAAAAGAATGAAATGGGGGAGGAAAAAAAGGATAAAGGAGAGTGAAAAACTAGTTGTGTGTGTGTCCCAGCATGTGTCTGAGGCTGGCGTGGAGGAAGGAGGAGGGCAACACTCACAGAGCCTCTCAGGCGTGTCCAGAGCATGAGCCAAGTACCTCTACTACATTCAAGTACACACAAACACACACAAACACACCCACACTCCTATACATGCACACCTGCCCTCTCCTTCCTTCACCTAGGACACACATACGCTCAGAAACACAAATGCACAGTAATGTACATGTTACAGTTCATCACAACAACACACACTCAAACTTTTACCCTGCAATTATGAAGTTCACACAAAGTTAAACAGGACATGTACATTTGCCCCAGTTGATCCAGCAGGACTGAGTACATCGCTATAAATGGTCTTTTTCTCCATGTCACTCTTTAACAAGATGTCAACTTTCTCAGGGGTAAGAAAAACAAAGACAGCTCTATTGTATGTCTGCGGGTGTGTGTGTTTATCAGTGATATTTTCCAAAGCTGTCCCACGCTTATGTAAACATGACAGTTTTTGCCTTCAGAAAAGTGCTTATCCTTCGACACTGAGCAAAGCTTGCATTGCTCACTCCTTTATACACAGTAGCTCTCGTACTGAGGGCCAGGATATCACATACTGAGAAATGCAACATATGTATGTAATGTGTAAATGCACAAGTCTGACGCTTACCTTGAAGATATTCAAATAACACTCTTTTCATGTGCACTCGCTATACTGATGAAGGGAGCAGATTGGATCTTGTCAAAGAGCAGTCCATGCTCTACAGCAGAGAGTACACAGTAACTTTGCAATTAAACAGTAAATGGATCAATGTTTGTATATGTTTGTGTGTGCATGTGTGCGTTTGGGGGGCCTCAGGGGCCCGTCCTAATGAGCTATCTGTGTGCATTTCTAACAAGAGCGCGGTGCAGCGCCCACGGCACTGTCATCCAGGGCCACGGCTGACCTTGCTCGGCTGCTAGGCTGTGTCGTTTGCTATATTTATGGCACCACCACTAACACCTTGCTGTGTGTTTCTGTGTTTGTGTATGTGAGTGTGTGCCTGCGAGTGTGTACATTCACCAGTGTGTGCATTCCAGGAGGGCGGGAGTGCAGGGGGGCTCACTCAGGAAGCAAATACTGTGTATATCAGCATAATGAATCAAGTGGCAGAGAGGGAGAGAGGGAGAAACAGAGAGAGGGATGGAGAGAGAGCGAAAGAGGGGAGGGTGGAAGGGATGGAGAAAGCCATTTTCCCTCTGCTGTTTTCTCCCCTCCTGGCAACCAACCCCTGTGGTGTCTATTCCCTCTATTCTACATTTGCCTTCTTCCCTTTTTTCTCCTAATTTCCCCCCTTTTATTTCTTTGCTTGGCCTGATCTGATGGCCGCTCTCTCCTCCAGCACAGCACTTAGGCATTGCAAGCTGAACTGGACACAACACTCAAGGGGTTATATAACGCTTCATGTGTATTTACTGCTGTCTGTGTCTCTGCTCCAGACATAAGGTATTAACCCTCCCAATGACAATGGGAGGTTTGAGCATTTACACAATGTACACACAGCAAAATGTAATGTAATCTGGTAGCATGCATCAATTTATGTTGAGGCACTGTGCATGCATGCATGCAGCTATGAGTTTGGCACCAACCAAGCCAGCTGAATCACCAATGGAATAATAATAATGCATGTGGATGGAATCAACTGGACCCCTGTTCATTTCTGGGCAGGGGAGACAGGCTGGTGCACACATGTACCCACAAACACATGCACGTACACACACACACACACACTCAGATACATACACAGCCTCAATATGCAAAGCTCCCCTGTGCTGGGTTAAGGGAGAGGGGCGTGCTGCTGTGAATACTCATCTGAGCCTGGCAGAGGGAGCTGTGTGTATCCCCCCATAACCTCGGGGCGAGGGGCAGAGGAGGGCGCTCCATTTGCGTGGGACACACATACACGAGTAGAAACACACACATCTGAAAACACATTTGCGCACACAGAGACACAAACAGAAAAGTCAGACACATACATGCTCCTACGCCAACACACACACACCCATAATATAACCCATGCATACACGCATTCGCACATGCAGGCGATAAGCGAAGGAGCACTATGGGGAGGGGGCGCCATGACCAAAAGTAAAGTTTTAATTCGGTCCTCGGGGACACTGCTTACTCATCCAACTCCCCCAAGGACCAACTTCCTCTGAAATCTATTCAAATCACATCTCTCCTCCGCCTTTTATTGCATTTCTCATATCCCCCATCACAAAGTGACAAATCACCACACACTTCACAGAACCAACATCACTTTCTCTCCATTTTGGGGGACAGAGAGATATGGGGGATTTTTACTTTTAAAGTGATTAGAGAAACTCACTTCCTACTGGTTTTTCCATTATTTTCCATGAGCATTACTGTACATGGGTTGTCATGCTAGGAGTCCAGAGATTCGTTTACCTGACGAAAACATGCAGCTGAAACACTTGGAGGTATTTTGAAGAGGAAGGATTATTCAACTGACAAATTTGTAACTGAATATTCCTCAATACTATATACACAAACACACACAAAGATGTGCACCATATACAGTACTTTCAGTCCCACCACTACTCTCAAACATGCAAACACACAAGTGTAAGAACACACTGTGCTACTCAAGTCCCACACTTCCTGCCAGTGTTCTCCGCTCCATTCTCAATAAAGCAGGTGATGAGAGCGTCGAGGTCTAATTAGTTTATGCAGACGTATGAAGCTGGTGGGACAGGCAGCATTGTTATTATTTCTCTGCCAGCCCACTGCAGACACACACACACAGAACGACAGTGACACTTACAACGTCGCCTGCCGCATCCCCAACCATGCTCATCGAGGATGGTTGAGGGGGGTGAAATGGTGGAGTGGGTGAGGCTGGATGAGAAAGGGGGTGTCAGAATGAGGAGAGCCGGTGAGCGAGCGTGAGAAGAGAAGGAGAGAAGCGCCACTTGATATATTCGTAATGTTCCTTAATATTTTCATTTTGATGTAATTTGTGGCCCCGGTTTTTTAAATATCCGCTCTGTAATAATGTTTAATTTCAAGGGTCAGTCTGCCAAGGAGTATATTAAAGCTGATAAAACTCATTTTCCACAGGCCCAATATCGCGCCCAGATCAGGTTAGGAGGCCAGCCTCCCTGAATATTTCATCTTTTATCATGCCGATAATGGGAAGATGACAGAGGCGCATTATTACAATGAGAGAATTGCTCATTTTCCTGACGGGGAGGGCTGCCTGGCTGCTTGGCTGCCTGTTTCCCTGACTGCCTGCATCAATGACTGGTTGGGGCTGCCGAAAGCCAAGGGCTCCACAGAGTGTTTGTCGCAATAAAAGCAATTCTTCCCTGGGAGAGGAGAGGTGACGAGTGGAGAAGAGCAGTGGAGGCGCGGGGAGGGGATGGAGGTAGAGAGAATGAGAGAGAGGTAAGAAAGAAAGTGAGAGAGAGAGAAAAGCAACTTTCTTCAACCACCACACTTATTTGATTGCGATGAATAATAAATGTGTGGGCTTGCAGTCTGCGTTTGGAGGGGGGGGGGTCGAGAGGGAGGGGGGAGCTGAGCAATGGAGCAATAGCTGCGTGTGTGCGTGTATGTGTGCTGATGGTGGTGGTGATGTGGCAGAGTAGGGGGCTAGGTGATAATCACAGATTTGAAGAGGGTCCCCATTCTGAATTAACCCATTTAATTGAGCCATTAGGAAAGAACAAAGCTGGGGCTATGGGGTGAGACAGAGGTGTAGGGTGGGGGGGGGGCAGCCCATCATCAGCCTTGAGAATGGAACCTGCCCCGCACGCAAATGACTAACTGGACCATCTCTGGCACCAGAGCAGCTTAATAAATGGACCCAATCAAGGCTTTTCTGGGGACCACCTGTGTCCCGTACAGGTCAGAACCATTAGACCCACATTAGAGGGCCATGATAGACGCAGGCGCTGCTCCAGCCACCCCAATAATGAGGATAATAAGAGTACCATAATGGCATATTTATAGGCTGGCTAGGAAAAGAGACTGGCTGCAGTGTTTTGGGTTATTCAGAATGGTAAGGAAAGAAAGCGGAGAACTCTGATTCACAGACAGGTGACTGTGTGAGACTGTACAGCTTTAAGCAATGTACAATATCATAGCCCACAATTTCAATTACCAACATGATTACAGGATTTAATCCTTCACATATGAAGCCTGTAATAAAAAGAAGCAGCAAACGGGTATACCAGGAGTGATCAGAATAAAATTACTCACAAAAGACCTAGTTATGATACATTTCCATTTCCACTGGCTGCGCTGTGTGAAAGATCTGTCACACACCAGGTGGGCCTATCTTGGCATTTAATATGTTAATCTGTAATCTTCCTCTTCATTCAACTATTCTACTACAGGCACTACACTGAAGGAATTTTCTCCTCTTCTGTCTTTCTCTCTCCGATACTTTAATCTTGACAGTTCTCACTGCACCACAAGCATTGAAGAATGAATGCTGGGAACTAAAGATGGGAATTTTCAACTGACTAGTCATTTAAACATACCGGTTGACGTCAAAAATACTAGTCATTTAAAGTAAATAAGCTCTGCCTCCATAACAGCAAAGATCTGCGCATGTGGTGGAGAGAGGGGATCAAACCAATACCTAAAGCGTGTGGTGTTCATCCGTGCAACAAGCCTGTTCCCCATCTGTGGAAGTAATAAAATAAAGTACCAAATAATGTATAATAACGTTTCAATGCAGTTTAGTTTCATCTGTTCATTTTCCTCTTTCCTTCTTCATTTCCCACTTGCACGTTCTCTCTCACTTCTCATCCTTATTAATCCAGCACTTCTTCATCCAGGAAAATGCTCTCAGATATAAGATAAAGATCATTTCTGACAGAGCTACTTTGGTTGTTGTCCTTTTCCTGTGCTTGTCCAGGCAAGAAGATCCTGCCACCATCACTGAAGACTTTATGTACACTTGTACCATTCAATTAAAAACAGCACAGGAGGTGGTTTGTGTATGGCTGCTAGTTGTTTAGATGATCAGCTGAGCTGAGTGGACTATGACAGGAGATACAAGTTTGCCCTGCCTTCTTTTTCTATCATGTTTCATCCTTGGTGTTTTAAAGACCAATGGTAGGTTTGAGAAAGGTAATATCCACTTCAGAGTAATGAATTATGTAGTATGGTTGAACTTAGGTTAGAGGAGTCACACAGACGATGATGATGTCCTGGCAAATGAATGGTTGCCTGTTGCTACAAGGCACAGGGTTCAACAGGGGGAACAAGGGGGAGTTTTGAGATTTGGTGATGACACTTTGGACAAAATAACATCTTTACAAGTTCAACAGCTTGTCAGTGATGTTAATCCAGTGTGTTTGTTATTGTGACAAAGCCTTCAAAGACACCCAACCATCCTTAGCCACCCTCCAAAAAAAGGTGCCAGACACATTGGATGCATCCCCATGGAGAGGAAGAGGAAGTGATGAGTACCCCAAAGGGCAACGGAGGTCACTACTGACCAGCGTGACTGCCAACAACCCCAGGGAAGAGCAAGATGGAGTCAATGTGTCTGGACCCCCACCCCAATAAAAAAAAAAAAAAAAAAAAAAAAATCTGTCACCATGTCAGGCAGGGTGAGTGGGAGGTGGTGGGTTGGGCCAGGGCGGGGGTTAGGGGGAGTGGGTTATGGTGGGTACCAGACTGGGGCACCTCAGGGGACTTTTGGGGAGGAAGAGCCATGCACCATGTCTCCTGCTACCAACCGTTGTTCCCTCATTTGATTGTAAATCCATGAATAATGCATGGCGGATGGGACTGAAGGAGGGGGAAGGATGAAGGGAAGGGGTGTGTGGGGGGGGGGGACCTCAACCTTAAAGGGGCCCTGCCACAGTGGGAGTCATTACCGATGAACAACCACACTGATGAGCCAGAGAGAGAGAGAGAGAGAGAGAGAGAGAGAGAGAGAGAGAGAGAGAGAGAGAGAGAGAGAGAGGGATAGGAAAGAGTGAGAGTGAGAGTGAGAGTGTGAGAGAGAGAGAGAGGGAGAGAGATGGGGGATGAATGGACGAGAAAAACAAACAAGATGTAAAAAAAGAAAGGAGGATGCCCAAGAAACCAGGCTTCTCAAACATTTCAAGCATGCCGCTTATTGAGTGTTTTTCCCTCCTCTGTTTTCATCACTCTGTAGATGTTTTGTTGTTGTTTTCATCTGTTCATTCATCTATCCATAATTCAACTCGGGAAAATACTCAACATCTTTTTCTTGTTTGTTTGTATTTGTTGCTGTGTTTCTTTGTAATAAGTTTTATCTGTAGACAGGCCTGTGGTGAGCAGAAGGAGCACATGTACAGTAAAACTTTAAATACTTCAGTCAAACTACTGTGGCTACACTCTAAGGGAAAACATAAACTACATAACAGAGCTAGAGATGTTAATAATATGAAGAATTTGATCAATTTGATATTGAATTTTTATACAGCTGTAATAACTACTCCATGTTAACATGACTGTGATCAGAGCCTGTGATGTGGGCATGGCACATAGGATTTTCCATATGACAGGAACAGCAAGGTGAAAGTTTAATACCTTCATGACATGTTGGAGCTTTGAGGTTTACTCAAACTGCAGTGAGTTCCTGTCACCTGCAGCTCTTAAGAGTTCACTGTGGCTGCTTCCTCCTCTACTATTTTACAGTTCTTTCCTTTCAAATTTGATCTGCCAGATTTACAGTGTTTTTATTGTGTGACTGGCTTCTCTTTGAGTATGCAGTGTTACAGTGTTGAGGCAGAAATTACAGTCAGGAAATGTATTGTAAGGCATCGCCCAGTCACTATAAATGTTGTCTAGTGTCTCTTTGGCCTGATACAGAGATGCAATTACTGGAAGAAGAAATATACCTTGATTGACTCTGATGC
Source organism: Lates calcarifer (assembly GCF_001640805.2). Lineage (NCBI taxonomy): Eukaryota > Metazoa > Chordata > Actinopteri > Centropomidae > Lates > Lates calcarifer. The sequence goes on along the minus strand of NC_066847.1, from coordinate 7,254,152 downwards.
TGATTTTATCACCACGAACAATTAGGCGCTCATCAGTTAATCAATCTAGAGAAAATTAAATAAACAATAAATTCTGAAAAGGTATTTGTCCATGGAGTCTTATGTTGAGCAAAAAGGTCATTTTATGGTTCTAGTGTGAGTATTTCCTTCTTTTATCTATTTTATATCACTATAAATTGAAACTTTGGGGTGTTGGTCTAAAAGCTGAAGATATCAGGTTGGACTGTGGAAACTTGTGCTGGCTTGTTTTCACAATTTTGTTTTGAAGAGCAATTGATAAATCAAAAATATAGCATACATTATTATAAATACTCATACACATTGTTAATTATTTGAACTATATAGAAGTACTGATGCACAGACCTAGACACATCCCAGAACAACACACAGTACAGTGTGCTCACACTTGGACAATGGCAAAAAGTCAAAAAAAAAAAAAAAAAAAGAGAGAGAGAGAGAGACTCATACTTGCAAATCCATAGAAATACAATTTCTTTCCGCATATGCAAGTTGGTGGCGCAGGAGGTGGGTGGGAGAGGGAAATGAGCAGAGCCATCCAACAGTATTGCTGCTGCTAGCAATGTGTGCGTGCGTGTGTCTATGTTATCTTGCGTGTGCGTGTGTGTGTGTGTTTGAGAACCGTTCCTGTGGCAGCAGCTAAGGCGCTGTAACAGGACTAGGTGTTATCACTCATTCTGATTTCGTATTACAGCATGACGGATGGGCCCCCGCGGGCCGGCGAGCGTCGCCGCGCGCTTATTACCGCAGCTCTTAAGTGGGAGTTGATTTAGCTTAAATAGGTTGTTTCATAAGGAGAAGACACCGGCGCTGTCACCACTGCTCTGCTCCTCGCTACAGCAAACCGCCACTCTAATTGAATAATGCCTCCTCTACATACCTATTAAGGTGCTTAGGTACATAGTGTGCCCCAATAATTGCTTATACAACCTGGCTAATTTGGCCTTCACCCCCTGCGCGCGCGCACACACACACACGCGCACGCACAAAGCCCAGTTTTCCCCAGTGTGTGATATTCATGTTTCTAATATAATCCACAGTGTGTGCTCTTTGTGGGTTAGTATTTTGGAGTATTCAATGTTTGAAGATCATCACTAGTGCCCCGGTGTATTAGCCAAAACAAAACAAATAGGCCTGTATTTGAGTCATAAATTCAGGATTTGATACTGCATATCTAATTTTATATTCCTTTAACATGAATCCAATGGAATCACTGGATTCTGAACGCTATAAAAGTGCAAATAGACCTACACTATAAAGGATTAGTGTTTCATTAGCATATCACAGAAAGATATTTGAGAATGTGTGTTCCAATAATACAAGTGCCATGGTGTTTTAGCGTGGAGGTGGTTACGATGGGAGGAGGTTCGGATAAAGGCATTTCGATTAACGAAACGTTGATCCGTTTCCCCGTCTCTGTTGGCTTTAAAGAGATTATTGCTGATGCAACAGTGCGATGGCATGTGAATTGTACACCACTGTGGAGTGGAACCTGTGCCAACTCTCTGTAAGTGAACAAGGCGCCATGGATTCTTGCCAGCAACAACATACTCCCAGGGAAGCCAAAGTTGGCCGTCAATCATGAGCCCTCAAATGGAAATGCACCCATTTCTCACTAGCCCCCCACTTCATACAGTTTGTCAGACAGATCTTCCTACATATGCACACAAACACACACAAAGGGTACTGAAAGTGAAGGAAAAAAAGGTAAGTACTTAGGTAAGTAGCAGGGGAAAGTTTGATCAGACCCCAGAATATCTTGATTAATCCCAAGCAGCTCAACTCATGAACAGCATGGGAATTTAACCAGCTCTCCTCTTGCCTTGGGTCAAAAATGATCAGGTTGGAATATAATTTACTCACTGGAGAAAAATCTAAATATATGGAATCTGTATCTGCTAGACACACTATACAAGCATCCAGAACCATCAAAAGGTGGTTTGATATTATTAAAAATTACAGGATCTTAAATTCACAGTAAAATGTGTATTGCAGAAATATCCTTGTCCCTCTCTGGCCAGGTCATTAACCAAAAATCTTTATTCTCAAGTGTGGTAAATTTCTGGCACAGCACTTTCATTCTAAAGTACCATTTGCCACATCAGTGTCAGAGTGTCTGCTGGATGTCAGCTAGTAGTAACAAAGGCCACACATATATATATAAAGTAATAAAGTTTAGATTTCATTGTTTTTTAAGCCCAAACTGCACATTCCTGTTGAAATATTTTTCAATTTGTCAGGTTCTGAGGCCCAAAGGCATTTAATTCTGTAAAATGTAAAAACTGTATTTAGTTACCCTTTGTGTGAAAAAGTCATAAAAGTACTAAATGTTAACCAACCATGGATTGCTTAAATTTGTGAATTTACTGAAGGAAATATAATGTATCTTAAACTTACAATTAAAAAGGTAACTATTAATAATTACACATTTAGATTCATAACAGCCTTATCACACTCATACAGTCACACATGCAAACAAATATGCACACACACAATACACCACTTCATCCAGACACATAATGAAACACACACAAAAAAAATCCACTCAAAAAGCACACTCACATATGCACACATAAATAAACACACAAACATTTACTGAGTATACATTTGTGCAGTGTGTGCTTATGTGCCCACATATACACACAGCCCTGTGGGTGCTTTGGTGTGCCACCCCGCTCTCTTTCCCATGCGTGCTCGCTGTGCCCTCTGGTTGGCGGTGATTGATGACGGCCATGGAGAGGCAGATCATTTGGGTGGCGCCATCTACACAGGACGTAAATCAAATCAGCTTCGCTAATGATTCTCAGACGCTCATCTGGCAGCCGTGGCCAGAACCCTATCGGGTCTTGAACGGAGGGACAAAAGAAACATCAATAAGTCCCACAACAATTTTATTTGACCATCCTTTCCAGGCATTGACATCCATTTCCTCAAAAATATTTCTAAGTGAAAAAAGAGGCACCTCTGTCTAGGGAAAAATCAAGGTGTTGTCATCTATGCTGCATCCCGAGTGTGTAATTGATGCATGTGTGGTGTGTGGGCATGTGTGTGAAGCTCTATGGATATGCATGTATTTAGATGTGATGCAAGGTGATGTAACGTAGCTGAATAGGGGAAAGATTGCTTCATTGGAATACCTGATATCGGCTCTGCCAGGCTGTGAATCTCAAACATGACAAAACAATCAAAAAAAGGTATCAGCGGTGAAGAGAATGAAAACTCCCAAATGGAAACTCCAGCCTCTAGACTATCCGCACTCTCTCTGAACCAGTCTGTGGATCCAGTCCTGTTGCTAGCTGTGATGTGATGGATAACCCTGGCAGGCAAGAGGACCCTCAGCCCTCGGGCCTCCGGGGGTGACCCATTACAACTTTTCATTAAAACGTCTGTCCGATGCACAGCCTTGATTTGTCCATAATTTATGATGCCATTACTAGCTAATTAGTGCCAGGATGCCTCTGCCCTGCTCGGCATGCCAGGCCCTTGGCAGTTAAGAGAGGGCACACACTGCTGGCTTTTGCTGCACAAGTACAAGCAAAGGCTACTGTTAGCAGTTGGGGTTTCATTTTCCTCTTAAACTGTGTTGGTAAAGGTCAGTAAATACAGATCCTTTGTGAAATTATGTTTACATTTTTGCTTTTTTTAGTTTATTCTCAGCAGTCTGCTGCTATAGTTGTAAATTTTCAAAAAGAAGTCCAACCTGACCACACAGAACAAAAAAGCTTTCCAGTGTGATTAATAATCATTCTTTATAGAACTGAATTTAAATCTTGATTCCTTTGTCTTTACAGTTATCTGACCCCAGCAGAGTCCCTTGTAAAATTGAAAATGTGCATCATCTGCATACAGAACAAATGTTTAACAGTAGCCTAGCGGAGCAGAGAGTGACTGTCCTCAGCAGCTTGTCTATAAGATTGGAGGGGGGGGGTGTCTCATCAAAGCCAGTGCACCCATGCATGAAAGTCAATCCACTGCTTGTGTGTGTTTTATTTATTCATTAGTGACACGCGGCTTGAAAAGGAAGAGGAAAAAAAAGACAAGAAAGTTCCATTCAAATAAGCATGGCATCCCCGGAGCAGGATTGTAAGAGAGAGAGAAAGAAGTGGGGAGAGATAACGTGTGTGTGTGTGTGTGTGTGTGTGTGTGTGTGTGTGTGTGTGTGTGTGTGCGCGTGTATGTGTAGAAAACAGGGTGCTGAAGAAAAGGGAGATGAGGGAAGAGTGGGATGACTTCTTTTAATTTGGGGAACCCCTCGGGGGAAATCGAGCCCGTGAACACGCAATTACGACAGTCATCAGTGAAGCACGCATGTGAGCAAGTGGGGCGTCAAGTGTTAAAAAAAAAAAAAAAAAAAAAAAAGAAGAGGAAAAAAAAATCAGGATGGAGCAGGAGGAAATGATTTGAAGTATTATTATCTCAAGTCTCAGCCACCCCTCCCCCACTGATAATCACTCACACACACATGCAAGTATACACATACACACACACACACACACACACACACACACACACACACACACACACATAAAGCTGTGCGCTTCATTTCAGAAATGACAAATGTAACTAATACAACAGTAATCTATTACAATTAACTGGCAGTTTTGGGGGCAGGGGGAGGGGCAAGACCATCATCATTGGCCAATTATCATCTTATTATGGGTGTTAAGTGGCCTCATATTAGGATCAGGACCCCTCATTTCAAGGGAGAGAATGATCGTTAACCTCTGTAATAGCAATACACAGAAACTATTTAACACACCCCAGGGGGATCTCTTCCGCCTCATATACAAGCTGCGTCAGTGCATTGGTCAGAAGTTCGAATGATTTTCTGCAAAAATGCTGCACTTCCAACCTGCTGTGGCAGCTGCAGAGCTTCAGGTTGCCATGCCTTAGATTAATCCAACAGATGCATCAAGTTCAATGTGTATACCTGAGAGGGGATGTTGAAATATCTTCTAACTTTATGTAGCTGCCTGTAGTTAACACCAGTGAGCCCTGATATACATTGGTTGTACTGTTAAACTGAACAGTAAAATGCAGTGACAGCAATTTCAAGCTTTTCCAAAATGGAGACAGTGGCTTCTAGTTTCTTGCCAGCTTTAAGTGGTAGCCCAAACACAATCACAGTGCCATTTTTCCCTGATGCAAGTCAAATCTCCTGAGTAAGCAACATTTTTGGTAATTTTGGGGTCCAAACTAAGTCACTTGCATCATAGGTGTAGTGGTACAAATGAATAAATCAACAACGTCAATGATCTAGAAATCATTTCAGTAATTCAGTAACTGCACATCTCTACGTTCTAAAGTGTTGATTGGAAAAACACAACATCTGAAGAAGTCCCTTTGGACTCAGGGAAACTATGATAGACATTTTTACATTTTTTTGACTAAATGATTCATTAATTAAAAAAACAATAATCAATAGATGAATTATTAATATCACTGGTTGTGGGCAAGGACGCCATGCTTATGCTAATCAGATAACAGTGCAATTCTGTTACTCATTTCTGTTTGAAACTGCACATTTCTACCTGCTCAGCCCACCCATTAAAATCTTTCAAAAATCATAATAAAACCCCTTGAGTTTCAATACAATTCAATACACATCAAATACAAGTGTTTTACAGATTCATGCTTTGCTGTCCTTGCTCCACTGAAGTACAGCTGCAGAGAAGAACGCAGTATAAGCTGTCAGACTAATTAATAGATACTAAAACTGACAATGGCTATCATAGAGAAAACACTATTAATACCTCCCCCAACTGCATTTAGTCTTTAATCTGACACAATATAGAGAGACACATCGTCAATAACAAAAGGTGATCAAATTAACTTTTTGGTTTGGAAATTCAATATTGCTGAACACATGACTAAGGTAAAATTGTCATTAGACTGAACCAGAATGCTTTTAAAATAATCACATCTTTGACTCATGGCAAGTGCAATAAACTTAGAGGAAGTCTGAGATTTGGCAGCATCTTTGAAAGTTGATTCCCTTTCAAAACAGTGCATGTGATGAAAACGGAAAATCCTCCAAGGATATATCCATCGCAGCACTTGCCCTCAACAGTCCACAGGAAGAGACAAGAGATTTGGTAAACTGTGTTTTCCAATAACTTTTTCTTTTGAGTCAGGTAAAAACCAAATCTATTTAGCTTGTAGATAACAGTCAATCTTATATGAATGACTCTCCTAAGTCAACCTGGGGTATATGATTTTAGGAAATCACTATTTGCAAATAACTTTCAATTCCTTTCCGGCTTAAATCAAGTTTTTCAGGAAATTCTCTTTGTGGTTTATTGCATCTGTCTGAGTGGCCTTTATTGTGCTGGCTCTCAGGTGGGCTTTTATATGGGAAGGCCGGACCCCGGGGTCCTGTGTCGCCTCCGGCTTATATTGAGACAGACACCAAAGTGACGATCTCCCCCAATAGCCTGACTCCCTCACTCAGCGAATCGTCTAAGTGAGTTACCTGTCTAGGAGGGTGGCTCAGATAGAATGAAACACTCACTTGTCACTTTTATTAACCCTCTTATACCCCCCAAACCCCACAACCTAGTACTACCACTCTAGCCCTCTCTTCCCACCCAACAAAATCCCCATCTTTCTTTTCTTTTCTCCCCCTACATTAACCTGCAATTCTCCCTATCACACCCCCTGAAGCCAAAATCATCTCCATTTTGCATAATGCTCCATTTAAACTGATAGGGCTGACATGAGCGGGAGGGCACTCGGAGTGAGATGGAGAGAATGGGGAAGTGATGAAGCTTCGTCCCCTCTCCCTCACTCACTCTCCGTCTCTCTCCCTTTGCGGCTGGCTGTGACCCCTGGTGGCAGTTATTATCCACAAGGTCGCAGTTGGTCCCTTGTCCCATGAGCAGGACACAACCTCTTCCTAATGTAGTCCCCCACTAGGCCTGTTCCTGTGAAGCCATATACTCACTGCCGCACTCCTCCCCTTCTTCCTCAGCACACATACAGATATACACACACAGTACACAGCATACCCTGCCCATCCATCTAGCAAGCTTTACTCCCTTCAGTCACTGCCTCATGCTAGTCAAGTGTGGTTCCTGGAGGCAGGAAGAGATGTGATGTAAGGCGGGAGGTCTATTAGGTCATCAATGTGATACTGATTCACGACATAAGAAATTACGCATGTATAGACAATTAGATTGATTATCATTTATTTAATTATCAGTTATTTACCAAGAAAAATGACAAACATTTGTTGGTTTCAACTCATCTGATGTGAGGATTAGCCACTTTTATTTGTTTTATATCACTGTAAATCAAAAACTTTCAGATTTTAGCCTGCTGTATGGACAAAACAAGCAAGTTGAAGATGTTAGCTCAAGGAAATTATGTCATTCTTCACTGGGCCCAACAATTCATAGGCTAAACAATTAAAGACAAATTAAATATTTAAAACTCATAGAAACTAAGATTAACATTTGTTGTGTTTGTTTGTTTTTTTTTTGCCCACTGAAATACAGAATGGTGTTATCTCTACAGGCACTTTTAGGTTAAACTGTTACACACTAACACACTGAGCCATACAACCTCAGATGAGGGGGCACGTTTAGCAATTGCTGTGTTTAAAGGTTAAAAAGCCAAAAAGTTTAAAAACCACCACTAGTATATTTACAGAAGTAGTGATACGTCCAAATCCCTAGAAGTACATTTAACACATCAAGCTATTAAATTACAGTTGAAGTGCTTCTTTTCAACTTTCTTTTATGCCACATGCACTTATGGTCAGATGTGGATGCAATGACTGCTGCTACTACTGATGGTGTTGCCTTAATCATGAATATTAAGTATTATGTAAGATGATCTGGGTGAGAGCATCTGCCAGATGTCATCAATGTGAATACAAACATAAGAAAGAGATATGGATCCAGGTTTTTCACCAAGCTGCAGTGATTTGTAAATGTGCAAAATCCACCCTTGATTTCTCAACTCATCCTAACTACTAACAAGCCTGACTACTGAAGGCTGCAAGCAGGTTAGTAAAACAATAACAGTAGCATTATATGAATATCATCAATAATAAACACAAAAACACTGTAGTAGAACTGTAGTAGATAATATAAAGTTGGTATAAATTATAAAAATATTATATAAAGATGTTACATAAGGAGTATGTTTTCAGTCTTATGCCATTTATTTTCACACTGTCAACATTTATTCTGTTTACGTATTAGATATTACCAAGAAAGAGCAAAAAAACAAAGACTTTTAAAAGATTTCAGACAGAAAACAATGACAGAAACAAGCTCTGTCGACATCTCTATCTATCTATCTTTCCTCGTGCGACACATTCTTAAATATTCCAATCGAGAAGTGGGCAGAGACACAACACAACCTCATGAATTCAAATAGCGGATGCCCTGAATGCCAATGGTTTCAGTCTTTCCTGCTGCTACCAATTTATATTTTCCATATGGGTCCTTAAACAGCAAATGGAAGTCAGTCCGTGCCCTTCTGTCCCTCCCTGCTTTCCCCCTGGGGACAAAGGCGGTCAAAAGTCAAGGAAATTCTGATTCCTCTGCACAGCACACCAAGGGCACCTAAACACAAACCAAACAGCTCCCACAATGCCTCGGTGTTGGCAAACTTGGGCTCCCTCCCTCAGAGATCTGCTAGTATTCTAAATGGTAATTATTACATACACACACGCAAACACACACACACTGGCAGGCAGGCATACACACTACCTGAACTGTACAGAGGAAATGCAAAAGACAAAGAGGTGAAAGGGAGGAGTTCAGCAAGAAGCAGAGAAGAAAATGAGGTGTAGTAAGAAAAAAAATGGGAGAAGTGTAACAAACCAGAAAAAAAGAGTGAAAGTAGAAAAAAAGTACTGGTATGTAAATGTGGAGTCAGAGAGTTCAGGAGGAGAGAGGAGGTATAATGTGCTGAGCTGACCTGGGGGCCGCGGAGCTGAGTGTCCAGGGGCCAGTGGGGGACGGTGGCCAGATCTCAGCGGTTATCATTATGTTGAGGGGGAGGTCTACTCCGTCTTTCTCTCAATCCCTCCCCCACTTCTACCGCAGACTCCATTTCTCTCCCAGGGCAAAGGTGAGGTGGCCTGGGGAGCGGCGGAAGGTGAAGGGTAACTCAGGGCAAGCTCGGGGTCGGCGGCTGTCGTTAGCGATGCAGCTTGACCTGCTCACCCATAACTTGAAGTTTTACTCCCCAAGTTTTTTTTCCCATCCTTTTTGTCACGCACTGTCGTTCTCTCACTGCTGCCAGACCAAGCTGGGATAGATGAAATGTCCCCTCCTGAATTTTAATAGGTCAAATGTTTCACTGAGGGGAAGTTTGCCAAAAACCTCTTGGATAGAATCAAAAAGATAGAAATTTTCCTTCAAAAATGAGGGTCAATGTTATGCATGTTCATTTATAAAATCTCTGCCTCTATGCATGTCTGCAATAAAAGAGAGGTTAAAAATACAGTCCAGTTTTGTCTATGCACAGAATATACAATGTATGCTATGACTTTTTCCTGCTACAGAAGTTCAGTAGCACTGCAGAAATAATGAGAGATTAAACTTGTCTCATTTTATCTCATCTACGGTTCCAGTACTGAATGATTCTACAGATTCTGAAAAAAAGCAGAAATACGAGTTATAATAGGAGGAGTTCAAGTGGGAGATGAGAAGGTAGAAGGACCCTTACACTTTAGATCTATGAGATCAAACACACACACACACGTGTGCACACATGCCTGTCTGAAACACATGGCACTTTACACAGATTAGAAATCATCTCAGTTTACAAAAGCCCCGCTCCACAAAAGGTGTTCTTTTCACGGAGATGAGGCCATCGGTGCAAAGAAGAGCCCCGGGCCCTTTCATTGTCAAGCTCTTTTTCTTTTCTTTTCTTTGCCGCCAACAACACCACCCTCTTTATCAGTGCAATTACAGCACAAACAGACTCATCACTGGCCCAACTGTCCTCTCCTATCGCCTCCATTTCCACAAGCAACCTAATTAGTCCTAAAGAGAGAAAAGCCGATGAGCAGAGGAGAGTAGAGAGGTAGAGAGAGAAAAGACCAGCCATCATGTCCATTTGTGTGGGTTTGGAACAGCAATTGTATGTGTTTATGTGCCGCTGTGTATGGGTGTATTTTTCCCCCTCTCTGTTTTTCCCTTCTTTTTGTTGTTGTTGTCCTCACTCTTTCTATCTCCTTTTTTTCCCAGAGAAAGAAAGCCTTCAAAGGAGCGATTGTGCAGAGCGGCTCAAGTGGTCTGTTGGTAAGCGGACAGCAGAGCAACACAACAAACATGGCTGGCACTAATCAGGGCCCCGGCTAATGTAAACAATGTCATTTTTTGCCCTTAATGAGCCAATTTTCCGCAGATACGAGAGGGCTAACAATTGGGGCAGCGCCTTTGATGTGATTCATCTGAAGGTTTGTTTGTGATCGCTTGGCACTTTTTGTTGGAAGCCCTGCACCCAGCTGCTTTCATCTACCCCTGAAAAGGGAGAGCCACGACTCACTTGGGTACAGAGGGAGGGGGGAATAAAAATAATAATTTTCTTTTCTTTCCATTTTTTTTTAAAGACAACCATCCTCCCCCTTTTATTAGAAACTAGTCCTAATCAGCTGACCAGCCCCCTCCTTCTTGTCTCCCTCCCCTTTAGCTCCACACTTGTGTAAACACGCAAACATACACAAGAGCGAAGGAGCATCGTCCATGAGGGATTAAAAAAAAAAAAAAAAAAAAAAAAAAAAAAGAGCATCGTTCATGCCGGGTGTCTATAGCGATCAAATAGCGAACTCATTAAAAGGCACCCCAGTGTGCGAGCGGTGGACACTGACAGGGCCTTCATTAACATGGTGCTGACAAAAGGTGAGGCAGACCAAAGAGGCAGCCGGCGGGCCAGGTGTGTGTGCCGCGGCGCCTTTCAAGATGGCACCGTAGCCAGAGGCAGGCGGGCTGGCAAGCACACTCAATCAAATGGCATACTGACCAAAAACAAGCTGGTTCTGGTGAGAGAGAGAAATAAAGCGAAACAGAGTCAGATAGAGAGATTTCAGTGTGAACTAAATCCTCAAAACTTCCCGTCTGCCATACATTCAGAGCAAGCTAATCCTGTCATTTTACTTACAAGCACTGATCCATTTCATAAGGCATATCACAAAAGTCTCTCTATGACATTCCTGGACCAGTAAAACGTGCTGATTATCATAATAAAGTGAAGTCTTCAAAGTTCAGTAAAAGGCCACAGGAAAACACAAATAGCAAAAACTAAACAGGAGAGAGAAGAGAGAGCGATATTGATGTAATGAAGGTAGTCAAAGGTAGTGACCAAAGGCAATACATCGCCCCATGTCCAGGCCAATTCCAATCAATCACTGGAGCTGAAGTGAAGTCAACTCCAGGCTAGTCAGTCAGCTAGGCCCTTGTTACATCCACATATACATACACACACACACATATCTCTGCCTGCATCTCTGGCCATGAGTCAGTGGCCCTCTGGGGCCAACCACACACACATACACACACACTGCACCTGCTGGACCCTGCAGTTACCAGCTGTCAACTCCACGTGTTCTGTGCCGTCTGTTTAGTGTGTGTGTGTGTGTGTGTGTGTGTGTGTGTGTGTGTGTGTGTGTGTGTGTGTAAAGAGTAGGGTTGCAGTAAAGTTACACACCTCAGCTGGGCCAGTAACAGAGAGGAAGAAAATGACGTGGGTCCTTCAAGGACATTTATCTGCATTCAACAAATGATCAAATAAAACTTGCCACAAACAGCAGCACATTTTTTGCTTGAATGTATTTTTGTGTTCATTTTGTGTGTCTATTCTGTTAAAAAAAAACAGACAGAAAAGAATGGAGATAAACACTTTTGGGGAACAATGGTAACCTATAGTTTTTACACCATGTGTGACAATAATACTATGAGAAAGTTTCTGAAAAACAGTTTTTTGGGTTTTTGTTTTTAGGCAATTTAAAGGCATCACCTTATTTTCTTGTGACATAGGGTACCCTGGAGGCTTGAGGGATTAACACTTTGACCGCAAACTGCAATGACCCCGGTTGCCAGTCCAGCCATGACCTTTGTTGCCCATTGTACCCCATCTTCTTTCCCCTCAATTCATGTCATCTCTCTACTATTAACAATATAATAAAATGCATTACATGTAAAGCTGTAAAACTTTGTGATGTGTGAATTATTCATTAATTAACTGTTTTTTAAAAAAAACATTTAATTAACAATTTACAGCCCTATATCCATGAGCAAAAAAAAAATCACCACAGCTGTTACAACATGACATACAATAAAAAAGTGCAAACAAACAACTGACGCACCCTGTAACAGTACAAATAACCATTAAGCAGTTTGGTGGTAGTTTTGGTGGAAAAATAAGTCACATTACAGTGTTTACCTCTAGGGCATGACCTTAATCCTGAGCTCCCTCCACCCCCTCTGTAAGGGACAGAGAGATAGGAAGTCAGGCTCAGACAACAATGAAAAACATGTCTGTTTTGGGGGGGGGGAAATCAATAATGTGTTGTGATGTGAAACTGATTCCCCACTGGATTTCGCTGTGCTCTGTGCAAGCTTATTCTCTGTGTGGCCCTGAGGTAAATAGTGTACTTTGTTACAGTGTGTAGCAGTAAGCCTTAGAGACCTGTGCAGCGATTAAGCCGTACTGGAGCACATTAGCCCAGGCCATGTCATGGCAGGCTGAAACAGGCCTGGCATGGAAGGGAAAGGATGAAGATATGGGTACACCAGAGGGAAAGAGGAGAAAAAGGGATCAAAAGAGAATAAAATGAAAGAAAAACAGGACAAGGGGGCAGGGAGAGGGGAGAAATGTAGGGGGAGAAAGGAAAAACAATAAAAAAGAAAATGTGACAGGGAGGAAAAAGCACAACAGGGACATGACATTTGTTTAACTTCATGTCATACAGCTTATGCGTGCGTCATCGTACAAGGTTTCATTCCTACACAGACGCATTCTCACGTCCAGAGAAAAACAAGACATACAGCAAACCCAAGACACTTCATGGTGTCACTGCTGACAGCAAAGAGAAAGACAGTAGGGATGGCTAGCAGGAGCAATAGAGGCATGGAGAAAAGATGGAAAGAGGAAAATAGAGACAAGACAGGGATGGAGAGAATGACAAATTTCCTGCTGATGGCTATTTACAGGCTATTCCCCCTAACCGCAGAAACCCTGGGTCTGAACCCCCTTTCTCATTTTCTCCTCTTTATTTATCCCTCTCCTCCTTCTGTGGCAAATTTGTCACTTTTGCATAATGGTGCTATACACTGGTGTGGAGTGGTGTGAGGCTGTGGTGCAAGTGGGATGGCAAGATGAGCAACCCAAGGTGTGATGGAGAAAGTGGGGATGGGTAATGGAAGAGAGGACAGAGAGGAGTTGATAGCAGCAATTCCTCCCTCAATCTCTGAGGGGGAAAAAAATCTCTGACCATCTTCCTAAACCCCCAACCTCCCTCTCCCCCTTTGCCCCCTGTCACCCACCTCGCCCCTCTATCCCTCCCTCACATACACCACCCCTCCTTTCTTTCACTCTCTCCTTTCTCTCCTCTGCCTTTGCCCACCCCTCCACCCCCCCCTTTGTCTCTCCAGGAGGCAGTTGTCAATCAAGTGCGTCTCCCACAATCCCTCTGGAGCTCATTGTGCCCGCGGTCGCTGGCGGAGGCAGGCGTTGCGAGGCGGCGGAGAGCCACAGATGGAGGGAGCACTGTCAATCATTGTCACTAATTATTAATTTCTGTCACTCAGGCCCCCGTGGCAGCCACGTAGCGGGAGCCTATCACTCTCTCTCTCTCTCTGTCTCTCCCTCCCTTCCTTCTCCATCCTCCTCCTCGCCACTCATTCAGCGAGTCGGTCTGCATCGGTCTGTCCCTCCCATGTTCAGTCCCTCTCTACCTCCCTCGTCCCTCGTTAGTCCCTGCCTCTCCTTCGCCTTTGCCTCTTTCGTTTGGGTCGCCTGCTGTTTTCATTTCTCCTTCCTCCCTCTCTCAGGCTGCAGTCCGCTCTATCCCTCCCCTCTTTCCCTGCTCTGTCTCGCTCAACGCTCCCAGGGTGAGTTGATTTGGTATGCCACCCCGGCCACAAAAAGTTCAACCTTTCATTATGTGGTGCACGTGCACTCAGAACTGCCTCCTCTCCCCTCCTCTCCTCTCCCATCACCAGGTCAGTCCCCTTGACTCTATGCTCCCTTTTAATTGTATTCTACCCTCCACCCCACTCTGCTTCTCATTTTCCCCATCTGACCCCCCCAGCACACCACATCCGACTCCTCTAATTCCACAAGAATCCCAAAAAGACATTAAAAAGAGCTGCTTGGCTTTTTTTTCCCCCTTTCTTTTTTTAAGCTTGGACTCGACGAGTCTCTGCTGAGGTTCTGATTTGATTCTGTGAACTCTGTGTTTTCAATTTGCACACCAGCGCTTTCACCTGTGATGTCACTGTGATGGCGGCTAATGAGGGAGGCCTGACCCGCATGTAGTTGCAACTGAGGATGGGGCCGGTCCATTCCGCTAAGGGTTCTGATCCGCCCCCACCCTCACCTCATTACCAGAAGTGGTGGGCTGGGAGGCAAAGAAGAGAGAGAGCAAGCAAGTCAGAGAGTTGGTGATTAGGAGTTAGAGCACACGCACGCACGCACGCACGCACGCACACACACACACACACACACACACACACACACACACACACAGAGGCATTCACATATATTCATGAAAACACCCGGCATACACACAGCCCACATCTAAATATTCCCATACCACATATAGACACGCATGCACGCATACACACACAAACACACAGATCACATCATTATATACACAATCGGGTGCTGTTGTAGTAAACACACATCTTTAACCATGCTGTATATATACATACATTCATTTCATAATATGCACACACAAGCATTTTCAGTCACACAAATGCATACATAAACACACAAATATAGTATCTCTTATCACATACCCACTCACATGCAATAGGAAAACACACACATTAAACAACACATGCACACTCATGTTTTTGCAGTTACACTCACTCACTTTCATAGAGTAAACTCACATACAAGTGCCTTCACTCCCCCTTATAGTCAGATTTACACAAATACACATGATATCATTTACACACAGTCAGATGTACTGAGTCTCCTGAATGAAACATGCGTACACACACTTTACACACACTATATACATGTTCTCCCCCATTTCCTCCAGGATTATGATTCACGATACACCTATGCTTCTCTAATGAGGGGCCGAGGAAGAGGCCAGCTGGACACCACTGATCCTTCACCTCCCTCCCTTCACTCCATCTATACCTCTCTCCATCCACCCGTCCACCCACACGAACACCCACCCACCCCTCTGCCGCCACAGGCCTCTGCCTGCCCCATTGTCCTGCTCTGCATAAAGCCATTAGCACCCTTCTACCCCTAACCTACTGCCTCCCTGCACCCTCCACCTCCTCCTCCCTCTCTCTAGTGCTCGTCTGCCTCTTTTCCTCCATCTCTTTTTTCCTCAGCACCTGTCACTTTTCCTTTCACATTTCCTTATCTTCCCATCTCTGCTGGTTTTTTCCCCTTTTCCCTTCCTCCATCTCCTCTTTCTCATCTCCTCTTACCTGTTACTGTCTCTCTTCCCGTCTGATTGTCTCTTTACTCCCTTTATCCATCCATCCCTCTCTCTGTCGCCAACCTCTTTTCTCTCCCCTACTCAGTGTGTGTGTGTTTATGTGTGTGTCTGTGTGTGTGTCAGCATTCAGCACCTCAGTGGAGACAGGGTTTATTGGGGTAATGCATTTATCACTGCTGCAAGCCAGGGCCTCACCTCCTTCTTTGAGCCAGTGAGTAATGAAAATGGGATCACTTCTGACAACACTGCAACACACACACAGACTCACACAAATGCACTCCTGCACACACACGCACAAAACGCAAAAACGCATATCAGTGCTTGTCGCTACAAAATGCTCAGATTTCACACACAAGCTGATGCGCAACAACATCAACGCAACCCATAAACTTACATAATATTACAGATTGTCAGTGTTTGAGAAATTATATTAAGAACAGTTGCTTTGTAGTTAATTGATTACTATGGGTAGCTAATTAACAGTGCTGTTTCAATTACACAGAGTTGAGAAGCACACAAGCTGGAGACTATCTGTGTTAAAGTGTGAGGAAGACAAATAAATAAAGAGGAATATTTAAATATGTTCTAAAATCCCCCAAAGTTATATTACTGTTTACTTTATTATCTATTTGGAGGGCAGAATAAAATGTATGATATGGAAATGATGAAGACTTGAAGAATATTTTAAATTGGGGTTATACGTTTAACATTTCAACATACTTAACCCACGAAAATGCACTTTCCACCAGTGGGATACTTTGGCCTTGGTGACAGGTGTATTTTGGTCTGTTGGCTCGATCTTCACACAGTCTTGACAAATTATACAGTGTTTGAAGTGTTTGAAATCTCCTGATTCTATCCATGCAAAGCATTTTAGGATCCCTATATCACTGAAATAGCTGTTATGGCCATGGCTCCAAAGTATTTTGTATACAAAAAGGTCCAACTACAGGCCTTATATTCCCTTTTTGTACCATAAAAAATTAACTTAAACTTCTACCATATTTGTGCCTATGTAACTTCGGTTCAGTATCTCTTCTATCTGACTTTTTGGTTGAAAAAGGGTTACTTTTCAAAGAAGACGAGGGTTATGACAGCAATTAAGACTTAAGAGTTAAAGAAAAGCTATTTTGAGTAAATTACTTTAAGGCTTTTGTCCAAAAATTGAGGTGTCTGTTAATGGTTAAAGTGATTATTATCATTAAGTATGAGGTTAGGGTTAGGGTCACTAAATGAAGGCTAGGTAAGGTTTCTACTTTAGAATGGACACGGATTAGATGAAACTAAACCACAGTCATCAGCAGGTTTTTCCACATATACAGAGCTTTGACCAGTTCAAAGTGATGTAGTAATTTCCTTATAAACTGCATAGAAGAACCAAATAATTACAACATTTCATAACAGACAGTTTTAGCCAAGCTATCTGTGCCACCCTCAACATCATTTGTAATTTTATATCATGGCATCAATATACACTCAGTTGTTTATTAGGTTCACAAACTGCAGCCTACAAAATGATCATAAAGTTGAATCAGCGCCTCTCTAAAACAGTTTCAACACAAACTGAACATTATAAACCTCATGAAGGTAGGATTTATTGCAGGACTGCTGTATTGGACTGCATTAGGTGTTCCTAGTAAACTGACAAGTGAGTGTATATTGTAACAAAGTGTTTTGTTTTTACTTAATCTAAGAAACTGTTTCTAGATTTAAAAAAAAAAAAACAATTAGATGGACATGCCTGTATGTGTTTGATTCAGTTAGTTGAAGCCCCAAAGAAAACACATCATACTGATACTGAAATTTTGTAGATCCAGGCACAACAACACATATGAAGTTACTGTACCTCAGTATAAGTAAAATCTCAAATGATATTTAATTTTTTATCATATCATGGTATATATTGTCTGTTTGCCAAACCATTGTCTAGTACAAAAACAATTACAATCCCTATCCCACTGTCAAAAACCCAAGAGTTATTCAACTATGCCTAAATTTACTACACAGTAAAGAATGCACTTCTTCATATTTTCTTCCGTAATAATATGAAATCTGATAGGAAACACAGAATAAATGGTCCCAACCATGATCCAAATGTCACTGGTGGGGTTAAATATCCCCCAAACCACAACAGTGAAATACCACTGTCCAAGAATATTAACCAACTAAATTAAAAACTGCAGATTTAATGTGAAATCGAAAAAGTAAGGTTTCGAACTATTTCAGCTGTGGTTTTCTAGGGAGAAATAAATCAGGTAAGGATCAAGTGTTAATGGCCAGGGGTGCCTGTCTAATCCCATTTGGTCTGGCAGTGTTGGGAGAGTGGGGGAGGTCTTCACCAGTTTAAAACGATACCATCACCACAGGTATTCAGCAAGGCTCTGATTGGCCTTGACAGAACAAAACATCGCCGCAGCAAACGACTCTAGCACCTCCCACCACATCAAACTCGAGAGGACAAGGTCAGATCAGCAGCGACATAAAGTTTAATCTTAGAAAACAAACTTCTCCTCAAACTGCACCCTTAAACGCAGTGTATCGTTGCAGAGGAGAGCAATTCTAATACACCAAGTGGTGCGTGGAGAGCTTAAGTCAAAGGACTGCTGACTAATGTGCCGAAATGGTTGGAAATACTCTGTGGTATTGCAGATGGCAGAGGTATTTGTTATTCATATGGCCCTCAAGGTGCATCCACAAGGCTTGCATGAAAGGTGTGTGTCTGCATGTGCATGTGCAGAAGTCTATGTGTGTGTAGGTGTGTGTGTCTTGTGCTGCATCCGCAGTGCTGAGGATGCCATTAATGCTTGCTGCTGATCGCCCTCCCACATTTAAATAACAATAGTGCAGTCAGAGAAAGCATCGGTGTGAATCCAACCTGCAAAACACCCAGGAGCTGCAGGCCCCACTCTTGTTTTGTGTGTGTGTGTGTGTGTGTGTGTGTGTGTGTGTGTGTGTGTGTGTGTGTGTGTGTGTATGCGCATGTTTGTGTATATGTGTGAGTTGAGGTGCACTTGCTTGTGCTCAAACATCCACATACGTGTGAGTCTGAGAAAAGATAGTAAGAGAGAGACAGGGGAAGAAAGCGAGAAAGACAGCAAGAGAGAGGGAGGCAGGCTACAGATGAGCCTAAAATACACAGTCACTGTGTAGTGCAGATAGGTTGTGTGATGACCAACTGTAGATCCAGGGAGCTGCCCCATTATCATGTACTGGTGGCCCTGGATTATTCTGTGGAGGGGCTGCCTGTTTTTTTAAAAAATGAATATAGCACTGCGCAAGAGGTGGACAGAGTACTGACAGTACTTTCAGTCATCAACTCAGAAATAATACATATTTCAACTTCTCCTCTTATTGTGAAGTGACTTCATTTGTGCGATCCACTTTGGTACTATATCAAGCACAGCAAGTGATAGCAGAACGTTCATTCAGCATTTCTGTCATTATAAATTCATTTGGACAGCTCATTATAAGATCATCAAGCACACCAACGTTCGTGCAGTGATCTCACATTAATACAAAGCAGAGATGATACCAAGGAACAGGAATATCAAATTATTTTTATGTGACACAGTGATTTTAGTTCAAAGAAACATCACACATGAAAAAACATGTAGCATGAGAAAGCAGACACACTAATTACCACCAGCCTTTTACCCATTATATACTGTATACTTTCTTACCCTGTGCAAGGCGGAAGAGGCTAGAGACCTTTCTCACTTTGTTACAGGTCACCAGTCTATCACAGGACTGACACATATTCTCCAACAACCATTCAGACAACCTAGAGTCACCGTTTAACCTAACCTACACATCAGCTCCATACAGAAAGGCCTCGGCAAGTCACCAGCCAGCTGGTGAAAAGGTATAAGCCATTTCAGTAAATCCATAAGTATACTCCTATCATTAGCTTAATGCAAGGCAAAACCACACTCTCACATAATATTAATGACGGCTCTATTCTACTCAGTAAGTCATGCAGGTGTGACAGTGAGCCAACATGCTCAGTACCTGGACCCTGAAACCGACTCAGCCATCATTAATTTTATTATTTACACCTGTGTTTCTCCTACTGTGACACGTCCAATACAGTGTTGTGTATTGGGCAAAAACTGACTGATAAACCCAGCAACATGGCGGATGTATGTGAAGTGTAAACCCATTTCAGGGGACTTACCAAAAATGCATCCCGTCGCCTCTATGTAGATGAATTTGGTCCAAGTTCACTCCAAGTGGCTGTCTTGTTTGTTACTGTCCACCTGAGGGATGAAGTTAGTGTTAGCCATAAATTATAATTTAACTGAGCTTGAGCTCGCCAGCTGACCAGACAGACTTCATTAACCCACCTACCCCTACAGTTAATTTATGTGCGTCTATATTCTAAAGTTTAATAAAGATGTATTAAACTCACCTGACGTATTGTAGCTCAATGTAACTCATGCTGAAGTGCAGCCAGGTTTGACAGGAAAAAAGAAACCTATTTTCACTGAGTGGGTTTATTATTTACAAATGTGCTTCTTCAACTGTGATATGTTCAATACGGTCGTAAAAATTAATAAGCCCAGCAACATAGCGGACACGGGGCTAGTGAGAAACCATTTGAGGGAACTTACCAAAAATGCATCATGTCGCCTTTTTATCGATGAATTCGATTCAACTCTAAGGCAAGTAACTGTTATGTTGATAAATGTCCACCTTTATGGATGAAGTTAGTGTTAGCTTTAGCTGAGAATTCAACTGTTAGCTGCTGGTTGAGCTGACCAGCTAACCACGTTGACTTCATTAGCCTAGCCACGGCTACAATTAATTTAATTAGCGCCAAGAAATACCGCATTAAACGCCTCTGCAGGTCTAAATTTACCTCAAACTCATCGGAGGCAATGTAACTAACTTCACACCATTATTTCCGTTGAATTCCCGTCAACTTCAGCGATCAGTAAAGTTGCAAAACACGTCTCATTTAAGCTAGGTGGAGAGCAGCTAGCCTTAATGATAGCTAACATTTCTGACTGACGCTCACGTGCAGACAGATTTGATTGATAAACTTGGGCCTCCTTTTTAGCCTATATTTATTTACATTTTGGAAAATAACGTACGCCGAATTTACCATTAACAGTTCATGTTTGCTTTCTACCATTGGATGTACAGATGACTATCAACGAATCACTTTGATAGTGAAAAAAACTTGGAAAAGTGATAATTCAACCGAGAAGTTCTGCGGTTATATAATCTATGAATTCCAAACGAATTTACTCATAGATAACTGTGTCCATGGAAATTTTAGTCGCAGTGAATCTTAAAAACATGTGTGTTAGGTCTGTATGTACCTTACCTTCATTGTCTCCATGGGCTGTGCATGATTATCACTGCTTGATTGTGTTGTGAACTAACTTCCTGCAGTTTTTAGAACAGCTGCACACACCTGTTCTTTTCGCCCTTTTGTCTCACATGTGCTCCTCATTTACAGTTTAAAGACCCTTGGAATATATCGAACTTTAAATGGGTGTAAACCGCTCTAGAGATACGAAAGGTAGACAAAACCCCGCCCCCAATTTTTACCTGCCCAATTAAAGAGAAAGGAGCCCAACTGCCCAGTCTGACCGGAAGATAATGTGGTTTTCTCATATTCTTTCTCTATCCTTTTCTATAAAGCACAGCAGTGGCAATAATTTTGATAATCAGTTAATCATTTGAAGTAATTTTTCAAGCAAAATATTCTGATTGTTCTCCGGTTCCAGTTTCTTCAGTGTGAAGATTTGTTGATTAATGATGTATCACATCATTTTAAACTGAATATCATTGGAGGACAAATTTTATAGCCGAAATGATTAACTTAATATTCTATACTCTTCTTCTAGTATTATGTATTGTTTCAACTTTCTCTTTTAATTTTCATGTTTGTATTTCCATTTACTGTCATTACAAGCAACCTTAAAAGATATTGTTCTGTTGTCCAAATGATGCTGTGTTTACCTGTATTAGCAAGGATATTTACTGATGCACAGATTATGAACGAAGATTAAAAATTAGTTCAGCCTGATTTACACCAGCTGTGTGAGTGAGAGCTGTGTGTTCACTCCTCTCTCCTAGTATAAAGATGCTGATGATATCTAAATTAGTGAATTTAAGGATCATATGATCAAAACATTGTTTATGTGCACCTATAAAATTAGAAAGAAAAGTGTTATTGGAAGTCCTAGAATGTTGCAGAAGTTTTTAAAATGTATTTTTTATTGTTATGTGTATAGTATGCAACCATATAATATACCTGTACATTCACATTTACATAATATCTAAATAATGAGTGTTTCTGACCTTTAGACAAACAGCAACTGCACCTCTCAGCCCAGTGTGCAACATGCACATACTTCATATATAGCTGACTCATTGTTTGTACTTGGTGTGGCCAGGAAGGTGTACCTGATAAGGTGAATTCTGAATGTATATGTGAGAAGTGTATACTTTTCTGTGCCAGTCCATCCACTTTCCTTTTTTTTCCAAACATCCCACACATTTCTGGCCTTGCAACCACAACCATCAAGTGCACAGGCGCACACACTCAGGTACACACACGCTCACTCCAGCTGCAGGACGCAGTCCATGTCTTCGTACTTCTCTGTAACACTTTCTGAAAATGTTGGCTATCACAGAACACCCACTCACTGGCATGTGCACATAGAAATACACACACTGGCATGCATACTGTATTGTGCATTTATGAGCATATGCACACAGCCTGACTGATCCCATTCAGATCCTTTCAAATAGAAGTCACGTCATTGTGAAAAGATTAAAGAAATACAGTTCACAAAGATAAATCACTGAAATTCTCTGATGTCCTATTGAAGGCAGCCAGCAAATAAATTAAGAATATATAAATTTATCTCCACATGTGTCTTTTTTTATTTCTCTTGTGATAGGCCACAATTTGATGCCCTAACAGTCACAAGTGCACAGCATACATAACAAGTAGAGGAGAGGAGTAAAGAGAGGAAGGAAGCAAAGTAAAAGCGGGTTGCCGCAGGTAGATGAGTCCAGAGAGTTTTGAAAAAAAAATCTGAAAAAAGACAGAGACAAAAAGAGTGAGAGGCTGAGTCTAATAAGAACGAAGAGACGGCATGCTGGTATCTTGTGGTGCCATTTGAATACAGGGCAGCAGCAGCTGGAGTCTGTGTCGAACAGCTCTGCACTTCACACAGCATCACCATCAGGAGAGCATAGCACTGGTAGTACTCTGCTGGAGTCTTACACTGCTTCACACACTCCTACAGACCAGCCTGTGTGTGAGCATATGTGTGTGCGTGCATGCTTGTGTGTGTGAATGACTTGGAGCTCCATGGTTCTCATTACTCAGCCACTGTAATGTGCTCGCCTTTCTAGCTTACCGTATTGGGGCTGGTGTTCCCACTGTTGGCTTACAGAAAGGGAAAGGACCGGCCTCACCTCTGTTCTGAATGCATTAGCACACATCACATTTTCAATCTGGACCTCAGACTGGTTCCCTACTGAATAGTAACAGAGTGTATGCATGCAACTGTGTGTGTGTGCAAGAGAGAGAGAGAGAGAGAGAGAGAGGTTGCAGCAGAGTTTAAAAATACCCATACTCCTGTTCGGTGCTGATAAGTTGTGTTATGAGAAACTGCTGGGGCAGACAGCAGGGTCATTAGCATGACTGCCAGATTGAGAGGTAGAGAGGAAGGAAGCAGGGAAGGAAGGAAAGAGGGAGGAGAAGAAGGAAAGAAAGAAGAAATAACACCCAAGTTTCCAAAGTTTTTTAGGGGGAAACAAGCGAACATCCACTCATGAGTCTGCACATATAAACTTAAGACAAACATGATCCTCTGACCTTTCACTCTGTCTTTCTCAGCCACTTCCATACCCGATGATTGGCACCTCTACACTCTGTGACATCACCCTATACCTTCATCATCTGCCATTTTCAGGATCCATTGATTACTGATGTTCGTAAAGGTAAACTTTCTTTAGTATCCAAGAATTTGTTTGGGAACAACTTGACTTAATTTCCCAACTGTAGATGAAGTCGCACTGCCTTTTGCTCAACTTGTGGATCAATGCATATGTTTCTGCACAGTAGGTACTTCTACTGTTGATACGTTACATTTACACAGTTGTACATTTACATAAAGAATCTGAGTACTTCTACTACTACCATCCAGTGGTTTTACACCCAGTTTTATTTTGTCTTATTGTCCGTATGTTTTATAAGGTATTACATTTTAAACAGACACCTTTAACCTTATTTTTATTTGTATTGCCCTAATCAGTGTGGCACAGTTGTATGTGACCTAAGGATCAGTGTTTCTAACGTTCTGTACGTTATAATCCTCCTCAGTCTCCATACACAAGTCCACTCCATCATCTTTAAGTCCACTTCAGCCCAAAAATTCTCAGAGGCCTTTTTGACAGCTATTACAACACTAGTCTGCTGCCTGGAACCGTTCAGCAGCAAGGAGGCTGTTTATTGTTTTAATAGCAGCTGCTTCAGTATTCTTTGTGCTGTTGTTGCTCCCTGTAGGAGCAACAAATCAAGAAAAATAAAACTTGCATGGCTAAAGGACATGCCTGGGCTGCAAAGAGAAAAGATTAAAAAAAACAGCCAAACATTAATGGAAAGGCTAATAAACCCACTGTGTCCCAAAGTGTTGTGAAGGACTTATTGCTGAAATATCATAAACTGGTTAAGAGCAAGGTTATTTTCTCAGAAGAATTGTAAAGGGTCCTTTTCCATGATGTTTACTCTGTTGTTAAACCCTACTTAAACTCATTAAACTAACACCTCCCCTGATGAAGAACTTTTAATATTCTTTAAAAAATGACTCAAGATTTCAACCTCCCACTGACACCTAAATAAATGACTGAATTCAGATTCTTCCATACAGGGCACAAAGGATCACTGAATAGTTTGAAGAGTACAAAAATTATGCACTATGGCCTTCAGTCGAATTGAACAGGTGTGGGAACCTCCAAACATACTTGTTACCTAATGCTCTCCAACACCCTCCTCATTCCTCCTGTAGAAACTTGTTGAGTCTGACAAGGACCACTTGTGGCTCATGGTGGACCAACACCTCAATACTTCATGTTGTTTTCTATTCATCTGTCACCCATTTGTATCTGTCTCTGTAATTTGTGGTTGTTGAGCTGTTTTTAAGATGCTTCTCCTCTGAAGCCAGCTCCACAACCTTTTCCTCAGTTAGGAATCAGAATTAAAACACGCTGAGATTTTAGGTATCATCAAGTTAAAACAGGTTGCAAACTAGGTCTCATGTAAGAATTCAGTCCTGCTAAATATGCTGACAAAGCTAATATCTGCTTGATGATAGATTTCTTATTTAGACTGAAGAGTGGAAGAGGTGGGATATGGTCAACACATCTGACCTGACACATCATTAAAAATCTGTTTATTAATGATACATGATGGGAAGATTTTAATTTCATTTAACAAGAGTGACCCGTGTTATGTTACAATATGCCAATAATATTGTTAAGTAATGTCAGGTTAGCATTACTACTCATCTTAAAATGTATGAACTGTATGAAACATACATATATTTCTCCATGTATGCACCTATAAATAAAACATAATATGTAAAAAGTCATACCTTTATTCATGGCAGTTAAGGTTAATATATCACACTACAAACTACAGTTGTTTCCTAGCAACCGGTTTACATTTTACTAAAGTAATTTCTGATGAGTACAAACTGAACTTTATTTTCTAACTAGTGACTTCTTTAGTGACTGAAAAAATGCTAGTTTATTAGTCTTGATCTAGCAAAACAGGCACCAACACCAAGAAAAAGATAATACTGCTACTTGTGCCATGTGGGGGAACCATTAGAAGTAGGACATTGACCTGTTTTTGAGCACTATAAAAACTGGGACTTAACACCGAACTCAAAACTTGAGCCTCTCACACCAAACACGGGTACAACAGCAAAAAACAACGTCATTACAACGTCACATCTGTCTGGTTTCTTCTATAACACTAATGAGCAAGTGAGAAAGAGAGAGAGAGAGTACACTGATTAGTCTGGCAGCATCAGTGTCAGACACTCAGCAGGGCGTCCACAGCTCAGTGTGTTTTTCTGTGTGTGTGTAATGTGTATATTCAAGCATTTGTACGGCTGCCAGTCCTTGCTCTCTCTCTGTTTTTTTTTTCTTCTCATGCCATTCCTCTCTTTCTCACTTTCTTCATCTTTTCTCTCATTCTCTAAGCTCCAAAAACTCTGATCCCTGCATTCGCTCAGTCTGGCAAATGACTGCAGGGGCTGACAATCCACTGTCAGCATGCGCCGCCACAGTCAATAACGCTGTCCCATGTCACCGCACTACACTGGCTAAAGCTCACATTTCTTATCCCTCCCAAAAACTGCTGCTTAACAGTGCTTCTCTGCCTTTGCCAATCCTGCTAAACGCATCGCCATATCCCCCTAATACCCCTCCTCCCTCCCTCCAAAACCACACCCTGACACGTTTTTGGTTCTCCAAATGACCAGAACATCCTTGGGTGAAGTGAGTGCTGCATATTTTAAGGCCAAGAGTAGCACCCAGAGAAATTTGGGACCAAATGTGATGTGCTTTTCACAATGCCCCTGAATTCTAAGCAAGTGATGGGTGACTGATCTAGCTGTCTCTCTGTAACAAGACGGGGTCATGTAGGCTATACTCAGATACACACAGGAATTGCATACGCGCATATACGCACATGCATGCATGGGGTGCAGCGGAGCTAAGACAAGTGTTACCAAGAAATTGTACTCTCCACGATAATCCACTTCTCCTCTATCGTGTTCCATTAACCTCACAGCTTACACACACACACGCACACACACACACACACACACACCCCTTGTCCCAGCCCACGTGGACTTCCACACACGCATGTCAGTCAGTGTCAGGGCCTGTGTCGTCCAGCTCCATTGTATCTGCATGAGGCTGAGATAATGGCATCTGTCGCTGCTCCTTTTGTCAGCGCTGTCCCCGGCCCCTGCTCACTGCTGGTCCCCATTAGCTGGCTGCTGGCCCGCTGGCCCCTCTGCTCCACGCTCTGCTGCCTCACCGAGAAAATACAGGAGACGCCTGTCCCTTCCTCTAACTCCCTCTTTCACTATACCTTTCTCCCCCTCTCCTGTCCTCACCCAGCTCCTCCCCTCTCCTGCAGATTAAAGGTAGTTGAGTAGTTTGGTGTAAACTTAAAAAAGAGAACATTTAATGGTAGGTGTTGGTAGGTGGTTGGTAACAGATGAGACTCAATAGCAACAGAAGCCTCAAACTAGGTTTTCTGTTGCTGTATCAGCTATGTGGATAAATGTAAGGAGATCCTTTGAGAAATTATTATTATTATTTTTTTTTTTTACTGTAAATAATTGTTTTGATATATATTATACTTTTATGTTCTCCACCTTTTTTGCTCTAGCATTTCCCAACACAGGTACAGGTATTGCAGATGAACCCACCATATGGATTATTGTCATTATCAACTGATCTGCCAACATTTTTTTCAATTAATTATGATTATGATTAAAATGATTTGATTGATTGATTTGATTCCAAAATGATTTGATTGAATAAATGTTTGTTTTTTTAATTCACAAGCTTGAATAGATGAATAGATTAATCAAAAAGCATCTAAAAGGAGAGGAAGTTGTGTCACAGAAATAACTGGTTTGAGGTTTGGCACATAAAATCTAATTTTTTATATAAAACTGACCAAGTCCCTCTAAATTTAATGGCTAAATTTGAAAGCAGATGGCTACTGTAATAGCTACTTTTATTTTTTTTTTACAATCCATACCTTTACTCCAAGGCATATCATTGAGTATTTGTATATTCAGATTTAAAACTTATTTTGTGGATCTCTTACAGCAGACCCATGATCTAACTTCAAAGTATTTTGTCATATCCCTTTAGGACTAACTGGGAACTTCATCACACAGCAGTGTCAAAAACATGACATTAACTTGTTAGATGTACTGTTGAGAGCTCTGTTTGCAGACTGTAGTACAGTCATGTCAGACAGTCTCTAAACTGCCCATCTTAGCACCAACTTCCCTTGTCTATGCTGCATAATTACACTCACTGGAGCTGTGTTGCCTTACAATATAACAAATGAAGTCTATATTACATTTGTCACCTATCTGAGACGTCTCACTTAGCCACATCATTTTTTCCCCCTCGTCTCTCATAAGCATGGTTAATAAAATGTAAAGATGGGAGATAACACACCACTGACTGAGTTTTATTAAGAACCTAATGGCAATATCATTGTTGTAATGACGGTAAGACATCTAAGATGAAGGGCGGACTGGGTGGACGGAAGTGAGCGTGACATCACAGGCAAAAGTGTGTTCTGCTCGCTTTATTTCATTATTGGTTAAGCTTCCTTATTAGGGACAGGGGGCGAAGCAGCGTTGCCTTTGATAAAGCAAGGCAATTTCAGGAGCTGCTACAGTGCCAAATTACAGTTGTACATCATGCAGCTCACTCTCCTACTGCTTCCTCAACTAACTTGTCCTCAGTCTTCCTTTTCTCCAGCTCTCTCTGTGTGGAAGTACTCTGTATGTGATGTTGATCTCCATGTTGCCTGCACCGTGAAGCAGAAAGACTGAACGAGGAGTGAGGAACAACAGCTGAAACAGCAGACAACAGCCCCATCTAGAGACTGTGTGAAGTCACTGTATGACTGAATGGATGTCAGTGGACCCAGTTGCAATAAAAGTTGATATCGTTGATATGATTTTACCAATTTCTTGTTTAGAATTCTAAATCAAATCATATTGGACATTTATTGAAATATAATCTTATCCACAATTTATCCTATATTTATGCTAATCAAATCTCTTGAAATCCAACATGGGCTGCTGATATGACTCATGCCAGTGAGTAAATGCTTTTATCAAGAATGAACAAAAATAAATGAATTCACAAAAATAAAAGATGCTCAGAATATAGGCATCTATTTAATAATTTGTTAGCTCAGTGTACCTTTAGCACCACTGTCTTGTACTATAATATGTACACTTTTGTAAGATGCTAACAAGACACTTAAACCTCAGGTGCAATTTCCAATTAATGTGCAATTTTTGTATTAAACTTTCTATTGCAACTTCATTTAACTGTGACTACTTTGAGACAAAACACTTTATAGTGTTACTATTTATTGTATATTGTTGTATCTTTGGTACCTTGTATTTTAGTTTTTTCATCCCTCACTTATATATACTATTTATTCATAATGTATATAATATTGTAGTTTTGTTGAAAGTGTTTTAAAGTTTTTGTTCTGCTCTTGTGTTTCTGCTGCTGTGACACTTGAATTTCCTTGCATTGGATGAATAAAATGTATATTATTTATCTACATTAACACAAAAACTGAGGCACTGAAGCCAAATGACCTTCAAAACATCATAAACATGACCTCTCTCCCTCTCTGAATATGAAGTGACTCGCAGACCAACAAACCATCAGGTTGACAGGCCTAACCTATCTGCCATTAGCCCATCGAGATATCACACTTTGCTTTAATTCACCATCTTTCAGAGTGTCACACTTTATATTCCTTGGCATGGGTAGGCTACATGCGGATGCATAATTTATCTCAAATTAGCGCCTATTTGAGTAAGCATCAAAGCAAGGCGGCTAAGGTTGGAGGAGAGCTTAAGGAACCGCAGGGAAACCATCACCAGGATTAATGCGGGAGATTTTTATAAGAAATTACTGGCTTAATGAAGTGGATAAAAAAGCTGTCAGTGTTTTATTGCATCTAAATTGTGTGGAAGTGGTGTTTAGCTGTCTCGCCTACTCCCCACATAATGGGTCGTGACAGTAGCTGTGAGGCTTATTTAACTTAACTGGTGAATAACTTGCATGGCGAAGCTATTCACTGAGTTGTTTTTATATGCACTAAACCAGAAAGGGGATTTTTCTTTTCTTTTTTTGCCTCCCCATTCTCACTCATTATAATGCCATATAAACAACAGCAAACTCAAGAAAACTGACAGTCTATCTGGTTTCATGTTAGAAGATCACCGAAAATAGTTTTTTTGAGCAAATTAGTGAAGGTTTAAAAGGTCATTTAGTCTGTTAATGTATAGAGAATATCCAGTCGGCATGAGCTTGACATCTTTATAAATTAAATGTGACCTAAAGCCTATGTTACTTCGATACTGAGTAATCCAATTTACCCCATGGTTATGCTCACACTGCAAGCCCAGTTAATGAAACAGCAGCTGTTTCTTCTGCTCTTTGTGGTCACTAAGGCTGCTGACATTTACTTTAACAGCCTGTATAATTCACCATACAGGTTCAGGAAATGTTACATGCTTACTGTAAATGAAACAAATTTCAAAACAGTTACTCAGCTTGGAGAAGAGGTATTACAAATACGAGTGTGGAGGTGAACACTTGCAGTCTTGCAGTGCCATCTTGTGTTTGTAGGTTTGCATTAGATTATATGGCAAGAAACAGACGGCTGAGGAAACTCAACATTTTTCTGTTCTTACAACAATACTAAAGATGTTCTTTCATTTTTGATGTTTGGAATTTTATCTAGTCAATGATTTGTTTACAGACATAACTTTTTTGTGATTTTAATATACTTTTTATGCCAATTATTACAATAACAAAAACAAAAATTTAAATGTTCATTTATTTCACACAGTATAGCTCACAATACATGAAATCAATCATCCATCAAGCTTCTGATGTGCAAGTGTTTATTTTCAGGTGATCAATAATGACAAGGTTGAGAAGATCACGAGGCCTGTCTGAAGAAGCAAATTCACTGAGTTATTTGAATACCTTTGTGGAGTGAAACGCAGAACACCTTAAAAATCTGGAACACAAACTGCTCAGTTTTACTCTGCGAAGTTATCCAAATAACACTCATGAGGTTTCAGGTCTTTTTTGATGCAGCCAGTCTGAGTTTCTACATCTCACCCCCTGATATAAACAGAAAAATGCAGGCATGAACATTGCATGTGTTACTGTAATGGCAGAAGTAAATTTGGTCTTTTTCCTCCTCCTTTGTGTTTAATTTCCTCGATAAATACAATGAGCAGTGTTAAGGTTGAGAACAGTATAAGTTGACAACACACTGATGTATGCATGCTTGGAATGGGTACATTTTGTTTTTGTTTTTTTCTTTGTGAATACTACTAATCAGAGCCAAAGTAAATACATAACATGGGTTAATAATTTTGGGCAAGACTCAAACTGTAGGTGGAAAGACATGCAAGTTTCAACCAGTTTGTATCATCATCCCAAAATGTCATAGACAATCAATTTGGAGTGTTGACCCCTCCATCAGTCCTGCACATCAGCCACACCTAATACATTTTTCTTAGATGGCAACAAATAAGGTTTAAATCATGACTTTTTAAAAAATAATTTAACTGTTTCTGAATTACTTACTGATTTTGGCAGTGCTTTTGCAGAGACCATTTCCAAATTTCCCGCCAAACTCATCGGAAAAGTCGATCAAAACTTTGATTTTAAGTGGAGCACACACACAAAAGTTACTTTCACTGATTGAAAAGAGTTTAATTATGCTAAGCTGCTGTTATTGAGAGGAAGGACATATACTCTTTCCATTAAGTTCCTTCACCAGTACAGACAAGGAGCCCAGTCTGGGATCTAATCAAAACCTTTCATTGACACACACACACACACACACACGCACTCACACAAATGCATACATACATAGATACCTACATACGCACACACAAGACCAAATTAGTTGTCGACAGCACAATCCCTTTTCAGACTGCTCACAAAACCATGTTTTCCCTTCACGAGTGAAACCAAAAAGCGAGTTTTGGGCAGCATTCAGGTAGGGTGAGGTGAGTGGTGGAGAGAGAAAGCTTGCACTGCAGTCAAGCTTTATCTACATAAGGCCATCTCTGAACATGTGTGGGTTAGGACTAGCAGTTCACATCCACCATCTTTTTTTTTCTTTTTTCTTTTTTAAATCAGCACAGAAGTGGTCAGGGTGGGTTCATCACTAGACAAGATTCCCACAAACTGTCATCACAGCTTGTCCTTAGCAAGAGGTTACAACAAGGGTTGGTTTTCCCTCTTCACATTGTTCGTACAGAGAGACCAGCAGCTAAATATCACAGTCTTTGACCGCTTTAGGAAATCCAAAGAGAGATACCCAACACCTTTTCCCTTGTCCAGGTGCAGTTTTACTCTCTCGACTTCCTCACAGCCAACACGGTGCTTTGCATTCGCCTGAAACGGATGCTTTGAATTTCCCTTCCATCTTAGCTTGAGAAGCCTGACCCCTCAGTGCTCCAGTGCTGCTCCCACACTCTCCTGGCTCCAGCCGTCTCTCAGTGCTTTAGGTTGCTGGGAGCAAGGGATTGTGATTGGCGCACCAAGTGAGCCCCACTTTAGTAGTCTCTCCTCTACAGGCTCCCTGGCCCTTCTCTGTCTTTTCTTTCCTCTACCCTCTTTTTGCGTCTTTTTATTTTTTTGTGTTGCATCAGTGTCTAGACAGTGTTGCGCGGCGTGCCGTTCAATGCGACAGCCTTGTTGCAGGGCGAGCCCACAGCCTGGGGGCCCGCTGGACGCTGGGTGGAAACGCCTACCTCGAATACTTCATGAATGGCCTTCCGGAAACAGTGGAAATTGTAGTCTATTAAACCTAAAGAGACAAGAACGATAAAACTGGTTAATAATTTTTTTAATGACGTGAAAATCTTTCTTTATAGTAGTATCTTAAAACAAAATCAGTCAAAAGTCTGTGTGAAGCAAAAACTGAACAATTCAAAGTTCAAAGTGCAGCATTTATAGCACACATTACATTGTATAGGTGCTCTTGTTTTGACTTCACACACTCTACATACATGTAGATGCACAAATGGTGCAATGTGAAAATAATGAGGAAGAAAATATGAAAAACATTTGACTCAAGCCACAACATCATTAGCCAAATTAAGCCAAATGAGCTGCGGAGGATCACAGATTTCCCTGACAGCTAACCTTTGCGCTCAAAACTTTCTTCTCGCAGGATGCAGACAAGGGCCAGGAACTTGGTGACCTCTTTCAGGTACAGCACAGTGGTGTTGTTGAGCTTGATGATAGCCATGGACTCCTTGTCGTAGGCACTGCCGCTGCCGTCCTCCCTCAGGCTAGTGTGGCACAGCAAAACAATGATAATGTTTTTTGGTGGGGGGATGGAAAATAAATTGCAGCTTGCCAATGAGGTCATTAATTAAGCAAACAAATGCATAAATTAAGTTATGCTTCAATAAAAGCATCATCAGACAACACATGGGTGAACTCTATATCTTAAAGCATTAACAAATTACAGAGGGACAGTAAATTAAACATGTTTTTTAAATTTGTTTTAGTAGTTAATGTGCAAATTTATACAGAAAGTTAATACATCTCCTCTATAGATAGTCCTCCCTGTGTTTTCAACTCACTCATTATAGGGTTTCTGCCTGTTAAATTGAATAAGAACGTGTGGAAAGCACTAACATAAACCTTCTGATAAACTGATAATGTACAAACAAACAAACAAAAACAAACTCACCCATAGATGCAGGAGACGTCAATGACCACATCAATCATATCGCAGCACAGTTCGTAGGACTGCATGTCTACAGGTGAGCTGTCTGTGGCAATGTAGATCTTACTGACCACATCAAACAGAAAGGCCTTTTCTATCCCTGAATTCTATCAGCGACAAAAATGAGGCAAAGGTCAGAGAGGAAGAGACACAGAAGAGACAAAAAAGAGAGGGAGATTACTAGGAAATCATATTCTGAAGAAGCACTGCATTTACTATCACATTTTATACTATTGATGAATCATTCTTGATCAATTGTTTTGTAAAATGTCAGATAATTGGAAGATCTTCTGAAATTTCCTAAAACCAAAATTAAATTGCTTGCTTTGTCCAGGTAGCATCCCAAACACAATTTCCAATCATAGAAGACTAAAACAACCAACAATATTTGCCTGGACCTGATGAATTTTTGGCATTTCTGCTTTAAAAATGTGTTAAAATAAATTAATCAATTATGATAATACTTGCTGATTAATATTCTGAGACCTAATTGGGTTAGGTTGAGGAAGGAGTGCTTGTTGTTCCTTGATCATACCCTGAGATACTCTCTACTAGTGGTCTTCAGTGTATTATTAAGAGTGACGCAATTCAAAATGTGTGCGTGAGTTAGAAATCAGATAAGGGGCAGGTCACAAACATGGCCCTGTAAGGTAATTGGAGGAACAGCATTAGGCCTGGAAGTGACTCACATTCAGTCTGTCACATATACATCATGGTGTCAGTGACAAAGTTACTAAAAAGGTTTATTCACCAAGGGCTTGCTGCTGTCTACTTACAGAAATGAAGATGTTTAGGAGGTTCTCCAGAGTGGGGAGCTGAGGGATGAGCTTCTGCACCACTTTGCTGAAGGCCTCAAAGATGGAGTGGTCGTAAATACTTGTCAAGTAAAAGCTGAATGAGATAAAGACCAAAAAAAAGAAGTCAATGAGCTGTTACTAGCAGGAAACACTTCTCACTTCCTCAAAAAGCATGTGAAAGCAGGTAAAATTACAGACAGTCACAAGATCACATGACAAACATATGCTAGATGTTAGTTAAGAGGTCTGAATCAATGCATTTAAGCTGGATTCAGACATTAAAAGGAATGAAAATAAAATAGTTAGCAAAATGGTCCTCACATGACTGCAGCAAAACTGGGAACACATGAGGTGTGGACTTTGGTTACTGAGATATATAAATAAAAGGTCAGTGTCTGAGGAAACTGGTGGCTCAAGCCAAATGGAACTGTCTGCATACACTTGGCAGACGCTCAACTTTACAAAGCGTTACAGTGAAGAAAGCATCAGAGAGCCACGAGGCAGAGCACAAAAAAAGGAAAAAAGCCCTCTCAGCTCCCACTATATATCTGGGACTGCTATGGCTTTCTAACTGGAATAAACAACACTCTCATCCCACATAAAACATAGTGCAGTGTGTGCCAGCAGAGTCTTCGACAGTAAAGCTGCTGCAGAGCTCAGCCAGGACAGTGTTTAATGTGGTACACAACACATTTAGACTGTCCACACAGTGTGTCAGGGCAAAGGCTGCAATTAGCAATTATTCTTATTTTGTGATTAGGGCCCCAACAAACAATTATTTTGATTTTTTTAAGTAATCAATGAATTGTTTAGTCTATTAAATGTCATTAAACATCTTTTTAAAGCCTCCAGAGCCAACTATATTCTTATTTAGACAGACTATTGACCAAAAACATTAAAGCATAAAATGGTAAAAAGCAAACAAACAACTGCTCACATTTAATTATCTAATAATTACCATAGTGCTTTACTTGAAAAATGACTTGAACAATTTGCTTAATCAATTATCAATACTGTCATCAGTCAACTTTCTGTCTATTGACTAAGCCATTACTCAAGTATTTGATGGGCTGTTTCCTGAGGTCATATGAAGCAGGAACAGCCAATATTCTTCTCAGAAAACAACAAACCAATCATAAAATCTCCTTCAGTGGTAATGGGGTGGATTACTGCATGACAAAAAGTAAGTTCAGCCTTCTCTCTACAGCTCTCATATCTGAAGCACAGGTCATTGTTTCTTCATTAGGACGTCAAAGAGGAATCTCACAGTAGCACTACGAGTATGCAGACCATGTACACATGCAGGCTACTGTATATGAGACAAAGGAAATTAACACGAACACCACATGCCTATCACAGGGGTTCATCAAGTTAAATCTAAGGTTTTTTAATACCACACAGAAAGCAATTTAACACCTCTTTGATGGTCATATCAGCCAAGGTATATTAGTATAATGGAAAACAGAAAAGACAACAACATGGTCTAGAATCACATTTTAAGTACTTAACATGACTTGGATAAGCAGCAGAAAATGAAAGGATGGATTAACCAATGAAAATGAGTAATTAATTTAATATAATTTAAGTTTTTACTTACACAATGATCTTTCTAGCTACTAAAGCTAGCACTACTGACATTGTTTGTTATAGGTTTCATGGTGCTGATTAAAACTCAAAAAAGAACTGATTAGCCAGGTATGAGCAAATATCTAATACATTTTAAATTCAATTTAAGCCATTTATTAGCCTCTAAAATCTTTTTGGAGAAAAGTGGCTTCAGTGCTTTTTAAGACTTATGAAGACCTACAGATACCCTGCTATCACCTTAAATAATAACTACAGCTTCAAACTCGAGTGGGTAGAAAAAGGTGACAGATTTAGAGTCTTTTCTACTGATATGCATCACAAATAAAAAAACTGTAAATTTTCTTTTCTGCAGAATTGAAGCATCTAACCAAAAATTCCATCTGCTAACAAAGGCCAACGGATTCCATTAAGTGGACCCACTATTTCTTTTTTAATCAAAACAATTTTATCATTTCTTTCCATTGTTGTCAACAATAGTGATAAATTCGAACTGGGGGATTAAATTACAAGTGACATTCATCAGAATCGACGATGTTGCTCTACATGTGCAGATTCAGGTGAAAAAAAAGGGGACGATTTAGGATGATCTGTCAACTCAGTCTAATTTTCACTTTTAAACTTGACACAAGTCTGGTGGGGTGAGAGGTGTGACTGGCTGGACTCTGTGCTGACATCTTAACACGTATACGTGTCACGGTAGCACAAATTGTTGCAACCCAGAGAGAGAACTTCTGAGAAAAAAATGGTGAATTAATGTGTTTAACTTCACAACACTTACAAATAACCAATCTGCTTCCTTGTATGTGTAAAAACCTCTATTTTTCATCTGCCAAATGTCAGTTCAGGGAAGCCAGTTAAGACAGGTAGGTAAAGTCAGATTGTCTCTTACAAGGGCAACACAAAGTCACATGAGTTATATTAGAGAATTCATTTCAGCCCCTTCATCACATTCAGAAAATGTTTTAGAGCTGAAGTCGCTGAACAATCAGTCTCAAACTTATTGTGGATCATTACTTTGGAGTGTTATTGGGTGACGGATCAGCTCTGTGCTTAATTGTTTTGACATTACCTGTGGTAAATTCAGGGCTCTGTTGTTTACACTGGCAAAGAAAGAACTCATCTGCCTGCTTAGGGTGGAGTATAGGTTGATCTTTCTCCGCCACTGTGTTGTTCCAACGTTAAAGGAAATCAAACCAGCTCTAAAAATAAATGCACCATGCCACGTAAGATGTTTGAGCCTGTTCACCCACAGCATCGAACGAAAGACGCGTCATTACATCTAAGGAAGTTACTCTGGTGTTTAGGAACATTCAATTAGCTTAAGTGAAGTTAGCTTTGTAAACAGACTCTGGAGCTGGAAAAGCTTATTTCCAGTGGGATTTTAGGTTTCTGATTAGCTGCTGTACCAACCTGCTAGAGCTCATTTCTAAAGCTGTAACTGTGTTTTTGTTGGGATTTGGGGGAAATCTGCTTGAGCAAAACAGCAGCATTACAGTAAAGATTTAATTCACTGTTTGCTGTGATTCAAAATCCTGCTGTGCAGCTTTCTGTCTGATGTATTGTTGAACTGCTTTTTTTCTTTTTCATTACTGATGTATGAGAGGCCCCAATTCATGTAAACACCCCAACAATAGTGAGGCAATTGGATTTTTTGACAGCAACTTTTCATGTTGGTCCACTGGGACTTATGAGAAAAGGAGAAGGACCTGCTTTCATGACCTTGTAATGCAGTAATGAGAAATGATAATGAACCTAAGACAGAACATGCATGGATAACAGGTGTGAGGTGACTGATTTTGAAAACAATGTGTCTGCATGTACTCGCGTGTAAAATGACTATCTATACCAGCACTCTCATTGATCACATAGGTAGCAGGAGAGTAATGATGAAGTAAAATAATGAAATGTTAATCAAAATGTACCTGAGATGCAGCTTCTCTAGGCTAGCGTCGGCCAGATCGTCATTGGCTCTCTGGTGGATGTCTCTCTGGGTCTCAATCTTGTGATCGTCTGAGAGGCCGTCCACTTTGTGGATAAACACCTCAAAATTAATCTCTGGATTTACCCTGTAGGCTCGTGACACTGTCAGGTGAAGCCTACCCAGAGCCTCCACATAGTCATCCTAAGAGGAAGAGAGTACTTTATTAGTACACATATGCACCATGTACGCCTTTACAGAGTGCAAAAACAAAAATCTAAATGCCAAGTACCCCTTTGTTCCAGCAGAGTTGAAACAACTGAGAACAAAACAATTAAGTTTCATTAAACATTTAGATACCTAAAAAACTGACACATGACAATCTCATCCTTAGCTGACCCTTGATAATGGCCACTTATGGTCATTTACTGCAGCTACAGCTGTAATAACTGCAATAAATGCAATAACAAAAACCACAGCAAATTACCATAAATAAAATGAACAAGAAAATCAAGACGTGTAGCCCATTAAAGGTGTTACAGCAACAACACACTGCATTGTGAGCTGAGCCCGAGGTGATTATTATCTGCAGCTCCAGGACAGAGTCTTGGTGTGCATCCTTATCAACCAGGTATGAGGAAATGTGCCACTGCATTGTCTTCGAAAAACATCAGGACAGAAACAGCTCTCCTCAGATATCGCTGTGTGACCAACTCCTGAAACAAATCAAATCTGATGCACCTCCTCAAGTACAAATAAACCCCACAATCAGATCAGCTGCAGCTTACATCGCAGCTGAGAGTACTTCTTGAAAGCACTTAGGGTCATGTGGATAGCACTGGCATAAGAGCCGAGGCATGTAATTGTCTTTTATTCCAGCTGCTCATCACAGACTTCATTCTCAAGGGTTGAAAAGGGCTTCTGTGGTACTTTGCCTTACAGTAACAGTCAGTGACCAATAAAACTGTTTGTTCTCTTCATGTATGCAGTTATAAAATGGAAAATATATACGTAAAAGTGAGTCAGACTATTGTCAGATTTTCTATTTGTGAAATTAAATGTCTAGTCACTGCCCACAAGACAAGAGGAAAAGCAAAAATCTATATATTTCGTCAGCATATTTGAAACACAACACAGTTTTTTTCCTACATTCAGAGCAAGTCAAACAACACAGTGTGTTGCGGTGAGACAACACAGTCACTTCCTGTGTTGATGACCACACCAAATTGGCCACAGTTTTCTTTTTCTTTTTTTTCTGTTCTTCACCTGAGCATCGATGACAAATATCAAAGCCCCAGTTCCTCTGAAGATCATCTCGTAGTCGAAGGTGGGGTCGAAGAAGTCAACCTGGCCTGGGAAGTCCCAAATCTGGAAGTTGACGAATGAGCTGCTGGAGATGTCGTCCTTGTAGATCTTGTTGGTGCTCTCCAAGAACAAGGTCTCATTGGGAGACATTTTGTGGAACACCACCTGAAAAATGAAAGCTGGGTTAATCTTTAAGTAGAATAAAGGCAGACGACTTGAGTCCAGACATCTAACACCAACCTAGAAAGCGTAACACAAAGTAACTTTGCATTTATAGATACAGGAATGAAAGAAAGTGTGTTATCAAACTCGATATTATACAGTGTCACATTCATCCTACAGTGTTATAGCGTGTTATCCCATTCCCTAACAAAGCTTTAGTCAAATGAACATGACAACATAGAAGAAGCAGAAATACTTTAACAAATTATTTAAGAATATTTTTTGAATACGTGTTTTTAGGGTTTTCTTCAATCGTTACACAAATAGAGAGGAACTATAAACAACAGTCTTAGAGTGTATTGTGTCTTGCACAACTGCCTGAATCAAAGTTGTTTTCATGGGAGAGACTGTCACAACACTGCTATATTTTGACTGATGCTATGATTCCAGCATGAAGACATCATCCGGACGTCACATGCAGAGCAAGAGGGAAAAGGGCAAAACACTGCAGATTCTCTGGTCTGATGCAACACACGTCACTCTACATTCAGCAGTTTTTCAGTTGCATGCTGTTAAAGAGCAGATGATAAGACTGCAGCTGTATAGTCAAGTATAGTTTAGGGCTGATCAGAGTCTTGGTCTACTGGATACAGTCACAGGTGGAAAATAAGTTGTACTGGGTAATAGTGGAGGACCTGGGAGCGTTTGCTCCACCACTGCCATTTTGAATCAGTGTGTGGGCCACTGAGGTCACAGGCCAATGAACCAGCAAAAAGCCAAATCACATGTTTTTCAGCCCATGCTGGAGGCTTACAGGGGAACATTAATCAGGGACTTGAGGGTGTGTGGATTACAGAAAAAAAGAACACATGTGCATACAGCATGTGTACAGAAAAATGCAATTCTTTACTTTTATTTCCTCCAGGCAATGTCTGTAGGATATGCTCCTGGCGTGTCACGCTATATCGAGCCTGATTCTACTTCCCCCTTGAATTTTGACATGAATAATAAAATATTATAGAAGGAACAACAGCATCTCATCTATTATTCAACCACAGTGCCCGTCTGAGAGTGGCAGACTTGAAGAATATGACGGAGATGGTTATCCTTGATGTAAGAGGTAGTCAGATCATGCAAAAGAAAAGGCGTTCAAGTCAGGCCAGAAAACCAACTAAGCAAAGTGGGCAACAACCTTTAGGGCCCTCCTCAAGCCTCAGGTTCATGGCATGTGTGGCAATTGTTAATTTCCACCACTTAAGTACAATATCAAGTACAGCTAACTTTTTTTTTACCTTGACTTGTAGAAGGACCCTGTGTCAAAATCTAGTTTAAAGAGCATTATTATTTTAGTTAATATTCCGTTCATGTCAAATATATTCTTTAGTATTATTCTAGTATATGAGTCAGGTTTTCAAGGACAGTTCTATAACAGACGTTGCCTCTCTTGCCTGAAACAAATACCACCCTTAGATCATTATAACTTTTATCACACTAATGAGATAAAACATCTCAACATGGGAAAAAACATGGGTGCCATTTCCCCACAAGAAAAGCCTTACAACTAATGATTGTGACTATTGATCAGGGCATCATCCTCTAAGCACATTGATCACAAGACGAGCTGCACCAGGATCTGCATGGTTAATTACCACAAGTAAACATTTTTCAAGGAGGGAACCCTGGGAGCACTGACAGAAAAGTAATCTGCAACTATTTTAATAAGTAATTGATTGTTTATGTGCCTTTCTAAACCAAGGGATGGGTCCAGCTTATTCAATTTCTTATGTAGTAGTGAACTGAAAATCCTCAGGTACTGGACTAATGGTCGAATCCAAAAAGATGCAACTCTGGACTTGGGAACCTGAGACAGAGTACATAGTTATTGCACAGAGGGTGGTTTGTGGGGGGACTGTGGGGTCCCAACAAATCTCTACCCCCACCCCAACTAACTAGCTAATCCGGCCATGATTTAAATACATGGGGAGAGGGGATGTTGTCCAAACTGCAGGTGCTGCACTGATTTAAAACTAAGTGTCAGGACTTGCAGAATGGAAGGTGTGGTCGCTTTTCTGTCATGTGAGAGCCACACATCAGACTTGCCCGGTGCCTCACAGCTGGGTGGGACTAGGATATATTTGGCATGTTGGACAAGTTGTTTAACTTAACAGTCACATGCTGTATACCTACATACGAGTGCAGATGCACCGAGCGTCTCTATCCACCTGGTTAATTATTCACCGCTACAGCTACACCAAGATAACCCGGAATGCTAACTAGTCATTAGCTGCTGGGAGAGCTGCTTTTTCAAATCACACCTCTCCCCCTATCATGTAGCTAGACATGTAATCTGCTGGTAGACAGCTATCATTACTTGCGAAATGCTAAACTAATTCGCTAGCTCTTCTGGCTAACGTCCTGTTGACTTGCGTGAAGCAGAGGAAGGCGCCGCTCGTCTCGAAAGGCTAACACTTTATAAACGCCTCTGCCTACCTTCTGTATCGAGGATTTGCCACTTCTCCTCAACCCCATGAGTAGGATTCTCGGTTTGCTGTCGGACGGCGCCGGGCTGTCCTCGATGTCGGCCTCCTCTTCTCCATAACCGAAATCTTTGGGGAACGAGTCCGCAACCCCGTAGCTGTCAGCCAGCTGTTCCACATCGTACTGAATCGACATTTTGACCCAAACGACGGTCTCTTCCCCTATTCCCCCCCTTACTTGTCGGTCACCACACCTGTGTTTTTATCAAGCGATCGGTATGCACCACAAACTAACGTCAGACAATGAAAATAGTTTGTCAATAATGCCCTGGCTACTTGGAAACAGAGAGCGTGATCCCACACATTTCCTTAGGATTTCCTCTCCCTTGAAAAAAACTTGCCGTTTAGTCCCGCCCCTTGATTCTGATTCGCTGTCCGGATTACACTGCGAAAAATGATTGGTCAAACTGTCTGTCACTCTATAGAGGTTTGTCGCTGTCACCTGACTAGTACTCAGACTTGTTTTGTGACCTATCACCCGAATAAGAAGCAG
Organism: Lates calcarifer; assembly: GCF_001640805.2. NCBI lineage: Eukaryota > Metazoa > Chordata > Actinopteri > Centropomidae > Lates > Lates calcarifer. The sequence continues at coordinate 7,212,093 of NC_066847.1, read as the reverse complement.
ATACGCACCCTCGTCAAGACAGTTTAAAAGCCGTTCGAGTTGGTACCATTAACACACGACTAATACATTTTTATTTGACAGAAAAAAAACTGAACATTTCATGAAGGTTGTTTAAAACGAAACAAATTGAAAATGGGCAGTTGTGGCATTACGCGATATTACCAGCAGATGGCGGCAGACATCCACTACAGTTAAGTTGAGACTTTCAAGGTCTTCCGAAAATGTCATAATTTATAGCTAAAATCGCCAATATGATGCAACAAGGCTGGTGGTAAGGCTGCGTATTGAGAGATATAATAGAAATCTAAAAATAAAATCTAAAAAATTGAACTTAAAAGTGTAGCAGGGCAGGGATCTGTAAGCTCCATATGCAACAATTCTTTCCAACCAAAGAAGATAGCATGTAATTTGTTGTTTGTACCCTCTGTCAAGTGGCACAACCAGGATCGAATGATTTTCTAAATATATAAATACTGATGTCCAATGCTCTTTAATTTTTAAAAATAAATAAATAAGCCAATTTTCACTTCAGTCATGGTCAGTCCATGTGTTTGTCACGTTATTACTTTTACGATGAACACCTGAAGGCAACACCCGTTGCTTGAAGGGACGTGATAAACGAAACTTAACTTCTCCGGCCCGGCACTTAACCTGTTTTTCCAAATTAACCACTGCGATACCGAGCGGGACACTTAACATAGTATTTATAAGAGGAAAGTCAACTTTACAGCCTACATTATCATGGCACATCATAGAGTAAGTGTGTTTGCTTTCGCTTTATTTTACACAAATGTTCTTGAGAAACTGTTTGTCTAGTAACTGTAGGTTAGCTAAGCTAACGTTAGCAAGCTGCGGTTAGAAGGAGTTGATCAGTGATAAGATCCGAACACCTGGGGCAGCTGGTGTTTTGGTTTTTATAATTGGGGTCGTTAAAGTTTGTAGATAAACCTATGCTGAAACTAAGATAATATAACGTTAAGAAAATACAAACGTGTTTGACACTTTTTGCTGCAGATCATATTTCGACCATGTTATAACCCAGCAACAGATAAATCTGGAAATTACTAACAAACAGGAATTTTGGGCATATGTGGATTACTGGGGTTAAGGGAGGACCTGGACCAGAACCTCTGTATGAAGTGACTGTTATAATTTCTTGTTGGAAGGTCAATCAAACGACTACAAATAAAGTCAAAATAACCACTAAGAGAGGACACGACTTCAAAGACATGCAAAGCAAGCACAGAGAGATGCAAAACAACCTTAAAGACACACAAAATTAGTATGATCAGACAAACAGACATGAGAAGACATGCAAAACGACCAGAAAGAAACACAAAACAACCGAGCAGAGATGTAAAATTATCACAGTGACACAAAATGGCTAAATACAGATGCAAAATAACAACCATAGACACAAAACAACAACTAAGACATGGTAAAATAACAATGCCTAGACTCCAAATGACAACAGAGATGCCAAAAAAAAAAAACTTCATAAAGACACACTTAAAAAACCCCACAAAACAATCACAAGCGTGTCTTGCTGTTACGTTACGTTACATGTCTCTACCCAGCGGGCCATAGTCTCATAACCTGCCCATGCCTTCAGGCCATCTACATCTCTATGGGTATTGCAGTTAACTAGACCTGAGAGTTGACAATTTTGAGATCAGTTGGTAATAAAATGACTGACTTTTTTTCTTCCTACAGGCTTCAGACACTAAAAGGGAGCACTTTCGGAGATACTTGGAGAAAGCTGGTGTTGTTGACAGTCTCACCAGTGGTATGGCACATTATTTTCCTGTAGAAATAATTTCTGTCTGGGCTTGAGCAATATTCACACACTTCACAATAAAAGCAACTAAAGATAAGCAAATGAAGCAAACCAGGAGAGCTGCAAACAAGGTTACGTATTAGTAGCTTCTGCTCTTCTGTAATTTAACTTTTTTTTTCCCCCCCTGTTTGGTTTCAGTACTCGTGGCTTTGTATGAACAACCTGAAAGGCCCAACAATGCCTTGGAGTATCCTTTTATATACATTAAGATCTTCTTCTACTCTGCAAATGAATGTGTAGTTGGTAGTGAATCAGGTTTGTGCCCCCACCCACCACTTCTCAACAATAAACATAATTAAGAGAGATGGGCAGAATTCAATAGATAATGACACACCTGCCCCGTAGATTCTTTAACCAACTCCCTGCAGATTTGTGAAGCAGCATCTCGGTGCCGCTGGTCAGACCTCAGCCGACACAGAGGCTCTGCAGCAGGAGGTGATCGACCTGAGGCAGAGGTGTGCTCGTCTGGCAGAGGAAAACAAAGACCTCAAAACAAGGGTAAACTTAATCCTTTAATTAATCCTTAAATTAATGTATGTTTAGTCAACATACTTTCAGGTGCCTAATATAGATACTTATTCCCTCTGTCTCTGTAGCTGCAGCGCCATGAACCTGTATCAGAAGATGGAGCCACAGCAGAGTAGACCACGGCAGAGCTTTGGTTTGATGAATGTATTTTTTTGTTGATATTACTGGCACTTTGAATTCCAAGACAAGACGACACTGTTAAGTGATAGCCAATAATTTTTATATAGCTGTGCTAATTTTTTTGTAAGTTTCTACTTTGTTTCTTAAAATCTAACTTATTCTGTACATGTGTGTAAATAAGTTTTTGTCTAGTTCAGTCTGTCTTTAGTATATCTTTACTGAGAAAGTGCCCTTATTTTTGAGAGGTCTATGAAAGGGTTCCATTTGATTATACAGCTGATAATTTTATTTTTCTGGCATTGTAATAAACATGCATTTATTGTCCAGATCCAAACAACATAGTGTGTGAGAAAGACACACTTATACTTTATTTTGAAATGCCTGGTGTAAGAGAACAGTTGTAAGAGAGTTTAAAAATGTAAAATAAAGACCAGTATTGTAACTAATGGTGTGTCACTGACTGAACAAATTTTTGAACAAGAATGTTTTGACACTGAAGTCACTGTGGTCAGATTCAGAGCACTGTCTTCAGGTTCCTTTAAAAAGGCCATAGAGGGTATTAAAAGTATTGAATTTCATTTACAAAGGACTTACATAAGCAGTCGTTGTTATTTTACACTTAAGGATACAAAATGAACAAAATCCTCTCAGGAAACAAACCAAGGATAACACTGATACAGATGTAAATGAAGACCTTGGGGACCAGAGCACATCTGTTTTTCTACCAGGTTCAATCAATTTTAATAACTTTCAGTCATTTCATCAGGGACAAACAGTGAAAACAAACAAATGGGACAGAAAATCAGCAGTGGTCTTGTTGGCTGGGACAGTGCTGCTGTGTTAGCTGCTTAATGATATGCTATATGTACAGGTCAACTCATTATTTCCTGCATTTGCAAAGTGACTTTAATTTATTTTGTTTAAAGTATCACTTCATGTTACAAGTGTACACATAAGTTTGCCATGCAACAAATTAAAAATGTGCACCAACAAGTGACTTTTCACAGTGTCAGTTATCAAAAATGAATATTCCCCCAGAAAACCATCTGCAGTCAATAAAGCAAAAGCTTAAATAAAGTGGACAGTGTTTTTATGTGACACTACTATGAAAACATCAGTCCAGTGCAGGCCTACCTTATGTTTCAAACCATTAGGATGTATGATGCAACTCTTAGATCACCTTTTAATTAGTTTAATTTATTTCTCAATGCTAGCAATAAAGAAAATGTTTATTCCAAGAATAACTGGAAAAATAAAAACATAGCATGAAGTCCTCTGTTGTTTTTTTATTGTAATATGACATCAAAAACAATTATTGCATTAGTTGAACTGTAGTGGGTTTTTAAAGCATGCTACGTTAATCAGATTAAACTGTTTATGTTCAGGATAAAAACAGACCAAACAAATATTAGCAAACTCCAACCTGTCCTGTTAGCTGCTCACAGTGCTGTTAAATCCATAGGTTCAATATTGAAATGAAGGTCAAATGTGTAACATGGATGTCCGTGTGACAGTAATGCAAATAAGGAAGTTGTTCAGAGTTTAGATTTGCAGGTCCGAGGCTCGTCTGCTGCTTGTGTTACTTGCCATTGATGTTTTGCAGTTAGAGGAAGGTGCTCTCGAGTTGTGCCTGGATCCTGAGCTGGAGTCGTCCAGTGACTCCGGGGTGGAGGGTCGGCTTTGATGTCTGTCGTCTGATTTTGACTGAATTCGAGCGGAGGGAGGCCCACTGCTGGCTTTAGTGCCCCCGTATGAATCTGTGTCGGAGCTTTTACCCTCTGGCACCGTGGAGCATTTAAAAGAGCCGTGAACCATCCACGGTTTCCTTGATGCGCTCACTGGCAGCGTTGGGAGGGAGGAAGCGTGAGCTGCCTTCTGTGGGCACTTTGGAGAGTCTGGGCTCCCTCTTTCGCTGCTGTCTCTCTCACTGCGTGGGGGAAGATGTAAAGAGTCATCGGCCTCCTGCTTCGGATTAATCAGGGAATCGCAGCACGGTGAGCAGGGCTCGTTGGTAGTCGAGGTGCTGTTACACCCCGGGGGGCTTTGAACTGAACATGTGTAATCATCCACATCCTGCTGAGTGGCGTGCTCACCCTGAGGAGGTAGAAAAGTTGAAGGTTTGTTAAGGTTCGGGTACATAATTGTGCCCTGCACCCTCTCTATCATGAGGTTGTAGTCACTAGGTGCAGAGGCGATTGTTGCCTTTCGGGCTGCAGTGGTGCATATTTGGACAACAGATTCTTTTTTATACTTATTGGCATAAAAGTCATCAAGTTCATCTCTTTCGTCTCTCAAGTGAGGGTAAAAGTCCAAGATGGCCTTTTTAATCTTCTTGTAGCCCAGATGCATGATCTCCAAGATGTTTAGGAAGAGGGAGATTGCAGCAATGCATTGCATGAAGACCATGAAGACAGTTTTCTCTGTTGGTCTGGAAACATAGCAGTCTACAGCATTTGGACAAGGATCTCGCTCACACTTGAAGAGCGGGTAGAGGTGAAAGCCGTACAGGAGAAACTGGCCTGTCATGAAGGCCACTTCAACAACAGAGCGAGTTATAATGTGGGCCACATATGTGCGAAGCAGAGAGCCCCTCAGAGGAGCTTTGTTGAGCTTCCCCTGATCGAGCTGCTTCATCTCCCGCTCAATCCTTTTCCTGGCTTCTGCCAACTCCACGTCGACCAGCTCCAGCTCCTTCCTCAGCAGGGCCTTCTTCTTCTGCCGTGCCTTCTCCAGGGCCCGGAGCCTGTAGAGAGCGTGGCCCATGTAAACCAATGAGGGGGAGGACACAAAGATGACCTGCAGCACCCAGTATCGGATGAGGGAGACTGGGAAAGCCAGGTCGTAGCACACGTTTCTGCATCCGGGCTGCTCGGTGTTGCATATGAAGTCAGCCTGCTCGTCATTCCACACGTCCTCCGCCGCCACCCCGAGGACCAGCATGCGGAAGATGAACAGGATGGTGAGCCAGATCTTGCCCACCATAGTGGAGTGGATATGCACCTCCTCCAAAATCCCCCCAAGGAAGTTCCAGTCCCCCATCTTCACTCTGCCATTATGACTAGGAGAAAGCCATTAACAAAGAAACTGAGTAATTAGGGAAGAAGATCTGCTAAAACACTTTAAAATTGAATGGATCTCTAAAGGTAACAGTATAATAAGGAAGTCATTTTGAGTTTATACAGACAGCAAAGACATTTCAGGCACTTCAGATATAATGAGAACAATAAAAATAGAGCCAAATTTGTAATAAAGCACCAACAACCCTGGAAAAATTGCAGCTTAAGATAGTACTCTAGAATTCCCAGTTACAATGGAAGTATTAAAAACATACAGTACCTCTCAACTGAAAAAATGAAACAATAACAAGTAGAAAACCTTTGAAGTAAATATGCACCGTGTCACATGTCTGCAAAAAGATATATCAAAAGTAGATAGAGAGGACTTGTGCATCCAGAGACATGCTTCCTAGTCTCGCCAGTTGTCCAGTTTTGCCATAATAAAAAACGTTCCCCTCAGCAAAGCCATTATATAAACCAGGGCAGAGTTATGTGTAGTTTCCATTTACCTTGCAGCAGCATGGACAGACTGCCGGTGGTGACTTAAATCTCCTCGGGTCATGCAGCCCTGACGCGGTCACCAAAAAGTTTTAAAAATCGTTAGCGCCCTCCACATGAGTCCCTGCGCATCACCCCAAACTTCAGCGACCGCCCTCTGCTTCAAAAACAAAGTTGGAATGACTGAACTGTTGTGGGAAGAGCGCCAGCACTACTCTGAGCAGAGAGAAGTCGATACCAACAGCTTCACAGATGCATTTAGATCATGGACCCACAGTGATGGGGTTGTAGCCGGTTGTAATACCAATACTGACCTCAATCTTGCTAGGTCAGGGCTTTTTTTGTGTTTGTCCTGATGTAACTGCATCATTCAGACTGTTTTTTATCTTCCTACACAGCAAAGTTTCATGCAATCAACAGCACAAATGGCGACTGCTGGTCATATGGTATATGGTAGTGGTCCATTCAGGTGTGTGCATTAGGTGTGGTATTTTGGTGGCCAAGCTGCTTCCAAATTGTTGTTTTGCAAGTCAAAACTACATGTTTGTAATTTGTTAGCACTCCGTTACTTGAATCTATGTGTTCCAAATGTTCAAACAAAGAGAAGGAGAAACAGATACTGAAGTTGCAATCCCCACATTATCAATACCAGTCAGTTATCTGCACAGGCCTTGTGCGATCAATAGTTTTCTCCTGTGGCTAAGTAATCAATGAGTCATCATGTCCAATTTCATACTCTGCTGCTTCTCACAGGATGTAATTAGGGTCTCATGCACTTGGCACATTATTTTATCCCACTTACTACAAATCTATCTCAATGGATTAGCGTGCTTGCTAACTGCTGGTTGCCAACTTCACATAGTCCAATTCAAAATACCATTTAACACCCCTGTGAGATAAATGTGCTTGTTATCTTGGGTCAGTCATGATATTACAGCTTCACAACCATAGTCTGAAATGCTTATGCTCTATTGTTCTCTAGCTGCACAGGGCATGACAAACAGGGGTGATAGTATTTGCTATCAACAGGAAAAAAAACACAAGCCTAACTCCAGGACTAGCCTAATTTTGAGTGTTGACAAGATTCAACCAATCAGCTCAATGGTTCAAGGTGAAACTTATACCCATATACCCATCTGCTATGTGAAGCTATATCCCAGTCTGATCTTTTCCCCCTCCGACCTGAAATCCTCCATTCTGCCCAGCAGACCAGGATTGATTCAAACCAGTCTGGTACAAACACATTAGGGGTACAGAGGGTCACACTCGGGAACATATTGGGAAAATCCCAGTGCTATTTCCATTTTTTTTCTTCCAATCACACCAATCAATTTTCACTTGTACATCAGCCCCTAAATCTATAATGAGTAGCATCAGGACATCTGCTGGTGTCCCAGCACAATTAACTGTTTCAAAATATGAAATTAATTTTTGATAATTGATAGATAATTGATCAAACTGTCTGTAATCTGAAACATGACATTACAATAAATGTGCTGCAAATCAAATCATTTTAATTTGCTTCAATTCAGTTTTTTTCTCATGGGCAATAAAAACACTATTTAAAAATAAATTCTATCTTGATATCACTTTTTATTAACTAAATTCAAGTTGTTCCCAACTGGTGGGTGGGTTGTTATCTGTTGTCAGGAACAGAGCATTCATTGCTAACCAAACTGAATTAAGGAACCCAGTGATTGTTTTCAGTATTTTAAAAGCAATGTCCTTGTTAACTCTTTAAAAACTACACATTCTAAACAATGAATTATAAAATAGAAAATGTAAAAAAAAGAAGAGATGCAAATACATTGCACAATTTTGGCAGCAAATATTTAATATAAGAAACAAAAAGTGTAATCTCGTAGATCAGGCAGCCATCTTGCTTGCTGACATTACAAATGTCTGATGTAGATCTACGTAAGGCAACATACCACTCCCAACTGCTTCAGGGTCAAGGCAAACAAGTTTGTGATAGCTGAATGATGGACTGAATTATATTGATGTGCTGAGCTTGGAAACTATGGAACTTTCCACATACTGTAAAACATCAAAAGCAGTTGGTTCTATATGGGTACAATCAAATACACGCAACTGAGTCTCAGCAATATCAAACAGCATAAATTCATCTGATAAAATCAACAGTCAAATACACATAAAAACATCAAACTTCATTAAAAATACATTTAACTTTGAGCTGTGGAAATGTTAAACCAAATATAGGAGGTCTCTGCTTGGTCTTTGGTTATACTTTCCCTGTAATCATAGATAAATTAAGTACATTTTCAAAAATAAGATCTGTTTCTGAACCCCAAGTGTTACCCAATGCTCCTTGTCACACCAGATATAAACAGTCATATTAAAGAGTTTTCATTTATAGACTTATAGAACTGAGTATATAGATATACTGTCATTAAATTGTAACTTACACTTGTGTTAAAGGTAGTTATGTAAGAGTATTGTACAATATCCTCCACTGTTTAATTGCAGTAACAAGTTACAGCTGATGTCATTTCCAAAAGCTGGATGTTTAAGATTTAAGTTTTGCATTTTGTATCTACAAGGTAAAAAAAACAGTAAGTATGACAAAAACATTAATCAACTCACGTCCTGTCAACAGGATGTGAAAACAATAATGCGGCATTAAGCCAAGGCCTGATGGTAAACCAGCTCCTGTGTTTACAAAAGGAAAAGGCAACACATTCATTCCTTTTTCCTGAGATCGTTTTGTAAACTATTTCTTCTTGTTAGTGCTGTCATACAACAACCGACCAAACTCACTGAACAGATGTGATATCTTTGTAAATTTAGTGTTTAATGTAGTGGAGGATTTCACCACGTTTAAGGCACATATTCAGGAATACTGGAAGTCTGTAAGAGTCTATGATGATGATTCAACAGATAATTAGCAAAAGAACAGAGAAGCATAATATTATTCTATAAAACAGTGTGATCATTAAGAAAAATTACATGAATTAGGACCAGTGTGTTCATTGATATCCTGAATATCTTGAAAAGTACAAAAAGGTCTAAAATCTTCCAAACAAAATAGACAAGACAGTCAAGTATCAAATATAGTATAGTAAGCTAAAGTATAGAATAAGAGAAATATCACTGCAAAATTATTCACTTTAAAAAGACATTTCATTATCAACTGTAAAAAATCAGATATGTCTGTCATGAAGATATGTCTTTTGTAATGCTACACACAAACAGCAGGGGGCACTCTACCATTTGTACTCACAAATTTAACTCTTAAGAAACTGAAAATTTGATAGAAAAAAACCCTGTACACTACATTCACAAAACCTCTCAAAAACAATTTTGCTCTGAAACACATCAGTAAAATATAACTTCCTGAGTGAGACATTAAGGCTTTACAGACCTATGGTGCTGGTGAGAGGAAGATGTTGAAGAGCACGGCAAAGAGCACAAAGACTACAAAGCCTACTATGCACAGCCAGAAACGCGGGTCCTTGAGTAGCTTCATGTTGTAAGCGCTGAAGAAGACGTAACCGATGGTCATCCCTGCCACAATTCCTCCAAAATGGGCCACAAAGGAAACCTGAGATGAGAAAAGATGAGGTCAGGTCTTAGATTTAGCCTGTAAGTTCACAATCATTAAACTTAAATTACACAGACACCCCAAACTACTGTCATTCGACCTCCCTGAGATGTGGTGAACACACCAAAACTTGCAGGGCCAGTTTAACAGGCAAAACAAATTAATGGTGGGGGAAGAGAGGAGGGAGATAACAAGGCAGGGGAGGGAATAAAGGAATCGGGAGTCTGTATTAATCAGTTGGAAAGACAAACCAGTTTTGTCAAAGTGGAAGATGATACTTTGTTTTGTTCTTCAAAACTGAAACTATGGACTAGTGTCTACATTTCTAGATGTGGATTACTGGATATACAGTATCTATCCCTATTAGTCACACCTATATAGAGAGGTATGTATCATGTCCCAGCAAGAGCTGTTGATCTTGTCTGTAGGCAGAGGTAAATAAAGCCATTGCCAAACACTGTCAGCTTGAGACAAGATTTGCTGAGTCACTCTGGAGGCTCTTCTTGTTTTAGTGGGACCCTTTTTTAGTTTTTCTCTATTGTGCAGCAGAAGTAAAATCATACCTTCATACCAGCCTCATCATTGACAAATCTTCTGTAGAAGGCAAATCCAAAATCAACACAGACTGAAAAAAGAAAACAGAGTCAGATCATTTTTTATGGTTTATAAAAGCAATTAGAAAAATAATAAAATTGAAATCACACAGAAGGACCTACCGATCATTATTATGCCGATGATTCGAAACACTCCAAGGAGAGGAATCATCTCTCTGAAATTCTGTGAATTGAATCAGTCATATTTATCCTTGTATAAAACAGTGAATGCCTGTTTCATTAAATAAAGCAGAGACAGTGCAACTTTAGGACAGCATACATGAAAAATAAAAGTATGAAAAGACTGAATGTGTGCTCAGTAGTTCAGTAACACATGAATGTTCCTTTACAATGACATTTCAAACGATTAATATGACATTTACTCTGAAAATGTGGCCGGTACTGTTCATACACTGCACTCTGCTAACTATGGCTGCAACTAACATGCTGATATTTATACAAAGTCCTCCTATCAAAGTGTATGTAAACTTACCACCACTGCATTCATAAAGTAGCCTCCAATTAGGGCGTAAACACCTCCAGATGCCCCCACCAGCGCACTGAGAGGATCAAAGATGGAGCTGGCCAAAGACCCTGAGGAGAAACAGACACAGAAATAATCAGTTTTACCATCAGTGGACTCGCTCTGACACAAACAGAAAAAACTATTTCAAGACGAGTTAATGTTGAGCTGGCTTAGGACTTTGAGAGCTTTGTTTGCTTCACTTGAGGAGGAAAATCTCAGAGACAGACAGAGACAGGTGTTTCTTACCTGCCACGACGCCAGCAAGGTAAACCATTCCCACTTCAAACCCTTTATGGACCAGTTCCAGAGGGATGCCCAGCAGCAGCTGCATCACCAGGTTGCCCACAATATGCTCCACACTAGACAGGCAGAGGAGGGGAATGAGCAGAATATACTTGATGAATGGTAAATGTCACACAAATGCACAGGATAGTGGACAAAATAACAGAAACACCTGTCGCTCCACAGTGAAACCAGCCGTTCATTCAATTTGATGGATAATTCTTTAAAAGCAATTCTTCTATAGTTTTACTATTGCAAACAAATCCCATGAAAAGGCCACAACCAGCAATGCAATAACACCTCACTTAGCCCCAAGCCCATTTGTAAATCTTTAACCTTTTAAAAGACAATGTCCCACCCACTGGACGCTGTGGCCTCGGTTGCACTATTTTAGGTGTGTTTTTGATTTGTACCGGACTAAGTCTTCATACAGCCCTGACAAATAATACATTGTTTGAAAGCTCTAAGTCTCCTGATTCTGTCTGTGCTGATTATTTTACATCACTGCAACATCTGTTGACAAAGAATTTGACCTTTTTAATGCCAAAAAAAACAGTCTTTTATATTATACATTCTTGGTGTTTCCACAGAATCTGTTAACAGTAACAGACTTATCATTTAAGCAAATATCCTGTTTGGTGTCTTTCAGTCAGAGCTGGCAGTCCTCTTTGCTAATCTAGTCTTCCTGTGTGATTCTGTGTAGTCATGATTCTTGGTTTTCCTGTGTTCCTGTGGCTTATGCATTTGTGGTTTTTGAGACATTTTGCTTCCCACACCACATAACCTTTAAGTGTTTTTACAAATGTGCCAGCAATTCAGCTAATAACTATCTTCTTCTGTAAATTGCCTTGAAAATATATTTAGAAAAACTGATTTATTTTAAAGATAGCATCATATGACTCGCCTTTTTTATCTGTGATTTGCAGAAGCTGTTGGTGCATCAGTTAAAAAATACTGAATGAAGTAATGCAGCAGGGAGAGAAGTTTCAAAATTATGGCGACATATACTCAACACAGGATAAGATATGCAGTGGTTACAATACACAGTCTCAAAATCGACCACGGCAATGAATCAACACCCCTGACAGCATAAAAAACCCTACAAAGGTTATGAGCTTCACCAGACTGGTGTTTACTGGAGGGCCATTACACTGAACTGTGGTGTATGTGGGTTTCTGACCACTTTAAGCGCTGACTCAAGCTTTCATCATGTAATGACAGTATCTGAAAGCCCTGCCCTGGCTTACCCAGCGTGAACAAGCATGTACGAGATAAAGCGCCATGCTTCCTGCCTGCATTCAGGCTTGTAGGTTAGGGGGCTCATCCAGATGCCTTCGTCCAGGGTCACCCACTGTTTCTGAGGCTTCCACACTGCGTAGTAGATAAACACTGCCAACTGATGACAAACAGAGAGGAGACACAAAAATTAGGATTGATGTATGGGATCCAAAAAGACCCTAAAACACCAAACAGCTGCGAAAATAATGACAGGAGTGAATTTGACATACAGATGTGGAGGAATGCTTTACCAAGACATGCATCCCACAGAGCTGACCCCCAGAAATCCCCCAGTGTGATCGTACAGAGCAGCTCACATGTCTGAATGCTTGTATTTGTATAAGTCAAGGGAACGCTGAGAAAGAACACAGAAGCTCAGTCAATCTTTTCTTGATGAATAAATGCAAATAATAGTATTCACAGACATTCAAATGCAGTGATAGGGGACATGTGTGAGCTACAAAGACTGAGCTGTTCATTCCAATGTGTGAAGAGTTAATGTGCATAAACGCTTAGTGATAACAAAGAAAATGTCTGTTTGAAATGACAGCCTACAGCTGACACAACATTAACACGGACAACTGACTTTAACAGCAGTTTTGTACATATTTCTGATGATTTTAAATGCTTTAAGCATATAAATCCAGTTTTGAGCAGCTACAGGGATATCTGTAAATGTTAATGTACAATATCTGTGTTTCACTATGTTGTCATTCATTATCTCTTTATGCACCAGTGTCCACTTCTGGGTACATACAGGAAGAGTTTTACATGTTTACAGATACATTCATGAATACATCTGCATACAATTACAATATAATGTGTTTGAAACTACTGATTATGTTTTGATGGACTGTGTATTCTTAAGGGCACTTAATGAATGTTGCCAAATTATGATAATGTCAATAAGTAGCTGTCCAACAATATCAAACACAATGTAAACATATTACATCAAGTGCATTTGTCAATCTCCGCACAAGGTAAACTGACCATCTCTTATACCACAGCTGTTTTAAAGTCAATAAAACCAAACTTCCCTCTGTTTGTTTAAACATACAGACAATCTTAAACGCATTCCTGGTGGGATTAGCTTTAAGTCGTTATAAATTACACATGTGGGGTCATTCATGCCATATAAATAATTCCCTTTTGAGCCATAGTCATGGGAAAAAATGAGGCCACATCATCCCCAACCCCCCATTTTGCTATTTCAACAAAATCACCCTCTGATCCTGCACATTCCACAAGATGTGTTTATTTACCTGAATCTAAAAGTTTTAAAAAAACACGGTGGTTTTCTGTTTCCACATTCAGCACCAACACCAGTAAGGATCAACTGTAAGGTTAACCTAAAGCTACTACTCATGAAAACTACTGTTTTTATTGACACCATGCCTACTGCCTGTTGTGAGGAATACACCTGATGAATCAGGATATTCAGAAGAGACAGCACATTTGCCAGGAGAGACATACAAGAGAAATACATGAATCCTCAAGACTGCACAAGAGCTTCACAGTCTGAAAACCACACATTTTTAAAGAACTGCTGCTATAACTCATCAAATACAACTATTTTTTTCCTGAAACATTAGGATTTAAAGACATTTCACCAGTGTTTCCATAGGTTCACCTCAATATCTGCTCTGCTAAATACAAATAAAGCAAATCTATACAGTAATTAACACTGTGGAAGCATAGAAGCAATATGTAGGCTGCATGTTGCATAAATAGATCACAGAATCCATACTGACTGGCCCAGTACTCATAGTCATACAGTATGTGTGTCGTGTACATTTAGAGCAGAGCTACCTCTACAATACTGATGAGGATGATGAAGATGGGGGGTGGGCAGCAGTTGGTACGTTCCAGGTACTTGCTGCGCAAGCCTTCTGGAAGCATCCACTTGGAAACTGAATGCTGGAACTTCTCACAACACCCCAGCTTCCTGAAGCCATCGGGCTCGTCTGCTTCATTCCTCAGCTGTCTCCCATCTCTGTCCACAGGAAACGGCTCCTGCTCCTCGAGGTCTATGTCGCCCATTGCTGCTGCAGTCCTACAGAACAGAATGGATATTCTGACTTGAAACTGTGCTTAAGTAAAACTCAAGAGTAAAAAATGTTAGCAAAAAGCATAAGTTTTATACAAAATTTACACTAAACATGAAATACTATTACTTGAGAATACAGGTGCAGTACACTACAGCAGCCTTTTGTCAGTAGTGGAAAATATATTATGTTTTTTAACTTAAGTAAAAGTAGCAATACCACAATGTAATGTAGTACTCATTATGCAGAGTATATACAGTATATCATATTGTTGGATTATAACTATGGATGCATAAATGTGTAAACACCATCAATGCTGCAGCTGGTAAAGATGGGCCGAACCCAACTACTTTTGTATATATTATATCAATAATCTGAATCTATAGTCACTGAAGCTGTCAAATAAGTGTAGTGCAGTAGAAAAAAATGTTGCAAGAGAAGTATCATAAAATTGAATTACTCTAGCAAAGTACACGTGCTTTAACACTGCACTTACTATAAGTACAGTACTTGAGTAGATGAACTTAAGTTACTTTCCACCACTGCCTTAAGTAAGTTACTTTACAGCAGCCTAATTAGCGTTTCCTGTTTACTGGGCGTTGCTGATTTTTGTGGCTGGTGATTTCGGCCAAGTGTCCAAAACTCCAAATAAAATCTAACTGAGACTCCTCATCATAGTAAAGTCAATTTAACCAATATCTGTTTTAGTTTCAATGAAACAAGCGTTTAATTTTGGCCGACTCACCTAAACCTTCAACAAGAAGAGTGCAGATGGCTCCGGGCGGTCCCAAACGCATAAATGAGACTGTACCTAACCCAAACAGCTCAGAGAACGAGCGTCAAAAGTACATGAGTTCATACACTGTATTTAAGTTCGAAATACTGTGAAGTAACGTTTTCAACACCATTCCTCCATGTTTTCAGACAACCCGCCGCGTCCTCTTCTTCAAACCCCGACGGTCCCTGCGAGATCGAAAGAAAAAAAAAGCTCTTGGAGATAATTATAGCTCTTTCATTGCTTTTTCCTGAAACAAACTTCCTTCCTCGATCCAAAAAAACCTCTGATGTCCCCCCCGCCTCTTCCACTCGGCCACAGTATGCAAGTTTTAAGACCACAACACCTTTGTTGTTTGCTACAACAGTCTACCTGTTTCCTCCTACTGCCACACCTGGGAGCGGCTACGTCACCGACACAGCAGTCATTATCCTGAGCAGCATCCGATCAGATTTACTCAGAACACCCCCAGACCCCACCATCCACCCTTCTCTCCGTCCACACAGCCAGACGGAGAGGGCAATAAAAGCGCCCATCTTTAATCCAAGGTGTCATATACAAATAGATTAAACGGGGTATACTTAAGTAATGTGCACTGAGGCTGGAGTCCCACTTTAATATACATGTTGTATTACATTTCATGTACCACGAGGTGGCACTATAGGTCACAATTAAGAACAATTAAACACATCAATAGACAGTACAGAGAAGGCTTTAGTCAAACCAGTGCTTGAACCTGAATCAGAACTCATTTGAGAAAACAACCATTTTTACTTCAAAATTACAACTACTCATAACCCTAAGCCATCCATAACAGCTACTGGAGGGCTGGAGCCAATCCCAGCTGACATTGGATGAGAGGCAGGGTACACCCCAGACAGATTTCCAGCCAACCATTCACACTCACATTCATAACTATGGGAAATTTAGAGTCGCCAATTAACCTAACCTACATGTCTTTGGACTGTGGGAGGAAGAAAATTAATTTTACATACAATAATTATGTAATATTTTAGAAAGGTTACGGGGCCCTAGTTAAGAGAATATAAAGGAACATTACTGTGCTGAGATCGTACCTTTCTTGTTTAGGTAGCTGTCCATTTTCTATGTCATATTCATACCGTTGTTAAATCTTAAAGATAAATAATAATCTAGGACAATCAGTGACATAAAGCAGAAAAAGCAGAGTAATCACACTGAAGATGGAGCAGGCAAAAAACATTTTTGCTTGAGATACATCATAAAAATAGTACATTTCTGTGTGACATTGCTTTTCTTCCAGTTGTTTTCAAAGGTAATGATAAACTTTCAATCCTGAAATGATGTTTGTTGATATTTCCCACATTGATAAAAACACAAAGCTTGACTTAAATGACCATCACAGACAACAGATTTTAAATCACAGAACTTTTATTTTTTTCAAAAGGGAGAAAAATCCACATTCTTGGGTAAAGAGTTGTGAGAAGGGAATGGGGTGAAGGGGGCAAGAAATGTGGGACAACGTGAGAAGCAGGAGCCATTAAATACAGCTGCTGGAAGGTTATACAGAATGATCATATGAGCCAATAAGCTTTTTCTACAGCGCCGGCAAGATATTTTGACACAGATCTGCTTTAGTCAGGATTTCAAGAAAGAGCATATCAACAAGAAAAAGGGCAAAAAAAGGGCGGGCTTCATACATAGTTTATCTTTCAGATTCTAACTTTTGGCCAGCAGCAATAGTTTTGAAGTAAGAAATCAACTTTTGGAATAAAAAGTAGATAAACCATGGCACCCAAACAGTTTGAGTTGGGGGTGGGGTGGGGAGGGGGAGACAGGGAAATAAAAATGAAAATCAAGTGGAGGGGGGCAGTGGAAGAGCAGCTGTCTTGTGAGAGGAAGCTGGGATCTGATCCACGTGAGTTCAGGACACATCTGAAACACATGAAATGATTAATGCTGTAGACTTTTTAACTCTCAACACTGATGTGTTGACAGGGAAAATGTGTCTTTGTGAGGAAAATAGTTTCATATACTTACAACTAGCAGGCCGGGCTCCATATCTTCGCATGATCTGGTCTTGTGTGAATTTCACAAAAGATTCATATTGTTCTGCAAAGAGAAGATGATGGAGGTTAGGCTGCATCCACACCAGTATAATCAGGCCTTTTTGTACAAATCTCTGTCCACACTCAAACACCTGAATCCTCTTTTCTTTTGGCAAACAACACAAACTGCATATCACAGCCAACATCTGTTAAAGCTCCTAAGTCTTTTTAAATCTACTCTCAATCTCCTCCTGCTCTGTGATTATTGATAGTGTTTTCATACAACCAAGCCCATGATATACAGTAGCTGTTCTCATTTATGTAGGTTAACATTTTGGTCACAAAACAGAACTGTGGCTCATAAATTCTAATAATTATATTCAGACATATTCAGTTAGAGTTTTGCTTCTGTTGCTGACCAAAATTATGACTTATTTTATAAAACTTGCTCATTGCAGCTGCAAGAATTCATTCTCTGCCCATGTATAATCTTGACATTTAAAAGCTCATGTAAACTCTGTTTGAGGAGACCATGGATGCCAGGACTGCAGAAGTTATCAGTTATGATGTGGAAAAGGGAGGTGGGGAGAATGTTTCTAATTACAGGGCCACTGACTCAACCTCAGTTCCAGAATGTAAAAAAATGTGGTCCAGCTGAATTGAGTCTTATTATTAAGGTGCAGTGGTTTGATCATTTTTATTCGTTTTTAAAAAAGAATGATTTTTACCTGCAAGTTTTGTGTTAAGGATCTGTTCGTACTCCTCCCGGATCTTCTCCTCGTGGTCTTTGAGCAGGCGCTCACACAGGTAGCTCACCTGCCTCAGCGTGAACGAGGGCTGGTCCTTCCTTGAGGCACCTGTGAGACACAAAATCAGATCAGCTATAAAAAGGCTGAATCACTAACGTCTCCTGTGCAGTGATAAGTCACCGAGACAGAATCGCCCTCTCTCCAGAAATAGGTGCCCAGCCAGGTGCAAATTTACAGCTTTGCTCTCTGCTGTCCCTCACCTCTGCGGGACCAACGAGGTCATGCAGCACTAATGCTGTCCCTTTCTCTGCTGTCTCCATTGCAGTACAACTGGAGCCAGCTTTAGCGAGGTGATTCATTACCCAGTGGTCTTTGAGGTCTGCTATAAGCTGGTTAGACTAAAATGTTTGTAAATCACAGGCGAGGACGGCAGAGCAAGGATGAGGGTTGAGGGAGGTAGTCTCTGAGACAGAAAGAGGCTGAGTTAGTAACAGTGCAGTCAGTGTGATCTATGAGACCACTCTGCAGAGTGAGAGGAAAGAAGCACAGGAGCCTGAAGGCCTGGGCTTGGATTACATCTCACAACTTAACTGCCAAATTGTACCTAACACATCAAACTGCTCCAGTAACAGTGGAGCAGTTTGATGGGTTTCCAAAGAGGAACAGAAGCATACCATATTCGTCAATACAAATAATCAATTATGTTGTGGGTTTTTTTTATTAAGGGCAAACAAACCAACTGTACAGTGTGTACAATTGTATACAACTTTACAGTGCCTCTGTAGTTGGTAACTGATCTGCCTTTGAGTGTTTTTCACTGTGAATACATTGACTATTAAAAACTATAAATTTATGAATGACGTGTTTTTTTAAAGCTGATCATTGTTTGCTATCTGAGGATGAAACCAAGAACTCAAGTCTTCTAGTCTTCTGTAATTTAGACAGCGATATACAAAGAAAAGACTGTGCCATCTCTTCTTCTCTTGTTTGAGCTTTTCACATTATCACATTCACATATCACATCACATTTGTTATCCTTTTAGATACAATGAGGCATGAAAGTACTTATTTTGTGTTGCATCTGAAACAAATCCCTTATATTAACAGTATAATCTGAGAAAATGACTATAAAGCCCACTTTTCAGAAAATTCAGTCTAAGACTCAACTCACAAGACAGAGATGTTGGATTTGGAACAAACAACTACAAATCTTTTACAAACTCACATCTGGAATCATAATTTCCTGGTCCTTGTGATGAGTCTGCCTCTTGAGACTTGTGCTGTCAGGGCTTGCAGAATAAATGACTATCATTTATAGCTGTTGTTGGACCAATGATTGACTGATTGCTGCTTACAGAGATGTATATTTCAGTTCTTTGGATGGTTTTGCTGTCTGAATTGGCTGTCACATCATGTCCTAGCCTTGCTAACCAGAAAAAAAACAAAGCAGTTATATTATTTGACACATTTGTCTCTCACAAAACCAAAATTAATCAGAATCTTTTTTAAACAATCATTAATTAACAACTCAAATGTTATGGCTCTCTGCCCTCAGCAAAAGAGAGGGAATTCTAAAACTATATATCAAGCTCTAGTGGTGAATATAGAACACATTACATTTGTACAAGAACAATCTGCTGTTCTTTATACACGAGAACATGAGGGACCGTGTATGGATTTGTGCACAGTCTACGGTAAATCCTCCTACCTGGTGGAGAGCTGGGAGCGTTAAGGGATGAACTGGGGCTGGGGGCGTCACTGGAGCTACAGGCCTCAGTCTGGTTGAAGGCCCCTTCCAGCTGCCGCCGCCTCTGGATCCGGCTGTACTCCTGACGGAGGTTCTGGAAGATCTGCTCTGTGGGGAGGAAAAAGGAACAAGGTCAAAAACAAACTGGATGGAGGACGCTCACTCGCATATGTTCCAACCAGTCACAAATTTGGTGATATGAGGGATGGGCCGAGTGGGCTCACACAGAAAACACATTCCAGAGTTTCCAGTTTCAATAATGTGACATGCAATAATAATAACAATGTTGTGAACCTCTACTTAATATAATACAACTACCATTTTGATAATGAAAAGCTACCTTTCATTTTTATCTTGAAGCTGATACAATCTATTCGGTAGTGGTTGTCTCACAGTGTTGCTTTATATTCAATGAGTTAAACAGTGATTCATTACAGTAATGAAACTACAATTATTTTCAATATTGTAGTCTTTAATGTGTGATCTTTCAATACTACGCCCACCACAACCACATTCATATAATCCAGTATGAACAGGAACTATTACAGGAAGATGTAATTGTGAGCAGTGTTCTTATGAAAAACAACAGCTATGCTCATTTCCTCTCTGCTATCTGTCACCTAAAATGGGTTCCAAAACAAAACATTCATTGACAGGAAGTAGAAGTCTGAAATTAACATACCAAATACAGCTGTTCCAAACGCACAGCTGACTTAAGACACACTCTCTGATCTTGTGACTGTATCACTTTCACTTCTCTTCCCAAGTTTTTCATGACGTCAGCATCACGCCAAGCTACAGCTGGTGAAAGGGCTCAACATAAATCACTTCTTTACTGGGCTGTAACAAAGTAAAAGCTTTTCATTCTGCTGAGGCCTATTTAGTGGTTCAACTGACTCTCAAGGTTTTTGTGGATGTACAAAGTAAACAGATTTGTGTGATACTGGACTGCAATTCAGTTGATGTAAAACAGGACAACATTGTATGCTAAACTTGAGCTCTAGCCTAACTGAAAGGTGTTAAGTAGAGCTACTAGCCAGCTACATGCTGTGTAAGTACAGCCATGATAAATCATGCACATTCATATAATAATTGCCCCTCCCAATTTTACTGAAAAGGTGCATACTAGCGATTATAGATTATCTGCTATTATATAAAATAGCAACTCAACTACCATACTTTGTTAAATGCTACTCTGACTTAGTGACTGAAGGCAGAGCTTAACAATGTATTAAAAAAAAAAAAAAAAAAAAAAAACACACACACACACACACACACACACACACACAACAGCACTTTTGAGTAGACTGTTATGCATTCAGAGGTATGGTTGAGGATGATTTTCTTCCTCACTCTGTGTCAGAATCATTTCATTTACCCAAGCTGTAAATAAGGGCAGAAACTGTACCCAAAGCCTTCCCTTGAAAAGCACAGGGAGAACAAGGCTCTCTGAATTTTTTTTTTTTTTCTTTTTTTGGACATGGTGATAATCACCTGTTTTGGATGTTGAAGTGCCAAATGGCCTGTGATAAACTACATTTCAGTTTCATTTTAAGTGAACTGCTGATTGAACACCACCTTCTCCTCAGCTGTCTCTGTGTTTGTTGGTACGTTCAAGGAAGCGCCACCATCCAAGATTTGTTTTTTGGCTTTCACAATTTGTATTATGTTGTCAGAAAAACTGAACCCAATAGCCCAGTTTTAAGCATAATATAGTATGTATGTCATGAGTGTGGTCTCTATGTAGTGCTCAGCCCCATATCATCTCTACATCATGTTTCCCCATTAGGATGAGCTGTACACGACCCTGCTGTCAACTGTCAAAACACCTTAAACATGGAGCCTGCACCACACATCTGATTAGAAGGTTAAAGTTCAAGAAGTCCTGGGAAAAACAACCGAGAAACACCATGGTCTTAACTACCGCTGATAACCAAATGTAGAAGAGGGACAATATCTTACTCAATTCGTACAGGGGGTGTAGTCTCTATACGTGTGGCACCTCTATCTAGGGGAAGTGCCTCATTTATCTTGGGTGGGGGGAGAGGAAGAGGCCCCATTGCCACTTCAACCTGCTCACCAGTAAGTTAGTTTGGATAATGACGAAAGCAGGATCTTTCTCCACAGCCATTTCATATCATTTATCTGCACTGGAAAGCAATTTGTGCTCCTAGCTTGAAATGGGCAGTACAAATAAAAATCCTCTTCTTCCTCTCATTATTATTATTTTAAGAAAGCCATGTCATATGTGGCTGGGCATTACTTAACTGGTACCTTCACTGAGATCCTTCCTCTTGCTGCATGCAGCCTCTGAAAGCTTCAAGCATCAACAATACAGGGCCCTAATCTGGCAGGCTCTGTTTATTTAACTGGGCTTTTCACTCTTAACAGAGCTAGGTGACTGCATAGAGAACAATGTAATCCCCAGTCCACCAAGGGGCTCCAACAAGAGCTGACAATGATTAGCAGCTTTGTATACTGACAGACTAAGAATCATAACATACAACATAAATTTTATAATCACGTAATTGCTCACACTATAGAGAAAAACACCAAACATTCACAGCTTCTAGCTTTTGAGAATGAAAATGTAGGTTTTTCTGAGTTTGATATCTTTGGGGCTTTTGAATGTAGATCTGGGAAGACAAACAATGTGAAGATGTTTTAACTGTGTATTCTACAGATTTTTTTAGTAATTAGTAAAGTTAACTGGCTAAAATGGGTATTTATGTAGAGTGAGATCAGATTAGAAAGTTGCAGGTCACCTCTGCTTACCAGTTTCCTGGGGGACACCCTGTATTAGAAATGGGAAACCTACATGAATAGTGTTAAAACAAAAACTGTATACTGCTCCAAAACTAAGTTTGTTTGGTACCATAATTCTGTGTATATCTGATTTAGTGTTGATGTGAATAAACCACAGTTGTAGACTTCAGTCTCTAAACACAGACAAGGGATTAACCTATCACAACCCATGGACTGGGTTTACTAAAAGTGAATAAAGTAAATTCAGATTTCTAATTAGTAAGGTAATGGAAAACTGTTGGACATTCATTACTGACAGATGATTATCAGTACTCCCAGGTTCATCTGACTGACAAGTGAAAAACCTCTCCTGCTGCCTGTCACTTCCAGTTCCTGCCAACTACTAGTAGCTCAACTGTGGGTGTTGCTTGGCAACAATGACCCTGCCACAGCCAGGCCAAGTAATCAATCACAGAGACTTCCGGGAGCCAGGGGAACACAGTGGAGAAAGCCTTGGCTAAAAGGCTTAGGTGCAGGCCAAACAGTGAATACGACAAGAGATTGGCCAGATAGATTGGACATGGCGGTGGAGAGAAAACAAAGCTGACTCATTTGATTTCACCCTCTGCTGCTACAAGATTGTGGGGGGAGGTGGGTTTCAAATGTCCAAAGTGCCAGGAGGTAGGATGTGATGTATTATGGGTCAGTTCAAGTTGCCCTTGTGCAGTAAACAATTTAAGAGGGGCCGCTGTTAGTTTAGAAATAGAAATAGGGAAACAGCTAGAAACAACTAAATAACAGACTATCAAGTACCACCGTAGCATTAAGTGGGCTATTGTAGCATTTAGTAGACCTAAATCTTAAAGTCTTTGTTTTTTTCAACTTTTAACACCAATATCAACTAATGATATTTAACACTATGCAACTAAGGCTTTTATTAGCAAGCTTCGCACCTCTACATTTTTTCAGCCTGACTCAGGTTATAGGTCTGAACTACGACCTGCACACCTTTCTGTCCAAGCTGTAAACCAGAGAGAAGTTAGCCAGCCCAGCCTTTTAGGTAACATCATGTCCCAAGAAAACACCAGGCTCATCTGTCATCTGGGGGAATTTTACCAGAGCACAAGCCCAGACTGGCAGAACAAGAATGAAGTAGAGGAGAACGGAGTGGGTGATCCTATCTCCGCTATGAAGTAATTACCTAAAGATACCTTTGTATTGTCATATCCCTGTGTCTCGCCAGCACACACAGTCCTGCTCACCACAAGCAAACCTGACTAGCTGGAAAGCATGTGTGGGTAGAGACGGGTGGGAGGGATGACAGCTGACCTTTTGCTAAATACAAAACTGCTTTCACTTGGCAAACCACAGCAGAAAAGCAGGCTTGCGGCACCAGTCCCACGAGGGGCCTCTTTCTGGGTGAAGGTGAGCATAATACCTGGTATCTGGACCTCATGTCTGCAGCAGACAAATCTACATGACATCACCCATGCAGCTGCTGTGCTGTAATTCAGCTAGGCAGCCAGGCTCTGAAAGAAATGGAGCACACTAAAGGCCTGCTGGATTCTTAACATGAAGTCCAGACAACCTGAAATAAACCAATCATCATTTTGTGAGCTAATATACAACATAACTACACTATGAACACCTCTCAGTGGAAGAAACATAAGCAAGTCAGGATGCATAAACAGAATGAGCAATAACAGTGGCAAGAAAATATGTCCTTACCTCCAGGCATCAACAACTACATGGAGCTGCCCTTCACCTTCTCAGAAACACACACTCCTAAATGATTATGACTTTTTGGCTAACCAGCATGAGTGTCACACAGTTCACACAGAGCAGAAATAAATGCATTTTACAAGAAACCAGCTGTGATGACATCTCCATCAACACCTACATTTGTCTGCGTGTGTGTTAATGCTCTCAGCCAAACCTTCCCTGGCTTTTTCTATGAGTGATGTGCACCACCCCCATGAAGCACATTTTTTCTTACAGTGCAAAAGCAAAAACGGCAGATGCTTTCTCCTTTGTCTTAATAAATGACACAGCAGGCACACTGTGCAAATTCAGACTATGTGGGTTCTTGTTTGTTGCTTTCATGAAAATAATCTTCACAGCTTACATTTCAAATTTTCCACTTTCTTTTTTTCATTTAACATAAGTTATTCTACCTCCTCCGCAGGTAAATCTTCCATGAAAAACACCAACTGAAACATAAGTCAAGGAACACAGAATTAAGGGGGACATGCTGCCTGACAGGCACACAGCAATAACATAATTTGCTCAAGCCTTAGCTGATTATGTTGTGGAAAGACACTGATAATCTATAATGTTGGAAAAAAAAAAAAAAAAAAAAAAAAAAAAAAAAAACAGACTAAACACACAGCCACTGGGTAACTATGAGAGATGAACATTCCTAAATCAAAACACTTCTCCAAGCAGTTTCCTGCCAATAACAACTAGTTATGAGGAATGCATCTGGCAATTTTTGATTACTTTGTTGTAACTGGAATTGTCATTACTTGGTGGCAAGATAGAAGACAAAGAAACGTCTCAGCAACAGGAGACATCACTACACTTTCTATGATATGCTGTACTATAGGCAATACATTTTTCATAGGTCCATACAATGTCAGTGCAGGAGTTAACAAAAGAGTTTAGAACAGGTAGTAGAGAAGTCTCCGTCTTCACAGCAATAACGTGATAAAATAAATTCAAGGGCATCCAGCTATTCTTTAAAATTAGAATTCAAAAGGCGTAAGGATTAGGCCTCACCGCTGTCATGCTGCCCAGATCTCAGTGACTGGCACATACAATAAGCTACTAGATCACCGTGGAGACATCTAGGTAATTATCGTGTGCCTACTTATGCACCCCACATCGTCCAACGCTCACAGGAGAGCTGCATTTTCAATTTAATGGGAGGCATAAATGAAATGAACAATGCTTCCTAGTCCTGAGGAGGAAAAGAAATGGTTATGGTGCATAATGGTAACCCCCCACCTGCATGCAAGACAATTGTGGCACTAAAGCAAAGGAACATTACACAGGCAGCTCCTAATTAACAGCCTGCGATGATGTGCCTGCTACTGTGATGCCATTTGTCTTGTCAGGAAAGCCAACAGGCTAGGCGGTCACCCAAGTGTTAAAGTAGAAGCAGGATCTCTTGTTTAATCCAATCAGCTTTCAAATTAATGTCTACTTAAATATATCAATTCATTAATCAGCCGTGATAGTCCATATCAATGCTGCAGTTTGTACAGGTAAAGATGATAATGACAGTTATATAGCTATATTCATTCCCCAATGCTAGAAATTGTATTTATTTAAAAAAAAAACTTTGAATCTACGTCAAAATTTTCGTTAAAAATTTAGCATTACCCAATGTAAGCTAACCGTGCCCACTGAGCAACAAGACAAGAAGATTGTTAGATGCCATCAAGAAATACCTAAAGAGCCACTTCTACTTTTGTGCGTCTACGGAATTATCACGATTAGTAAAATTATGTCAGTAACTTAGCGACGACGTTCCCCTTCCTGGCGTTAGCTTAGCCGGGCTAACATTTAGCCTCCAACCCCCATTCTGATTCTCTCAACAAGCTAGCTATCCTTTCCACTCCACCCAAACCCCCTCCCCCATGACACCCACCCTGAAACGCAGAAAAGACGTCAAATCTGTTTTAATATCATACCTGGGGTGAGCCTGTGTTCGCCTCCTATGGCCGGGGGAGACATCGAATGCGTTGGGCTGTCGACTGGGGGACGGAGGTTGCATCTTTGAGGGGACGGAGTGCCAGGAGTCCCCGGTAGTGGATTGCACCTTCTCCGCTTGGGAGACTGAGGACTGAGGAGGGCCTCAAACTCCATCGACCGCTTTAACGTTGCTCCGCAAGCCATGTTAGCTAAACAAAACGTGGAAACAAATAAGTTGACGAAAAAACGACCCACAAAAACTGGGGTTTAACGGTCGCACTTTGTACGTTTAACGATCTTCGAATGTGTTGAGTCTTTCTTCCTCTCCACAACAACGGATTTTCTTTTCTGAGTAGTAAGCCAACGGCCGAGCCTGCCTGCTGAATTTTTAAAACGTCACAATGGCAGAATGTACCATTAGAGGAAAGAGGGGGTGTTTAATATTTACAACATTTTTTTTCATTGTCCACTGAATTGAATTAGAATTGTTATCGAGGATTACCTTCTTTTAATATAGTTTGTAATAAATACTAAAATCAGTTGTGCTTTTGTCTTCTCTTCTATCGTCTTGACTCTGCATTTTCCTGCCGACCAACCTATTGCTGTTGTTGATCGCTTTCCGTTGAACTCAAATCAAAGGTTCACGAGACGTCTGGTGGTGGTGGTCAGGTAAATCAGGTAAATTAAAAATGATCTCCAGCGATGGTAGACTTATAGAAGTCAGTTTTATTTGGAAAAATTGGCCAGATTTATTAGTTATTTTCCGCCTGTCATCGACAAATGGCCCCCATGTTCCATTATTATAGTTTTCTGCAAACTAAACACAAGGTTTGTGGATATGTTATTGATGGATATTAGCTACATGAATGACTCTTTACAAAAGGCAATATCCCTGCATAATAATGACCTGGAATAAAGTCCCTCAGCAGTAAAGTGTTGATAGAGAGCTAAAAACAACTTACCATGAAAAAACAAACTCACTATTAATTAAATTAAAGACTAAAATGAAGAGATTTGGTCAACCTTTAGTTAGAAATCGGTTGCTACCTGAAAATATGGGTGAGTACCGTAGCCTAAGTTTTTGTGTGATGTTAGTTCTCGGTGTTAAGTAGGAAGTGCATTGTGAAAGGGATAAGCACAGTAAGCTGTAGCTGCAGCCTACATCTTTTTCAGACAGCAGAGATCTTATATGCTGTTTTATTGTTCTGTATTGTTTTCAATTGCAGTATTTGAGCAATTATCTTTCCCCCCTTTTTTGTGTTTCTTACTGTATTGTCTCTGTTATTGATTGTAGCCTGAAATAAATGTCAGATTTTAGATAGAGCTCGCCCACACTATAAACAATGACTCAAAAGAGGAACTGTTTTGTTTTGTATGCACTGCATGAAATCAACTGTATTGTATACGAGTATGTATAAAAATGTACTTGTACTCGTAAATTTCCCCATCTCCAGTCTCTTGTCCTAAGACAATTACGTATTTACGTAATTACGTTTTGCTCAACTCTGGCATCACAAATTCACATTATCCAACGTGTAATCTCTCGCAGCAAAGATCCACCCAGCTATTTGCAAATCACTACAAACACCAGATGGCCAACCTGTTTTGGCACTTGACAATGTGGATTGATGATGAGGATTTTCTTCAAAACAAACACATAAAAAGTCGAAACACAGTATGGTCAAATATTATCTTTAATCAGCTGATGTAGTGGTTTAAACATGTTCTGACTACAATCCAGTGATCTACTATCAACAAGTGGTTTAATCTAAATACTGCTGTGAGTTTAAATCCATATCAGTATGTGCTTTACTGCAGCTCCCAGCTGTCTCTGTTGCAAAGACTGTTCTAGTGTTTGTGCTAGTTTTCTCTTCCTGGCATGTTCCCCATTTACCTCAGCACACTGCTTGGATACATGTGGTGAACATTGTGTGAAATCCTCCCATGCATGGGGCTTTTGTGGAGTCCTAGCATTCATGTGCAGATACAGATAGGCAACCCACAGGGTCCTCTGTTCCTGCATGCTCAGGGACAAACACTCAAACATAAAGAAGCATACAGACAACAAATCATAGACCCAAAAGTTAAGTCAGCAGTTCAGTCCACAGGACAGGACAGTATTTCATAGCAGAGAAAGCTTTAAAGCAATTACATGGGGGGCAGAGAGGACAAAGATTATGGGTTAAATGGCCACATTACATCATCTCACTTTTAAAAAAAAAAAGCCCAACATATACATTAAACCTTTTGCTTGACATATTACTAGATAATAGTTTTTAGTACTTGCAAGTAGGTATACTGAAATTCTACCATGTTAATCATACTTATTGGTAGTAACAATAATCTCACTAAACCCCAGTGCTGTAATTGTTGTGATTAAAGTAATGTTTATGTCCAGGATTACTGTTTTCTCCTTACAAGCACTGTTTAGTAGCTGTTGCAATTGAATATAAAACACAATATGTCACATGCTTCCCACATTTCATAGATTTTCTCATGTTTCTTATCACCTGTAACCAATAACAATATTAAGAACCTATTGTTTAATAGTTTTTACCACAATAGTGTTGTTCAAAAAAGCCAACTCTAATATTTTGATGACAATGAATCTTACTATTGGGTATTATGGATTTGATTTGTAACCTGCAGTAAAGTTGATCTGAATCACAGTCTTCACCCCCAGAGCACTGCCACAAACATTTCTCAGACATTTTTCCATCTGTCTGTTTCAAGTCTTCCTCCTCCTTCATTTTCTAATATTCAGATACTGATTGTTGACCATTTCTGAGACAGAGTTGAGTTGGGTGCTTCTGGGCCTGGACATCTCCTCCTCAGTGATGGCGGCAAAGTTGTTGTCTTCTGCAGTGGGTAGTCCCGGGGTTAAATCCTCTGTAGACGTTTTACACCACCCAATCTTACACAGCCTTTGTAGTAACTGCAGCAGAGCAACTCTTAGCTCTCTGCAGCGCAGGGCATACAGCAGTGGGTTGACTGCAGAGTTAACCAGGCAGAGAGTGCTGCAAAAGGCGAAGGCCCTCTGTTGGGTGTGGGTCAGGATCACAGTGACATCAGCTATCATGAAAGAAAGTGCAGGAAGCCAGCAGCCCACCAGAATGAGCAGGATCAGGCCAAAGGTACGAGCCAGCCGGATATCCATCCTCATGCGAGCGTGGCCTGTCCCTGCTGCTGCTGCTGCTCCCTGGAGGCTGGTCATGGAGGATTCGTGTCGGTGGGCTTTCCACAGGATGAGAGTGTAAGCCCCCAGAATAAGAGCCAGGAGTACCAGAGTGAAGCTGGTCCAGCAGGCCAGATACCCCTGGTTGATGTAGGGAAACAGACGTGAGCAAGGTGGATTAAGTCCTGTGGGACATCTCCAGCCCATCAGAGGCAAGAAGGAGATGAAGATGGTGGCGCTCCAGAGACTCAACAGGCTCAGCAGGGCTCGTCTGCGGGTCAGCAACAACTTGTAGCTGGAGGCCTGGTAGATGCAGAGGTAGCGATCCAGAGCAGTCAGCAGTAAGCTTCCCACTGAGCTGGTGAAGGCCATGGTGACGCCACCTAACTTAAAGAGGTAGGCGGTGGGGCCATCGCTGCGACGAAAGAGGTGGAAGTCCAGGAAACTGGTGGTGAAGAAGCAGCTGGCAAAGACATCAGCCAGAGCAAGGCTGCCAATGAACAGATAGGAGGGCCGCTGCCGGAGAGTGGCTGTGGCAGCGATCACGGCAAGCACAAGGGCATTTTCGAGCAGCGTGATAGGACCTGCCAGGAAACAGATGGAGCCAATGGCTGTCTTCTCTGCTTTAATCAAGACCATGTAGCATTCCAGGTTCTCACAAGACCCGTTAACTATGAAGAAAAACACAAATGTATGTCACTACAAATCTCATCAGATGAATGAACCGATGCAACAGCTGCCATCTTTACTGAATTAGCCAAATAAATAGAAAAATATTTCTGAAGAAATTATTTACCATTGGCTACATACCTATTGGTGAGGAAGAAGCAGGAACATCCCATTCCTCCATTTCAAATATAACTCTCTAAAAGTCTAATAAAAAACAAATACATTCAATCGACAAGAAAAGAAACTAACAGTAGCGATACCAATGATCTGCAGGAAAGACACATAAGGAAAAATGAAACGTAAGTTTTGAATGATAACAAACCGTCAACTTGAGGATTTTACATGAAGTGGAAACAACCAGAAACTTCCTGTTGAGAAAAAAGTCGATGATGTGGTTACGTAAAAATGTGATTACTTTTTCCTCTTTGTCAATATTGAACTTGGTACTTAAAAGGAACATTACCATTTTGTGCGTCAAGACAGAAAGTCATTTGGAGGTCAGGGCAAACAGACAATGATCATTACAGTATCAGCTGATGATTATATTGGAAAGATAGTCACAAAATAGCTGGAAGATCAAAAGGAAGCCCTCAAGGAACCAAGACTGAATTTTGTTTAAAAATCCAAAGAACTTTATCTATTTCCTTGTATATGTACCATATTATGTAGAAAAAAGTTAATACAACCAGTTAGATCATGGTGTTTTCTGCATGATTCCTAAAAAGCCTTGGATGATATCACTCTCAGCTGTATACAAAGCATCAGCTGTGGGTTTGGATGTATGCTATAACATGGCAGCTTTTATGTTTTTATGCTTTTATGTATTAGGAAATCATCAGCTGGTAGTGCCTGGAGACAGAGCCACTTGTGCAAGTGTGTCCCAAGAAACTTTGAATGACAATATCAGCAATAGTGCTGCTGCTGTTATGGTAAAATTATGAACTCAGCTCATCTGTATAATGAATATTTAATCCACAGTCACTTCAGATGGTATTATACATTAAGTGCAGTGAGCTGTACCTGCCAAGATTGGTCAAACAGGAAACTTTTGTTGTTTGCCTATTATTATATTTGACAGGATGAAGACTGCCCCCTTTTGGAATTAGATGGGATTGTGTGTTAGCTGGGCAGTTAATCAGTGGGTGAAGGTCACTGCTGAGTTGAACAATCTGCTGTAGCGTGCATCACCTGTATGCAATTAATAGATTAAACTCAACATGGGGAGCTGATGTTAGAGGATTTGATTAAAGTAAATAATGCTGTGATAAACTCGAGT
Organism: Lates calcarifer; assembly: GCF_001640805.2. Lineage (NCBI taxonomy): Eukaryota > Metazoa > Chordata > Actinopteri > Centropomidae > Lates > Lates calcarifer. The sequence continues at coordinate 7,180,909 of NC_066847.1, read as the reverse complement.
GGCTATAACCTATAACTGTTTGCACAGAGCAGCTTAAACATGAGAACTATTTATTACATGCAAAACCATGATGCAAACAATTTTTAAAATGATCACAATGATCTTTAAGGAATTCTTTTTTATGGAAGTTGGGAAACACTGAGTAAATCAGATTTTTAAAAAACTAAAAATGGATCGAGGAAAGTCATCGGCTTATACTGATGGAGTATAAGTGATTACTATCCTCATAAGTAGACTAAAGGGAACATTTTCACCCAATCGGGTCACTGTGCCCTTCATCCCATTGTTTTCCATTTCTGTTTCCCGTCACCATTATTTCTGTTTTTTATCACAAATATGACATTGCCTTATGAAAGCATAGAAAAAATATATGGGCAGAAGTGGTGGAAGTAAATTACTTTCCAGAAAGCATCCTATTGACTTGAGGGACAATATTTCTCAATTCTACGATGGGCCATATGGGTGCATGCACTGTGGATATTATACCACCTCAGGCTTTCTTGTGGTGAAAGTCTTGATTGACAAAGTGTTGTGCTTTGACTCTTAAGAACCAGTCATCCTTATAAATATGATTGCCCCTCCATTTGTAATGAAAAAGCATATCAACATTCCATTTTAGTCACATTACTGGCTATGTGCGCGTTGAAATATGATGTGCCAATAACCCCTTGAGTCACTGTTGCACCCTGCCACATTGTTTCAAAATATCACAAACCCTTGTGGCACAAGTAATGAAATCGCTACTTGATATCTCTGGTTTTGTAGTGGCAACAGAAAACAGAAACTTTACAGACAAGGGCAAAAGTAGCAGATAAGCAGCAAGTAGCAGACAACTGAATACGAGTGAAGTTGCTTAAGAATAAGAACATATTTTCCTCATAACTTGTAAAAACATGTCACATTTGCAAAAAGGTGTTATCCCAACACCAGTTCAAAGCAAAATTAGAGAATAATAATGTCACAGATTTTTAAACATTTAAATCTTTAAAGAGCTTACCTTATGTTGTGTCTCTTTTGCCAGTGGTTTTCTGGTTTAAGTGGTCTGATTTCCTCTCTCTCAGCGGCAGTGGCAGCACAGCCACAGCATGACTGCGCTACCTACAGCAGACTGGTGACAAAGTGTGTGAGTGAGGGGAGAAGATATGGAGGGTGGCTGTGATGACAGGGGGCATAGAGAGAGAGAGAGAGAGAGAGAGAGAGCGAGAGAGGGAGAGGGAGGGGGGGGGGGGATAACAGAGAGAAAAAGATAGATGAAAGACACCAAAATGATTTTGAAATATTATGACTGCAGCTGGAGTGTGTAATGAAACAGAGAATAAAACAATAGCAGTGGAGTCCACTTTTTCTGTTTGATTTTTTTTTAATATAGCTAAAGTTCAGCTATCTATCACAAATCAAACATTTCCACATACAGAAATAGTGAGCAAATGTAATGATCACACACTTCTGAGTGTTGTGTCCTTCATGAGCAATGAGTTTCAAGTAGACTGGGTCATGGTCTCTGGGGAGGAGAGCACTTAGAGAGGGTACTAGGGTGTCAGATGCTAGGTGAGAAAAACATGTCGATATAAAAGGGAGAAAAAACACATCATAACCCACATTAGAGCATTTCCACTGAGCAATAATTAACTAGTAAGTGAACCTTGACTTTGGATTATCTTGTCAAACATGAACTTTCATGTTCAAATTAATAACCTTATTTTAATTTTTCCTAGTCAACTTAGCTAAAGCCATCTTCTTATTCAGTTATTTCTATTTGATTCCTAAAAAGCCTTGGATGATATCACTCTCAGCTGTATACAAAGCATCAGCTGTGGGTTTGGATGTATGCTATAACATGGCAGCTTTTATGTTTTTATGCTTTTATGTATTAGGAAATCATCAGCTGGTAGTGCCTGGAGACAGAGCCTAACAGGGTGAAGCTGCTTTTAGCTATTGTGTCACGTGCAGATGGAACCAGCCTCTGGAACATTCATGTACCTTTGATTGACTGGTTTCTATACCACACCTAATTTCCTTTGTTGAATGCAATGCAATATGCAGTTACCTACTGCACTGTGACTGCTCTAGCTGTATTTGTGGTCCTTTACTATTTTTTGGTTGTTCTACCATCTAGAACAATAGTCTGCAGCCCATAGTATGTCAAACCTCTTGTATTTGTTACCACTTGTGCAAGTGTGTCCCAAGAAACTTTGAATGACAATATCAGCAATAGTGCTGCTGCTGTTATGGTAAAATTATGAACTCAGCTCATCTGTATAATGAATATTTAATCCACAGTCTGTGTGTGATCATGTACAGCAACAGGTTTTCCTTCCACCATTTTTGCTAATTACTTTCCACCATCTTCCATCTTCATTTGACAGACCGTATCATCGCACATACACATGCACATACACACCCTTTCTTTGTAGGATCACATGGTTTGTGCTATTTTTAAATCACATTGCTTGAAGAGCACCTTAATTGGTTGCCCCCCCACTTGCATGGAGGGGGTTGACAAGATAATAAAAAGTGGGTTTTAATTATGTCTGCCTTGTTAATTTAAAGATTGTAAGTGTACACATTAGGAAAAAAACAATATAATAATAAAGGTGTTTTGCTCTTGGTTTCACAATAAAGAGGCAATTCATTCTTTCACTGTAGCACTTTTCTATCCACATGTTAGACCTTAAATCAATCTCTGTGTTTTATCATCTCCTGCTCATTCATTTTAAATGTTTAATGGGGTAGTATGAACTTAAAACAGTCAAACATGTTTACATATCAGAAGTATCAGTATATGAGGTATATAAAGCAGCCTTAATCAGAAATTCACAAGGGTTCTGATGTTTTTCTTTTATATTCTGCACCAGTCATTACTGACAAAAAGTTCAGTCCAGCTATCCTTTCAGTGGGTGTAATACTACCAGTAGTACAACAGGGGGCAATGCTAAGCAACCCTGAGCTGGTGGACATTATAAGTGTCTCAGTAACCTGGCAAGGTGCATTATAAAGATAGTGTTAAGTGATTATTCAGTGTTTTAATCTTTACTATTTCTCATAGATGCAAAATTGAGCAGTCTGCTCTGCAATTAAGGCCATTTAATTTAGCCTATGTCCCTCTGGTAAAAAGAAATAAAATACAGCACATTAATAGTTCAATAACAATTTAATCAGGTCACAAAATCACATACCTGAGGCATTATGAAATAAATTAGCAACCTATTTTAGCCTCTCAGTTTAAGAACAGTATGCTCAATAACACAGTAAGTGGGACTAACAAATATATCAAATTACTTAACAAGAAAATAGGTCAGAAAGAGATTCTTTGTGACATGTTTATATTTAGATGTTATTCATGCAAAGTTTTGATTTGAAACACAAAACCAAAAAAACAACCAGTCCTGAAATAAGACAGCGTTATCTGGTGCACTAGGCGTGTCTTTTTTCCCTCTGACCTGATAGATGCAGCAGGCCAGAAGGCAGGAAATGTGATTAGGAGCAGACACCACAGCTTCAATAAGATTTCTTCTCAGTCACTGTCTGGCCAGGTGCAGCACAACAGAACAGACAACAGGACAGAGTAGAGCCTGAAATGTTCAATTACCAGCAGGATTACATCATCCTGTTACACAATCCAAAAATCACAGTGGACACACAAACACCAGGGCTCGCTTTCCGTGTTTCAGATTGATTCAGGCTGAATCCATTATCCAGGTTTCCTCTCCTCATTTCCAGGTTGCCAGACCTTCAGAAAGCAGGATCAGATTACTGATATGAAAAACACAAATCAAATTAATTAATGCCAAATGGTTTAATAATGCTTAATTATTTACTGCACTGTGCTGCTTAGAATGATATATAATGCCAATGTGAACTGCAACTGTACTCACATTTTTTTCTTTTTAAATGTTAATTTAAACATATTTAACAAGGTAATTCAAAAACTGAAGATATAAAGAATAGAATAGAAAGCTGAAATGAAAACATTTCATTTCAATAACTTATATTTATACTTAATATTTAAAAACCTCCAACATGTTCTCATGCCTTTTGTCTTTTACATTTTCCATTAACAGTACTGAAGTAGTAAACTATAAAGTTTTAGCTTTCGACATTTATCCCACATTTTAAAGGGGGTATTAAGCCCACAGTGTGGAGCTTTTGTCTCCCCCCTCTGGCAGTTAAAGTTATCACCATCAGTGTTTGTCCATTTTAGGCTATAGTCCTTCCTCTGTACCAGGTTTCTTTATTATCTGAAGCACAAGAAAGTTTTCTTGGACATTTCCCTGTGTTTTCTGCCATAGGCTCCACCATACTCCTAGTTGCAGTAGCCTACTCCATCTCTGTCACTACAGTTGCTCCACTCTTCAGCTCTGGCAAACCAATCATTGCTGGTCGATGTAAAACATATCGCTAACCACTGTGCCAGTGTGCGAATGTCACCACTGACACCAGATTTAAAACTCTGACACACTTTGAAATCCAGATTTCCTAGTGCTGATATGCTGAATCAGCATTGTGTGAACTCATTTGGCATGGGCTTGAATGTAACAGATGTTCATTTATATGTAAAAGTCTTCCAGTCCGGCATTAAGCACTTGTATTGACTTGTACTGTCTTGAACTCAAGGATGTCAGATTTTATAAAATTCTGTCATAGGTCCAAGTCACAAATGATTATTCAAGTATTTTGATTTTTCATATTTTATTGATTGAGTTCCCTGTTCAAATATGTTTTCTACAAGACCTAAATTAATCAGAGCAGTTATTCCAAGAACACAAATGAAAATAAGTGTTTGTTCATACAGATAACTGAGCTGACTTAGAGAATTGTTGTTTCCCCCTATAATAAGGATCAGATTACATTGTTCATTCTGGAAAATGTCCTAGGAAAGTATTAGGAATTTTTAGTTTAGTTTCCATAGTATAAACTGCTCCCTTCTTTTTTCTCAACATAAAGGTTGCAATGTTCACAAAGTCAAAAATTAAGTGTCTCAAATATTTGAGTCAGCTTATATACCCATCATCTGTAGAATGGAAATTTCTCCCATGTTAATAAGAAAGTGCCCTCAGCAGTAGCTACGGCCCTGCTACTAATGTAAGAAATAACAACAAAACTATGTTTTTTCATAGCGCTTTACTGTTTTCCATCATAGAGCAGCTGAAAACACAGGAAATGTGTATTGTATTTAAATGTCAAAATGCTTTAAAGGCATTTTGGGTCTGAAAGACACTTGAAGGCCAGACATCTCAGGCACCTCTCTCTAAAACAAAATGCTGAGTGAATAATTCAACAGCCTTATCATTGTGCTGTGTTGATTCTCCATAGCAGCATATCCTGGTTGAAGGTGGGTGGAACTGAAACATTGTGAGACATTTCATTTGTTTTCATATTTGAAAAAATGCTTGATAATACTCTCAACTTTATTCTTAATTGTTAATTTAACCATTCTTTCTTATCCAGCCATAAGGCATTGGGTCTGTGTTTGTGTGTCATTGTTTTATGTTAAAAACAAAGACTGGGGAATATAGTGTGTGTTTTTAGACTAGATTGTATATAGTCATTTAATCATGTAGTGTATGTTCCTTCTATGGCTGTACTCAGTGTACTTTGTGATATGTGAAGGCTCCCCCTCTAAACCAGATGGGAAAAGAGAATTTAAAAAAAAAAAATCTTGGGAACAAAGAAGAGAGATTTCATTTGAATGTGTTTGCTGGTAGAATAAAAGGTCTTTGATATGGGCCCAACTTATTGTGGTGTGAAACCATTTCTACTTCTGCTCTTTCCAATGACACTTTGTGTGGGTGTGTTTCGCAACACATCTCAGACTATTTAAATTCATGTGAAACTCCTTTCCTTTGGACCTTTAATACCCAATAACTACGGTAAATGGCCAATAAGACATAAAGAGAGGGACCAAGAAAGTCCATCTGGTTATCTACGAATGTGTGAAAAAAAAAGAATGAACCTTTGAGCTTTCGTACACCACTGTTGTTTTTAATGTATTTCCATTCCACTTTCCAGGATTGCCTACTGTACATTCATTATGTCTGTGACGCATTTACATTCCAAGCCTTTGCAACCAGTCAAATATGGAGATTCGTCTGTCTCCTGAGTTCTGTATGACCTACAGAAGCCTCTCAGTGACCTACTTTCCATACATAGCTGACTCTTGATGGGCACAACCCCCTTCAAAGGTTGCTTTGCTCTGGGGAGTGTTCTTCCATGGCCTTCAGCTGTGAGTACTGGCTGACACAGTGTGTTGCGCAACTCTTTCAAAATCCAGACACATTATACAAGGTAAGGAGGGTAAAACTTATTGTGGACTTTGTTATGAGTTTATCAGTAAGGGTTGTTGTTTTGAATCCTTATGGACTTGGACGTGCAGGAGGACTTTGAAGCCATTGATAATGTCCTTAAAAGGCTACGAGGACAGTATGACAGCATTTTTAAAAAGCAACACTAAGCAGCTACTGTAAAAATAAAAAATAAAAATTAAACAAAATAACCCAATTTAACTCATGATATATGAAGTCTGAATGAAGAAGAATAGAAGAGAAAATTATTCCAATCACCTTTCTTTTAGACTTACTTTTGTTTTTAGCAACCCCCCACACATCTGCTCTAAAGGATACTGGAGTTCGGGGGAAGGAAAGTTCCCACTGAATAACCCCCAATGACTTGTCCACATGTTGCTACAGATTTATGACAGTATGACATTTAAGTGGTAGGCTGCTCATTTGCTTTTTTAACTCTGAATTGGGCCTTGGTATGAAAGCTCACATTGAATTATGGCACAAATAAACATCTTCCCTGTGTATTCATCATATCACTATTTAAAAATTGATAGGGATCTAATTGTAGGTTAAAACTCTGTTTGCCTTTCCAGTTTTCATTGGGAAGCGATAAAACGGATAAACAGTGGTAGAAGTACTCAGATCCTTTACTTAAGTAAAAAACTGTTTAAATACTCCTTACATTCCTGTATTGAAATTACTATTTAACTAAAAGTGCAGATGTTTGATCATCAAAATAACAGTTCTCATTCTACAGCAAAATGTCCCCAGTGACTGATATCTTAAAAATCATTAGTTAGTTTAGTTAGTATGTTGAGTTATGCAACAATTTAAGCAGCATTTTACTGATGTAGCTGGTCCAAATGGAGCTATACTATTCTATTTGTAGTTAAATATCCTAGTTAGTCTTGTAAAGTGGTTCCCAGTCTGAGTTTCTGAGACAAATCTAAGGGGTTGTGAAATCATTAATAGGGTAGAACAGAGGAAAAACCAAAGCTCTACTACTCAAATGTATAGTTTCCTTTTTTCTTCTGTAATCTTTGATTTTATTGTGAAATTCTGGATAATCACAACTGAAACTATCTGAGAGGTTTAGAGAGGAAGTCACTCTTCAAAGGAGCCACTATCAACTCATACAAATCTGTGACAATCTGCCACAGCTAGACACTTGATTTGTAAATAACATTTTTAATCTTTAACAATATACTGTATGTCATATTTTTTGTCAGTAAATGTAGTGGGGTAAAGATATATTTTTCCTCTAAATGTATTGGAGTAGTGGTAGCCATAAAGTAGCATAAAATTGAAATACTCATGTAAACGATAAGTAACTTGTGGCTCAAAATTGTACTTAAGTAGCCTCTCAGCACTGGAGCAAAATGACCAGTTTCAGTTAAATGGTCAAGGGTTTGTTTTTATTAGGGGGACAGATGAAAGGCGGGGGGATGGGTGGCTTACAGACGAGCTGCTGTGTATCATTGCAGCCTGTTGCAGCTGTTTCAACCATAGACAGTGGTTTTAATCCACCATAACAGGTTTAACCCATGCAAATAGGAAGTGTGGTACGACGAATCTGATTTCCTCTTGCAGAAATGAAGTACGTGTATGAAGTACTTCACTAGATCCAAATTGTGGACGTGTTTACCTTGTTATTCGAAGGAGGGATCGACATTACATAATGCCAAACTACCTCTTTTGTTACCCCGAACCTTCATACGACATTGTATGTAACATTTAAGTTATTCCATGTGATACAGTTTGAAATCCTTATATTTTACGTGACAGAAAGTGGTTGTTTTCTTTGATTTTCTCACTTCTCTCAGGAAATACCCCAACAAAGGAGGGAAGAGGTGGGTCGGTGATTGACGTCACCAGTCTGGCAACAGGCGTGAATGCCTCCGCCTGTCTCCTCGCTGATTGGTCGATTCAGTTTGTACTCGGTGCGCGATTGGTCAGATTTGGGTTAGAGCAAGCTACATATCTCGGCTGTAGATTCCATTTTGTTGCAATTCAGACGGAGTCGGGAGAGAGAAGTGGCGTCTGTTTACGGCCACTTTTAACACCGCATAATCTTCGAAGGAGACGGATTTGTAGGAAACATAGCTTGCTGTGCTTCCTACACAGTCCGCCGAGAGGTTTCAGAGACTATTCTCATATTTTTCTTCTGACGAAAGGCTTCAACAACCAAGCCTGAAGAAGTCGGTAAGCGAAGCTGTTTTGTGCCTCGTCGCCATATTGAGCTCACGGTTCCTTTGTTTTGGTTTGGTGCCAAATTAGTGTGACCCAGATTGTTTAAGCGTTATTTACTTAACCACTAGCAGTAATCAAAGGTCACTTGGATCGAGGTTATTAATAATAACAATTTTCCCCGAAAATCTCGACAAAGCCTCTTAGCAGTCGCAGGACAAAGCGACTGCAGTTAAGCCTAGCTCGAGGCGCACACGTAAAAGTGGGATAACATGTCGCAGTTTGCTTATGCAACGTAATGTTATCATAATAATATTTGCAATAATAATATTTATGCAATTCTTATATAACGGCAATGTTGTCATGAGAATACGGGTAGGTGGTGTTTTGTCGTTTGTTGATCATTATTTGCGGTACTGGACGTAATGACGCACTCAGAAATACACATCTCCATTCTGAAAGAAAACACAATGCTGTTAATCGGAATCGGCAGAGAAATGGTTTTGACACCGTTAATCTGTGGTGTTTTTTAACTGCTATTTTCTTCCATTTAAGGTCTAAGGCTTCTTGGAGCTTCGTGCGCCGAGGTGAATTGATGTTCAACTCGGCTTCACGAGAAAACAACGCTCATTGGCACATGAAAACCTCAGACCTTGCTGGACACAAAAGTGCAGCGAGAAGTAGACAGAAAACTACTTCGAGGACCTGGGGGCCGATTGGAGGTGAAAGATTGAAGAGAGATCTCTGCTTCGTCAACTTTCTGACAACAAAGAGGTGAGCAGGGGCTGTTTTGCTTTGGGCTGTGGGTGGGGGAGGGGCGGCGCGGGGTCGTCTGGTGTTTCTGCACGTAGCCTCTGTGCTTGTTTCTAACTGAGAGGCGGTGCGCGCCTGTGCGCGTATGCTGTGCTGATGGATTAGGCATTATCGAGTTTTATGCTGCTAATAAATAAGAGTAAGTGGATCATATTACATTCTCAGGATGGCAGTGCACTAATATATTCTCATTATGTAGGTGACACGTAGTGCAAAAGCAGTATGGGAGGTGGAGAGAGGTACAACATTCCAGTTTCCCTCCCTGAGCGCCCTTTGCCCAAGAAGAACCATCAACTTGGCAGGGCTAAGCAGAGAAGCCGTGACCAGAACGGATCAACAGCAGCAGCATCTGCAGGAGGGGTAGGGGGGCTTCACCATCATGCCCACCGTCGGAGTGATAAAGGCGCAGCCTACCACAGGTCTCCAGAGGCGCGGCAGGCCGCGTCTGCAGAGAAGAATGCTTCTGTCCGTTTTGCCACCAACTATGATCAGAACTGGGAGGGTGCAGTATCTCACCTCAACACGCTCCTGGCCGCACAAGGAAGCCCTAGCTACGCAGGGCCCAAGTTCAGCGAGCCACCCTCGCCCAGTGTGTTGCCCAAACCCCCCAGCCACTGGGTGTCCTTCCCAATGGGCTCCTGTGACAGGGAGATGATGGCCTTCCAGCTCAAGAGCCTCCTTAAAGTGCAGGCCTGAGAGGGATACCCTCACTTTGATAGTTTAAAAAAGCCAATGCACAAAGCACCTACCCACCAGGAACGCTGCAGTGCTGTAAAACTTTTAACTGTTTTAGATTGATTTCCTCAAGGGTTGGGAGGGATTTGCAGCAATGCTTTAATGCTTCTACTCCCATTTTTTAAAAACCCAATATATTAAAATATTACAGCCCTGCAGCCTTGTTGGTCGGTGATGCTTTTAGTGGAGCCTGTGACTGATGACAAACTGGATATCCTTTGTACTTTTGTTTTGTTCTTTTTAATGTTGGCTGTCAATGCAGATTGAGTGTGTTTTTTTTTTTTTTTTTTCCCTCCAAACAAGGTTAGTAGTATAGGTCAGGTAAGTTCCCAACACTTTTACGGTCCATTTCTGTGGACAGACAAGCCATTTCATTCACTTAAGTTGTATGACGAGCCTTTGGAGTCACCTCTGAAGCTTCAGGTGCTAAAAGCAAACTCACATTTGTAGCATTTTTTAACTAGGGCCCATCATTTTTTCTTATATGTAACTTGTTTCTTGTTTGGGGTGGAAAAGACACTCAACTGCAATTCTGCAGGGAAAAAAAAGCTATCTTACTGTAGATAATAAGCTGTAGTCAGTAAGTACAGGTCAAAAGTATAACCTCAAACTGAAGAACTGAAGGGTAATAAGAGACCATGGCACACGGGCCTTGGACTGTCAATTCCTGTACCTTTTTTATTGCGCTGTGCGCACTGCACTATGGGAGTTGAGCTTGTCTAAGGCCCACAACACTCTATCATAGCATTATTTTGTACAAGTCCTTTTTGTTGTGGTTGAAAGATGTATGAAGTGCTGTGTGTAACCAAAGCAATGTTTTATGCGGTATTTTTTTTCTTTCTCATTATAGACCTCTATACGTGGTTGACATTTTTGTCATTGCCACTTTAACCTTGCCAGCCCGAGTGGTGAATGGGTTAGAGTCCCTGGGGTCACTTCCTAACTGTTCATCTGTTCCAATCCGCACTGTTATGCTCCTCAGTCTCTGCCTATTCAGGACAGTGTAGCAGCTTCAACATGCGGAAGAGGGCCAGACTTAGATGTGGGACTGCTGAGTTTTACTTTGTCTCTAAGTCACATGACATGGTTCTGTTGGCTGCATGCATATGTAAGCTAGGTAAGGCAGAGCTGAGGGAAGGGTTCTGAAATTTAGTGGCCCATGGGACTCCACATGAGGCAGGTGTTTGTGTTTACAAAATAGGTCTCAGTGTTTGACCATCCCATAGTCAACAGGCACTTTGTGCCTCTTGCCTCTGCCTCTTGTTTACCCTCTTGCACTGCAATCAGACAATTTTTTTTTCATAAGTTACAGGTCAGGATGCTATTGGAAGTGATGGAGGCGTACAGACTATCTCCCTATGGATTCTCTATTTTTGTGATTCAGTCCTTTATTAAGACTCTTTTTGCTTTCCCTTTGCAGAATTGGAGGCCAGCCTAGAGACAACAAAACAAAGTATGTGAGCTTGTTAGTGTGTTCAAGAGCCATGTAAATAATGAAATGTATAAAGTACTTGTAGCATATGTACATTTGCAGACCAAGTTTGAGGCCTGCCCAACAAAAGTATTTTTAGTAATAACACTGAATGTATAAGACATGCTAAGGACGTGTCTTGACTTCAATACTGAAGAATATTTTTGTTAAAAAAAAATCTGCCTATAGCATTTGTCAGTACCCTGCACTGTTATCTTTCCAGAGATCTTGCACATGTTTTTTATTGTTTTGTATTATGCAGTGTAGGGTGAAAGATGCTAAGTGCAAAATAAGTAAAACCGCAGCAAATATCAATTGGATCTTAGGAGACTCGCTTATGTATGGATTTGAGTTCTGAATGTGCTTACAGAATGTAAGCGTGATGCTTTTCATCTTGAGTTGACCTGTTTGTGCCTATGTTGAAACCCATGCAAAAACAATTTTCATTCAGTGGCAATGCCACAAATTGACCAAATGTTTTCATCTGAACCACTTTCAGTTCTCTGCTGTTCTTCCGCTAGCTGACAACTGAATTTGGCCCCATGCTGTTTTAAGTATTATTGTTATTGGTTGTTAATGTAGACAATTTCTTTCTTACCCTGGTTGAGTCATGCATGGCAGTCTCCTTATTCTAAATTTGAAACTACTAATGAATTGGCTATGAATTTATCCCTCTGATACAATGTCACCGAAGATGAAAAGATAATGTGCCCTGTTTTTACGATTGGTATGAATTGTTATAAAAGAAGAAAATGTAAAAGAATGCACTCTGAATTGACGACAAAATTTTACAAAAAAAAAATAAATCCCTTCCCCCTCCCCCTACTTTTGTCTGTGTTTGAGTATCTGCTGGTTGTGTTTAATGTAAGATCTGTGAAAGCCCAACTAATTGGCTAGGGACTCTCATTGCTTGCCATCCTCGTTACAGTATAGTTTAGGTGTACTAAACAAAAAGAGGAAGAGAATTTATTTATTTATTGATAAAGCATACCAAGTAAAACCATTAAAATGAGGAAAACAGTACTAAGGAACACTTGACTTTGTGTCACTCACTGATCAAAGTACACGAGAAATGAATGCAGCTCACCTTGAACATATTGTCACAAAACAAAATATTGGCTAGCAACTGACTGCATTCCATTCACTGCTATAGTAACTACAGAAACTGCAACTACAGTTTAGTTTTGTAACAGTGCCCCAGGAATCAGGCATGTAAGGTCAGGGCACTTGGTAAATACTGGTAATACTGGCCTGAAGTTCAATTTCACTTTAATTCATGTTTACATAACACATCAAACTGAGACAGGCATCACATTGAGAAATGTATGAATGTAAATATTGCTAACTCAAAAGTAAAAAAATATTATTGGCAAAGCCAAACTGTAACATTATCTCCACCTTCAACAACCCACATTACACAAGTCCAAAAAACTCAACCTGGCAAAATTTTTCAGGGATCAAGTGTGCTTTCACAAACCCATTTTCACTATGATTGAAAAAATATCTCCGCTCCAACTACTGTTCTTTCCTTTGGCAACAGATTCCTCCATAATGTGATGACAAACAAATGCAAATTTAGAGCATAACACTCTAGTTATCATAAGTTGAAAGCTGAACAGAAACATCCTCAGAGACAGATAAATAGAGGGCTATGGAAGACCAGACAGTCAATGACCTCCAGACTTGCGTCCAGCCCATGACCTGGAGCGAGAGCGTGACCGAGACATGGATCTAGAGTAGGAGCGGGATGGTGATCGTCCCACAGACTGTTTCTGTGAGCTGGAGGTTGGGTGGAAATCTTCAGTTGGGCTGTGGGACCTGGACTGGCTCTTTTTGCCTTTGGGCCTGGATCTGGAGGGTGAAGGGGAGCGAGATGCAGAGCGGCTACGCGAGCCAGGCTCATGGTGTGTTCTGTGGTGATCACGGGGAGGACCTCGGTACCTGGTGCGATAAATATTATTAAATACAAGAAAGAGCAATACTTCTTATTTAATTACTTCAAGATAACAAATAATCCTACTTGTCATTTTCATGGCTCCTGCTCCGTCTATGACGACTGTAAGACCGAGAGCTGTAGAGGGAACAGAGAGAACACACTGGTTTTCAGGACATAACTTGCACTAATTCATTTCCAGGATAAGAGAACAACTGGTCATTGGAATAAAGCATTGTATGGCACTCTGCTCATTTACTGACAACTGGTTTATACTAGTTCCTGGGTCTAATAGTCAAGAGTACACAATCAGTGTCACCTCCTCTCTTGATGTGAAAGTGAGCATGAGTTTTATAAATTTACTAAGTAACCCAAAAAACTATGGAACAAATCCTGGTCCACTTTCCATTCTACTAATATTTTGTTATTATTTGTGCATAGGGGAATAAATAAAAGAGAGATATCACATCTAAACTAAACATATGGGTTTTTTTTAACAGGCAGGTGAACCTGCATACAGACTGTCTCATACTGGGACAATTAACACTTAGAAAATGGACACTGTTCTGTCTAAAAGAAAATTAAACCAAGGTTTCTTTTTGTAACAAGATTTAAGTTTAATAACAGTGCCGATATGATATTAGCATTCCATTACTGATTAATGCTTTACTCCTTGTTTCTCTACACATCTGGGTTTTATAAGGAACTTAGCATAAATTATACATAGATTTTAGTTAGAAAATTTTCCTGATGTATATCTGATTATATTTTACTGAATTTGACAAAGCATCCAATACTTGATGTTTGATGTTGTGGGCACATTTTGGTTAGTACTCAAAAAGTATTCATTCATTCATTAATTTGTTTTTAGGACACAGTTGTCCTTCTATAGACTAATTTATAGTGATTGATAAAAGACCGCTTTGCATCACCAGAAATAATAGGTTCTAATACTAAGTGAAACTATTTATTAAACTATAGTTATAAATAAGTTTGCCAACAACTCACTCTCTGGGGCTCTCAGACCTCCGAGGACGGCGTTCATAGGATGGGCTGCGGGACCTACGACGATCATAGCTGCGGCTCCGGGATCGTCTTCTGCGGCCATCCCGATCATCGTCATAGCGGGAGAAACTGCGAGGGGAATGGCGCTCCTTGGCCTTCATCTGGTTAGGGGCTTGATGGACAAATGCACATCTGAATATTAGGTAACAAGTAACTATATTTACAAAAAAAAAGCTGCATGAGGCTTTATAAACGAGTAGTGCTTTGGTAAGAATGCAAATTGTTCATACTCTTGCGGTCCCCCTGAGCAAACTGGATCTCGATCTGACGTCCACAAACCCATTTACGGTCCAGATTGTGAAGAGCATCCTCTGCATCCCGGACATCTTCAAACATGCTGTACTGTTAAGGCCTTTTATTTTGAAATTTGGAAAGCTGGGACAAGAGGCTGCACACGCACAACAATTACAAAGAAAAGGCTGCAACACAGGCGGACAGCTCCAAATGAAAACACATACACAGCTACTGGATCAGTGTGGCGAATAATCAGTCTTTTCAGGTAACACTTTAAAGGTGAAAACAATAATAATACTAATAATATTAATAATTCACTCTCTTGGCATAATGTATTAATTCATAATTTGTCTTCAGTATTACCTACTGTAATTACAAAACAGAAATTGAATCAACAGGCCCATTTGTGATTTCAGATTGTGAAGACAAGACAAATATCGATGGTGATCAGATTCGGTAGGATACAAAAAGTTTGGCTTTTTACCTTTAACATGCTTGACCTTTGACCTTCAGCTTGATCTTTAATGTCTTGGCAGAAGAACTTGAGGTTTCCTGCTTGTCTTTGCCCAATAAACACTTTGCTTTTCCTCCCTTTGGTAGACAAATGGAAGCCTGGGTGCTCTCTTTTCTCCTCTTTGTATCTTCATGCTTTTGCTCTGTCTTTATTTTCCCAATTCCACTATTGCTTGTCGCCTGGGTGTCTTTGGCTTGAATCTACTCTACAACCGCCTTTCAACTTTCATTGGTGTGGGGTCTCCAGAACAGTATCTTTACCATTCTAAGGCAACAACAGAGGAAATATTGGTTAGGAATAGGTTTAAATTTGAATACAGTATACTAGATAACAAATAACATTTAAAATAAATTACATTAAAAACACTCCCATGCAATGGGATAAACATTTGTGATATTAAAACAAAAGTGACTCCTCCATAAAAATAAACATCAGGTCAGATGTCTCTGCAGCCTGACAGTCAGATTTCCAATCCCTCAGTGAAAACACCATTTTGAAATTAAAAGAATAAAGGATATTGAATGTAAGCAAATCCTCTTGGTCGTCGTGTATAGAAGTCAAGTGGAATGTAGACATCTACAATAGGCCCATAACGACCAAACTCACGTCGTAAATCCTCTGGCCTAAAGTGTCATGAAATAAGCACATTTATTCTGCTGACTATCATATAATTTTAGCTGGAGCCCAGTGCGCAAGGTATACACAAGAGCAGGTGCCAGCACAGCATATAACAATCGTTATTGGCAGATAAATCATATTTCTCCCTCTCTTCAAACAGAACTTTTCCCAATTTAAAGGCGTAATCATCCATCTTAACACATCCATAGCAGCCATAAAACCCAGAAATGGCATGCATTATTTATTAACAGAGGTGGCAAATTCACAAGGATTAGTTTCCTGTAAGTGACCACTTTTTGACTACATTTATTACAGTAACATACAGTGACAAGTTTTGGGAAAAGAAGCATTGATAAAAAAGACAATAAATGTAACAGAAACTTCTCAAAGTGTGACAGTGGGTGTTGTGTTCTGTGCTGTTTACTCTTTCTCGATAATAATAAACAGACTTGCTGTTAGCTCAGTCTGCATACACGCAACTACTTCAAACAAAACACTACTTGCTATTTTTGCAGTGACACTAAAGCATAAATTTACATCCAGAATAAACTAGCAGTTAATTTCATGCTCAACGACAGAGTCCTCCAGCTTCTTTTCAGCAAGACATTTGCAAACCTTATGCAGGGAGGTGTGTTCATGACAGCTGTTAATAGTTTTCTGGTGCAATATTCGGTTAAAAATAACCCCCGAGCCCACTCTGCCTCTCTGTCTGGGATCACTCCTCGTTAGCCATTTTGGTGATAACAAATATGTTTGCTAACTAACTAGCATTCTGTTAGCGTAACCATGCTTGAACACACGCGAGCAGGGTTAAAAAAGGACAACATACCTGGACTCGTCGGCGATGTTTCTAACGAAGAGAGAGGTATTAGGAGGCCTCAGGTACCTCGCCATTTTCAGCGGCCCGTTGCAACAATTTTGTGGCCGTTAATTTGTTTATTACAGCTGTTCTTTCACAAACCCTAATGCTTTGCAGCAGCTAACACTAGCTACGTGGTCAGAGTGTCGTCGCACTGCGCATGCTCAGCCACGAAGGCACACACGGGGTATTTGCTGTGTTCACAAGACCCCACAGACGTTTTCATTACCGCCGAGAATGTAATAATTAATTAATTAATAGTCAACAATGCGCCTTGAATTGGCTGTTCGTATTTCTTTTTTAAGTGTCAAAGTTCAATTAAAAAAAAAAAAAAACTACACAAAGACAGGCAAACTATTCCAAAAAGACACAAAACAACCATAAAGAAGCACAAAAATCCCACAGACTTTATGAGCCTAGTAGTCCTATACAGAAGCGGTGAGGGCATTTTTACTTGTGAGGTCCATGCCTGGATCCAGATAAGCAGAAAAAAACCTGACTGATTATTTTGTTTAAGTTTTTGCTGGAATTAACACATGTCCATTATGAGTTAAAGAGCTTCCTAGTTACTGTCTATAGCAGAGAGAGAGACATGCATGGACATTTGCACAGAAAGGTGACACAACCACTCTTATTAAGCAACACTTTTATTTAAATAGACATTGGTTTCTTCACTGCCAAGTTTACATCTTTTTGCTCTTCCTGATGAGAGTGGTGGAGCCCATGGTCAAAGTCTGAAAAGAGGTAAGAGGAAAAGAAACACATTTAATATGTGGCCAGGAGATAAATTACATAACATAAGCTGATAATACATTACAGCGAAGAATTAAACAGTGAGTCCATTTTGATTTTGTTAAATTTAAGATGTGTGTGAGCATGTTTTACTAAGATGTTTACCTCAACCATCTCTCCTCCCTTGAGCTCTTGGATGTGGCAGAACTTGCCAGTTTTGCAGACAAGTTTGCTGCCCTCCAGGTTGACAATGCACTGGTGGTCAGAGGAGGAGACAATAAATACCATGAATTCCCCAAAACAGGCATGGACCCAAAAGAAATTGAACAAAACACTACCATGTGCAACATTATCATCATTGCTGGAGTTTCTGAGGCATTGTACTCTAGCAGGCTCATCACAGACAGTATTTTTTGGAAAACAACTTCTGCTTTAAACATATTTATACTTCACTTAATCAAGAAAAACACTCGCCAAAGACTGACCCATTACATTAATGACATTACACTAAAGTAGTTTTGCAGCTACTGGTAAATTAGAACGACAAACCTTGAGCTTCTTGCCATCCATGGTGGTGATATCAGCCTCCTTGCCAAGGGTAAAGGAGTTGGTCACAGACTTTCCAGGGGTCTTGGAGGTGACAACAAAGTCATTGCCGTTCTGCTTGATCTCAGTAACTGGCTTGATGTCCTTTGCAATCTTGATGATATCCTCTGGGAGTTCTGTTGAGAAAAGTAAATAAGTTTTTGTTCATTCCTGCACAGTGGAACTTAAAAGTAAGAACTGATCAATCTCTGGACCGCAAAGCTGCTGTCTTAGTTGTTATAAAAAAACTGGAAGGCCTTAATGGAGTCAAAATGGCCACTTTGTCTTAAGCTACAAAATATTGTTTTCTTTTACATCCAAACCTTTGCAGCTTCTCGTGTCTTTCTTACCCATTGCCCTGAGGAACTCCTCATAGTTCTCCTGAGCATAAACCTGCCATGTTCCATTGAAGTCCATGTTTTCAAGAAGGTCTGGGATCTCCTTCACCAAAGTGGGCTGGAGGCTGAGGCAGCTGTGTGAAGCTCAACACAATGTGGAGAACGAGAATGTCTGTCCGCACCTTTTTATACTGGAAGGCAAAGGGGTCCCAATTCTATGTCTAATAAGTAACAAACCCCTCTGAGGTAACCACTACTGTTTGAACAACCTGGAGTTCACTTACTCCTGTTAAGCTAAACCTCAGCTTCCACTGAATATGATTTTAAGGTAGAGTGTCAAGTGTGTTCAAGAGCTTCACTGATAGGAAACATACATATTTTTATATGTCCATCATTGCATGCAGAGGTATGGTCTTGCACAGTGACAGCTGTTTGCAAGCAGCCTTCTCTGCATTGTTGTGGAAAAAATGAAAGACAGGATGCAGGTGGAATAGAGCGCAGACAGCAGATGAACAAGGAATAAAACAGTGGAGTTTGAGAATGTAAACCTCCAGGATCAACAGCAGAAAATGCTTAATTAATTAACTTAATAAGCCATTTTTACATGTATTTTTTTTTACTCTTCACATCTCTTAACATGAGATCTTAAACAAACTTCATTCATATCTGCAAGCTTCCCTCAGTGTGATGTTGAACATCCTAATGTCAATCTACCTGACTGACTAGGGTCCAGTAGTAGGGTGAATGACACTACGGACTGTTTGCTTTTTAAGTGCAAGACATAATCTCTGTTTGCAAAGTATATAGACAGCTGTAGTCCACATTTACAATAATCTGATCATAAAGTGGAATGAAAGTTTGCTGAATAAGAATATGAAAATGAAACAATATTTGTAGCCCAAGTGCTAAAATAAAATTCACCATAATGTATTACTGAAATGGCTTTATTCACTACACACACATACACACACACACACACACACACACACACACAGTTAACAGTTATAAGGCAATATCTAAGCTTAAGCTATCTAATTTAATGAATTTGTTTCCTACTAATATTAGCTAACACCAGCTAACATTAGTTACCAAAAAGCAACTAGTCACCAGCCACTTATGGTTGCTAATGTTAGCTGATGAAAGCAAATGTTAGCTAATAGTCAGTTGTTTGTGGTGGCTAATTAGCTGATATAAGATAATTTATTTTTTCAATTTATCCATCTATGCATGTTAAAATCTCAATCTAAAGCATATAAATCCCTGCAGAAATTAATTTCTGATTCATTTTGCAGTTTTAACCCATCTCCACAGCGTTCGCTGGGGGCTTCTCCCCATGCTTATACACGCTCACGGTCACATCAGCCGTCTCAGAACCGTACTGGTTGCGCACAAAGATGCTGTATTTTCCAGAGTCTGCCATGTTTACATTGTTGACAGTGATGGAGCTGCGCTTTGGCTCTTTAGTGATGGTAAACTGGTTCTCATTAACAATCTCCCTGTCGTTATGAAGCCAGAAGATCTCTGGGGCTGGTTCACCTTCAATGAAGCATGTCAGACACAGAGACTGAGGAGAAGACAAAGAAAAGTCAAGAACATATGAAATGACAGGCAACAGAAAGGATCACATCTGTCTATTAACATAGTATAAGTGTGTATGACTGTGTCTCTGTCTGCATAGTACTGTCTGCAGTGCTTTCTTGATGACATACCTTGCCTTCCATGATGGCTACCACATCAGGAAGACCTTTTGTCACTTTAGCCCGATCTGAAACAACACAAGCAACAACAACTCCCTGTTGACATCCACTGTAAAATCATTTAATCTTTGTTGTGTACAGAAATATCTCAGGATTAACACATAACCTGTGACTCACTTTTCTCAGCAATGGCCGCTTGCCTGATGGATTAACACAAAGAGGTCAAATCAATAAGACATTGTACAGTGTCAGGCAACAATAATCTGTGCTGAGATGTTTTTCAGTGAATAGTTTTGAAGTAAAACAACAACCCCAGTGTATGTCTTTTTGAAAATAGTCTGTTACCTTTGACTCCTCAGTGTTTTCTGTTAGTGTCACAGCAAACCATGCTAGGTGCATAATTTACTGCATGTGGTACAGCACTTACTTCAACCTCTGGTACTCCAGCAGGGCATCAGCAAAGACTGTTAACAGTTATAAAAATAATCAAGACAAAGACTGACCAATTCACATTTGCACTGAAATCTGAAATTGTGCAATAGATCAATTTGAAAAGCAAACATGTGAACCACAATATTTTTTCCACTCACCTTGTCCACTCAGGTCAAGATACCGTTTGTGTGTCTCTTCCCCATCAAACATCTCCAAGGTGTATTTGCCTTTATCATTCTCTGTTGGGTTCAAGATTTCAATCCAGACATTTTGCATGTTGCTGCCAGTCTTTGTCCTGGCTTCCTGATCGATCCTCTTCTCCCTACAGAGAAAGAAGCACAGATGTACTGTTTTATACTGCTGTGTATACCATAGACAGATATAGAGTTACTCTCACCCTATTTGTGTGTGTCAGATCCTTTCTAAAGACATGCATTTTCTTGCTCCTGCCCTTGACCAAAGTACTGGAATTAGTCCTAGAGATGGTCCACTGGACACAACAGTTAGGCTGCCCAGTGCTCCCAGTATTTATAATATCCAAGTAGTTATAATCAGTTAAATGCAAGGTAGAGCAGCTAGTAGATTCCTTCCTTATTGGAAGCCCAATCTTTTTTTAGTCAGAGGAGAGCTATCAAGGATCAAGGATTAGAAGTTGATAAAATGTTGGAAAAGAAAATTCAGGGGACATATTTTACAGTTACAGTTAGGACTGGAATCATATTAAACTATTTTATCCCAGACTTAAAATGTTTCAGTCTGCATTACACTACTCTTACTTCCTACTTTATTTTCAGTCATCCTTTTTTTGCATTGCACATTCTTAAAGGCACCAGCAGGTGGTGCTAGTAGCCTTACTAAAGAAACCGGCTACACTCTTAAACATGTCATTATCATGTATGACAGCACATACTGTTGTTCATGTAAATAATTGCAATGGTATTAAAGCTAATATCACCAAATCAATCAATACGATGAAATGCATATGCATGTTTGAGTGTTTTAAGAGACAGAGCAGCTGACAAACACTTTTCTGCAACAACTTTCACTTTTTCCTCTTTCTCTGCTATTCTTTGACTTTCTCTGCTACAAAATATAAATTAAGAGTATGTATTTTTCTCCCTTACATTCCCTGTTTTCCCTTTTAATAGCTTTAAGGTTGGAAAGAACACATCTTATCTTGTCTGACAGTATCATATATAACATATTTTCTATGTATTTGTTATGTACATCATATAAGACATACAGTATTTCCCCAAAATTCAGCCCAACATATTTGATATGTTTGGAAACTTTAAGTTTGAACAATGTGTGGCTGCAGGGTGTGATGTGCAGTGATCTATTAAAGTTATTATAATACACAAGTAGGATGAACCAGGTGTCTCAGTGCCCAGATGTGCCCCCCAGCTGCCACATAAGAACATTTGCATGGAGAGATCAAGATCCATCTGTACTGTCACATTTTAGATACTGAACTTTTTAAGTTGTCACTAGTTGAACTTTACAAAGTATCTTACAGGCTGACCTTTAATCAGGTGTCCTAGATTCTGCCACCAAGAAGAGAAATGTCAGAGCAGATTAATATATTATATGAGTCATTCACTGTATCTTTATTTAGCATTATCTCTTATCTCACTTTTGTGTGTGTGTGCATGTGCAGCAGTCAAGCAAGCACGAGTGGTTACTTGTTATGGTCTATGCTATGCACATGCATATGCACATGCACATGCACGCTAACTGCAGCTGAGGCTGTGTTGGTTACCTCCAGTATTGTACCACCCTATGAGACAGCTGTCATGCTGGTGACAGTCATAGAACTCTAGAGTATTGTGTGCATCTGCTTCTGTCCTTTAATGTGGCATTTCCAGTGTTGCACTTTTCTGTGGCTTGCAGTAAAGAATGTGACCACACTGCTAGATGAAGTACGGAAGCCAAAATAAACTTGTGCAGTGTACCTGTGCAGGTTTTTCTGCGCCTGAAAACATTTTTTATTCAGGACTTACTTTATTTGCTGCTGCACATATAGGATGTTAAGGTCAGAGAGGTGATCTGCATGTGGACTCACTTGAAGTACCAGCTCGTCTTCAGGTAGCTTATATAGTATTTGAATGAACAGTAGAGCTTGAAACCTTCAGCGGTGCTCTGAATGCTCAGTGGGCCAGCTGACAATGCTGCAGAGATGGACAGAAAGAGGGCATTGCTCTTGATTATATAATGTCATGGTTTGCATACATTTCAGCTTCACTGCGGGTTTTTTTTTTTTTAAATCATGGGAGCTTAACACATTAATATTCTCTGAAACTACACACACCACGATAAATTAACATGGCTTTCAGTTGTGTTATCATCATCCTAACACAGCACATCTGGTTTAAAAAACAAATCACTGGCACATTTCACAAGGTTGTTCTGTAAAATGGACCTTCCAACTGTGAATAACTCACCACACTGTTTACTCAGCTGCTGCAGGAGCTTGTCATACTCTGTAAATAAAAAGACTAATTAAGCGTTCATACACTTTTTTATAAAGCAATTGGAACTCAATAAATACTAAACACAAGATTAGAGGTGGGAAGCTGAATGCTGAGAACACATAATGAGATAAGAGGGAAAAATAAAACAGTAATCAGGTCATTCCTATTACTGATGGAAAATTAGTTTTAACTGAGATGAACAAAGGAACAAATGGGGATTGTTGTTTGTGGATACTTGTTTGCTGCTAACTGGGTCACGTCTCACCGTTATCCAGTAACTCTAAGGTGCTAACATCCTCTCCTCTCTTGTCCGACACCGCGGCTCTGTATGAGCCTGCCTCTTTCTTCGTAACCTGAGGAAAAACCATCCACCGTATTAAAGTTAAACATATTCATAACTTCTCAAATGAAGTATTGATGTCTCAGGAGAGCACATAGATACCTAAACTCATTGTTTATTTTCAGGTCAAACTTAAAATACACGTTCAAGGTGAACCCGGAACCATCTCAGAATAACACAGAATAAGACTTGTCCAGACTTAATCCTATAAACATCAACTGCCTGTCAGTCTGTTTATCACCGGCTACCATTTATGAATGCTGATTCACATTTGTCTGAGCCCTTAACTCCCGTCCCCACATCTAGTAGCCTGAAAACAGATCAGGGCAGAATCGTTTTGGATACCTGTGAGATGGTAAGTGTGCTGACACCTGATGACTGGTCGTACACAGCCTGGGTCACCTCTGTGCCTTCTTTAAACCACTTAAGAGACGTGTCCTTGTTTATGTTTGTCACCTGTATGAGGAGAGATGGACCATATCAATAAAAAAAGTACAGACTATACTTTAAAACATCACAGTATAACTGTTATGTTAAAATCCAGATGTGTTAATTTCATTAATATGATTTTGTCAGAATTCACCAAGTTAAATTGAAGACTTGAAAACACATAGAATCCAATTTAATACCTACAGTATTCAACAAAAATATAAAAATCTGCTGGAAAATCAGTAGGGACAATATAATGTAGAATTATTTATTATTATATCACATTTCTTTCAGTACCTCCCTGCAGTATATAAGGTAATTAACTGATTTAATGCAATCTGGCCCCAGATAAGAAGCATTAAATGGATGGATGGATTAACCAGTTAAACATGATTCATTCATTAAAGTTCATTTTCAGTTTTTGCTAATATCAACCCCTGCTGATTATGAATAGATGAGTTTTCTTGCTGCAGTAGCAAGTATTTTAGATGTTTAGACATTTATGTGTTTACTATATACTGATTAAAAGAGCCAGTAATATTTTAAGCAGAATATTTCCTGGACTCTGATGTTTTAAGTTAGTTTTGTTATTGCTATTAGAAGACTTATACCACTAAAAGAAATGTTTTATGATGTCAGGTTAGTTCTATTTTTGCCATTACCAAATCTATTCTATAAAATGTAAAAGTACCTTGCACTTTATAACAACTTCACAATCCTCATTTACACTCCATGACAAGAATTCCTGGAAATAGGGTCCTTAGAAAACAGAACAAATGATTATACATCTGTACTGAACCACAGAAACAGTGACCATCAGACAATCATTTATCCAGAGCAACCGATGACCCCATAATGCACAATAATATGTCAATTTATGGAAATTATGGCAAATTAAGGCTGTGTGATAAACACAGAATTTTGATTGGACTATTTAAAACAACATGCAGTGGTTATAAACATGTGTCCCACTCAGTTAAATATCTCCTCTGTGTCATATTATTCTTCAGATAATAGAGAAAATGTGTTATGTGGACTTTGACCTCACGTGGACTTTGAATAGTGGACGTGGTGTGAGATAGTGTATTTGAACAAGGACACTGGCTCTTCCTTATCACATCTGAGGGCTCAGGTGATGAAAACATGGAGTTCGGTAGCACAGGAAGCTTCATTTCTTTCTTTATGCAACTCTTTAGTTTCAAGAGATTTGGACAAGACGAAGCAGCTGTGTTATTAAATGCAAAAATCATCAAAAAGCTTATGTAACTATTAGATGTAATATTCACCTTGGAATGAGATGAGAGAGAGAGGATCTTCATGTTTATGTATTTATAAACAACATGGTGTCACTCACTCACTATGCAACACACTGATGCAATACAAGTATTGTTTCAGCAATAGGATACACACTCACAGATGGTCTACTACAATGACTCTGAACAGAGCTGTTCTGGACCAAGCAGGAAAGGCTCTGATTCTATTTACTGTATATTTCTGATGATTGAAGATTTCTCACCGGACTTTCTCTGATGGTCATGTCGTTTTGCATCTGCTAGCGCCAGTGTCTCACGGAACTCTAACACAGACACAAAGCATGATATGAGATTTTCTAAACATCAGACTGAGTGCAAAACAGATGCTAATTCACTGCACAACTGTAGAATCACAAAGTACACATGACGTTTGAGCATAGGTTGCTACTGTGGCATTTATACAGCAAGACTGACTCCATTCTTTAAAGTCATTGTAACGAAGTACTTAACACAAGGCAGTGAATTAATTTTTTGAAACATTAAATCTAATCAAAAGGGGAACTTCTAGATAACAAAAAACACAGACTAGAATCACATAAAACCAATCATTAACTAAAATAAAATCAGGATTATCCCTTAGATTAAAGTATGCTTGAAAGCAAGATTTAAAATATGATTCTTTGACTTTGATTTTATGTCCCCATAGAAATGAAAGTTATGGTGGTGCAAATCAGATCATCTAATCACTGTAAAAATATGATGGCATGATGATGATGATGATGATGATGATGATGCCATTAAGTCGAGTAGATCTTTGGCATCCAGAAATAATGGCACCATCAAAGGCAGAGAAAACTCGTATTTACACCAAAACTCTATTGTTATTGCTACTTAATATTGCACAAGAAGGTAGAAACAGTTCTCAACACTTCTTCTGTCATTTCTCTCCGTAACTGTCACCCACTGATTTATACTTTGAACGATCTGTGCCTCTGTTGCCGCCTGAGGTTCATCATTTTGACCAAGGATCATACAGAAAAGGAGCAGATCAGTTTAGAAACCAACTTTCACCAGATTTCTTCTGTGCTTGTCGTTCATTATGGAACGTCACAGAAGCCAATATGACAACATGGTGGCAGGTGACCGACTTATGACTTACTTTTGTCCACAAAGACCAAAGTGAATTGGTTCTTGGCGCGGCCATCTCTCAGTTGAGCCGTGTATGAGCCCTCGTCCTCTTGAGAGAGCTGATCAAACAATATCTCCACCAGACCTTTGGCCTTGTCGAAGTTGATCTTACGGCGCTGCAAGAGAGCAAACAAGCATTGCTACACATACAGTACACATCAGCTTATGCAGACCAGATGATTGCACCAGATGCACTGCTATAGTGTATAGATGGTTAATAATACAGAGAAAATATAGTGTGAACTAGTGTGTGCAAAGCATCTAAAATGACATGCAAACTGCAGACGAAATATTCTTCTTTTTCAAACAAACATGAAAGAAACGCAAACAAACAAACACACAGAGGAAACAGCCTTTGAGCTCATTTTCATGGCTTTTATGTTCATCAAGATAAGTGCACGCCTTGCATGTTGATAGGCCTCAGTGGTGATTTGTGATGTATGGCAAGCCTGAGGGTCTTAATCAGCTAAATGGCTTTTGAATTTGCAAACCTCAGCTGTGATCATTTAGAAATAACGTGTAATCAGTACTGTTCAGATGGAACTCCGATATCAGGAAATAATGGAATAAATGAAAATGAAATACAAGCAATGAATGGGAGCTGCTGAATATAAAGCAGTCGCCCAGCCTCACACAAACATGAGCAAACACAGATGCACAAAACAGAGTTGCAAAACCACACTAAATTTACGGTGTTGTATTTGTTTTTCTCTCTGTGGACACATTGGTGCATGGTTCAATAACCTTGACGACTGTGCTGATTATTTTTAGCTTGGTGTCATAACATATATCATTATTTTGTTCATATTCAGTTTGTGTTCCTGTTCCTCCATGTTCCTTGATGATTATACTGTTTCAAATTGCACTTTAAAATGGCAGGTGAAATCACCACCATGTCTCTATTTTCCATATTCCGTCTTGCCCTATCATTACATTATTTTGTGAGTAATAATGGTAAGAATGTTTATGAAAATTGTTTTTGTTTTTGTTGCAAATAGCTTTGGTTTTCATTGAGCTGTTTTATGAAAATAAATGAATTTGGGAGGTCATTTTTGAGATACGTAAACAACATATTTAGTGCAGGTATACAAATTTCAGCATGACTTGTGCAACTGATACCATAGGAAATGCACTAAAATGAGATGCATGTTTATCATTAATGTGTCTTAATATACTTCATATTTCATGCCTTACATGCTTACACTTTTCAATTTCAAAGAGTCATTTCACTCAGTACTAGAGACCCACTATTAGTAACATCCTGTTGATCCACTACCCTGAATAATGTTTGTTTGAAGAAAGTTGTCCAAATGATCTATTTATTCCACCTCTGTGTTTCTTTGGCGTCTCACCAGAACTGACATATTTACCAGATGTGTGCTCCTTCTTCACCTTCAGCTCAGTTGATCCTCCCATCTCTCCCAGACTTTGTGAAATTAGCTCAGCTGCCAGACCTTTCTTTCTGCCATGCACACCTGCTCTTCATCTCTGTTGGCAGCCTCAATTTCCTGCCTTCCAGGATGTTTATTAAAACGCTAATTGCTGTTTTCGATTCATAGTGACTTGTCATGAAGACAGATGCATGCAGCTACACACTCATGTTATATATTAGAGTTTCATGACATCTATAATTTTCCCTAGTTTTTGAACACAACAAATGTGTTGTCACTAACTTGAAATTTAACTTTATTTTCATATAAAAGAAAAGTTATGAATCACAGTTCATTTTGTAGTGGCCAAAATCTTACAGGAAAACAAACATGCCTTGACTGAGTCACTGATTTCCTTATGAATAAACACTGGGAAACTGTTACAGCCAAGACTGGATTACCAGTCAGTTGAAGCAGTTAAAACTACTTAGGTGCCCCAAAAGCCCCAGGTTTACACCATATCATAATTTGATTAATTGCAAATTTGAGATTTGTACCACTAAAATCAGTTCCTCCATCCTGTGACCCTGGACTTGCAGAGGGATCCTGTGTGAAATTCTAGTTTTAAGACCTTTATTCTTTATATTTATATTTAATTGTGTTTTATCAAATTGATTCAATCTGTTTTCCCTGTGTGTAAAGTCATTAACACACAGAGAAACTGGTAGTTTTAAAAGTTAGTATTATTCCATCATAGGAGAGCTGTGAGGCTGAAAACAACAATTATCATCAACAAGTCTGAGAATTACTTTAAAAAGAAATCAATTAACTTTTCTGTTTTCTTCTGTGTTTTAAATGTCAGAAAATAGTGAAACTGTCCATTGTTATCCCCCAAAGCCCATGCTAACCTAATTCTAATTTCTTGTTTTGTTTGACCAACCGTCAAAAATACAAAGATGCCATGTTTACTATTGTAGAGGACTGGAGAATATAGCATAATATTCACATTTGAGAAGTTGGGACAAGTTCATTTTCCTTTAAAAAAAAAGCTTTAAATGATTAATCATTTAGCATTTTTCTGGGTGCCTGGGGAAATAATGAAACTGCTATGTAGTGGAGTCAGTAGGGAGCCAGCAACAAATCTTAGGTAGGTTAATCTCACCATGGGTATAGGAGATATAAATTGCTGTTCAGAGGGTGGCAAGGTTAAGAGGCTCTGGCAGGAGCTCATAGATCAACAGTAACAATAAGTAACCTTTGTAAAACATTAATGCTTTTCAAACTGGAGAAAAATGTCACATTCCTTTTGGGATTTCCTTTTAACCAAAATACTTCATGGTTGAAGTTTTGTAGCAAGAGTGAGTTTGTGATATGCTCACCTCTCTGAGCAGCTGTACTACAGGTTAGCCTATGCAATGGTTCCTACCGGAGTGCTGGAGATTTCCCGATCATTGAAGATGAGGCGAAGCTCGGCGGTGTTACTCAGACTTTCAGTCTGAAGCCAAAGACGTACGTCACCTTTCTCAGAAACATCCACCTGCCAGCCTGACTTCAGAGCTATCACTGCCCGAGGGAAATTAAACACACAGTGTTACAGGCTGATCATTTAATCAATGAAGAATGCTGACTAGTCCCAGTCTTGCTATGTCTCTACACCTTACACAAATCCTGCTTTCATGGTATAATGTGTGTAAAAATGTCTTATATATTCAAATCAGTTCTGTATATCAAGACCATTTCTGAGATGTTTATCAAATGAAAATAACTCTAATAAACTTATTAACTTTTTTCTATCACACACTTCAGCATCATTGTGGTACATACATGGATTTCTGACTTGCCAGCTGAGCTCTTTGAGTCGTTCAAGGTCTGCCAAAAGAAAGTAAAACAGCAGCTGAAGGTTAATTACCCTTTGATCAGGACTCACATTTTGTAATACAAGTGAGTAGAACAATACCTCACATAGCTCTATTTTTAAAGCTGCTAAGCTGGAAAGTTGATTGGGAACACGTGCTTAGTCGGACGAGTGACCTTGTAGACGTGGTTGTGAAGGGCATAATTATTTGCTTAAGAAAAGCTTCCTAACTTGAAAGTTCTACAGCATTTTATTTCACTACTTACACATATTTTCAGCAACTAAACTGTTTCATCTACCTTCAGCAGTGAAGTCGTAGCTGGACGACAGGTTAGAGTTGTCGCTCATCTCTACCGTGTAGAGACCCAGGTCCTCCTCAGAGGGGTCGGTGAAGGTGAGGACTGACCTGATGGACGAATTGAAAAACAGACTAATGCATTCAGACAGCATCTTCAGCCTTGTGTTTATCTGTCCACCCTGCAGCAAAGGCTGCTGTGGGTGCTGCTTTGTGCTGTCAGCCATCAGATCACACAAATTGCTTTGACCCAATGCCTTCCAGCCACCTGAGCTTAAAATGAAATTAAATTTTGTTTTATATTCTATGAATGAGGGGTACAGAGTGAATGTGAGAGCTGGCAGGCAAGCTTAAAAACTGGATAATCCAAAGAGACTGCCATTCAGTGGGAATCCCAGTGAGAAATACTCCCAAAATGTCAATTTACAAAGTGAATTCAATTAATTCAAACCATATCTAATGTTAATAGAGCCTCTATTTAAATCCTTTTCTATAAAAGTGTAACATAAACCATGTCCATCCACAGACTTGGTTAGTTTGAAAGGTATCCCCAGTTGTGGGGACCGTGCAGGGTGAACAGCATTTTGCGAGTCACTGTTGGAAAAACAAGAGCTGGCACTTAAAACATGAAAAGCATAGAAATGCTGAGGGATTGACAGGCAGAGGTATCTAAAACATTTTCCTCAGAACTTGAACAACAACAACACTTCTTGTTCATAAACGCAGTCACAGATTTCTTGGCATTCACCTGATCACAGGAAAAAGGACACACAGTGCATGTCACACTTGAACAACCTACTTATTCTTCTTGGTTTCTGTTCCTGCTCTCCTGGCGTCTATGGCCTCTGTGTAGTTTTTGCTCCACAGGAACTTGCTCTCATCGCTCATCTGATCAGCCTCGTAGCCCAGAAATATGAAGCCATCATTATCCACACCGATCTCAATGTTTTTAGTGCCTAAGGAAGACAAAAGGGGTCAGCATGGCAGTATGGTTCATGGGTTTACTTCAAGTAATATAATTACAGCAATATAATACAGATAAAGAGATCAGTACATGAAAAATGTATAAACCCTTTTACACGTCTTGGTCCCTTATATATATATATATATATATATATATATATATATATATATATATATATATATATATATATATATACACACACACACACACACACACACACACACACACACATCAATACACATCCATGTGTATTGATATGTGGCTGGAGCCAGAAGCCTTTGGACAAAGCCAGGCTAGCTGTTTCCCCCTGTTTCTAGTCTTTATGCTAAGCTAAGCTAACTCTCTCCTGGCTCCAGCTTCATATTTAACAGATATGAGAGTGGTACCAATGTTTTCATTTAAAGTGTGAATGCTTTTCCCCACTCCAGTATATTGTATCTTGGGCCCAGCACCTCCAACATATCTGGAACCGTGATAGCTGACCTGGTTTAGTCTGAGCTGTGACTGGCTCAGAGGGAAGGGAGGGACAGCCCACTCCAGCCTCATTGACAGCCGATACACGGAAACAGTAGGTCTGACCTGCCTGAAGACCTGACACCTGGACATCATGGGAGACACATGAAATATTTACTGGTCATTGTCATTATTCATCATGATTTTTTAAACTTTTACACCTACAGAAATATAAAGGAATGAAATACTGGAACACTGTGAGCTTCTACAAAGTGGGTTTTTATTATAATAATTTACTGGCACTTACAGTTATGAAATGCACTCATGCTTAATAAGACACATAAATTGCTGGCTCTATTAAATGAAATTATGGACAAATTCTAATTATAAATCAGGCAAAAACTTGATCTGTCTGTTTTTTTAAACTGAGGCTTTTTAAACATTTTTACACTCACCTTGTAATGTGTGTCAGAGATTGGCTTGTCGTTTAAAGCCGTCCAGCTGTCTGATTGGTCACCCTGACTGATTTCCAGCAAATACCCGGTCACAGGGCTTCGTCCTTCATACAATGGAGCTGCCCACAGTAGCACCAGGGAGTTGTTTCTCACTTCCCTGAGCCCCAGGTCATAGGGACAACCTGAGAGAGA
The DNA here is from genome assembly GCF_001640805.2 of Lates calcarifer. Lineage (NCBI taxonomy): Eukaryota > Metazoa > Chordata > Actinopteri > Centropomidae > Lates > Lates calcarifer. The sequence goes on along the minus strand of NC_066847.1, from coordinate 7,149,150 downwards.
AGAGTAAGGGTCATGGACGTGCCCTGTCAAGGTCAGTGTTTTTGTGCTGGGGAGCTATAACTGCAGAAAGCGTGTGTATGTGTATGTATATAGAAACCAGGGGCTGACAAAACTGTAATGAAATTTCACTTGGAAATAAACTAACCAAACCAAGCAAAAAGGACTCAATGGGAAGTCAAAGCAAAACAAACCAGAAATAACAGTAAAGTCAAAAGGAGTACAGTGACTTTCCTTAATCTACCCCTACTGACTTCATGCCGGCACACAGTAGTTAATTTGCTTAATGATTTTCAGTCACTTTTAAATTATTAACGGCACAGAGGAAAGCCCATTTGCCAAGATTAATGAGCTGCGCTTTAAAAGTGGCTTGTGTGAGAGAGCCTCTCTCCATTTTCAATATTAATGTCACAAGAGGCTGATATGAGCGTGGCCAGAACTGCTGGGCTGTCTACTGAGCCACCACATGCTGGAATGGCTTTGTGGGCGAGTCTGTATGTGTGTGGTTGTGCTTGTGTGTTTCTAATAATAATACAATCACTTTTTATTCCCCCTAAACTTTAATTGTTTCAGGTTGATTTTCTTACTAAAATCTTTTTAAACATTAGGAGCTTATAGTGCAGGTGAGAGAAGAGAGGAGCCTACAAAAAATGTTGATATTTACACCTGAGTTTCCTTCAGTTTTTACCATTCCCTCAAAGCAATAAGCTTAATGAGCAGCAGTGATTGTGTACGTTTTTGCCTCTGGATTTTGCCTCTCAGGCTACAGACTGTCCTTACTTGTTGGTGGAGGTTTGGTCTGTCCAAACACAAACACATTTGTGTTCTTGCACTTCAGTGCACGTTCACATGGCATCAGGTGGTTGGCAAGTGTGTCCTTCATCAGAAATATGCCAATACACACACTTGTGACACATTTGTGACTTTTCTTAATACTATTTTGAAGTAGCTTTCTGCTCCACATCAGCCTAATACATTTGGTGATTACGAGCCTAAAATTTGGTGCAAGGACTGACACTAGTCAACAGACACGAGGAAGCTGAACATCCAGAGATGGTTCTGATGGGACTGAAAAGAATGTTATCACATATCCGACACTGTCAAGATAAATAATAAATATCATATCTTTTAATCAAAGAGTTTGAGAAATAGATTTTGAGAAACCAGTTGAAAATAATATCATGTTATTTGTCTTTGACACACACACACCTGCTTCTAGAAAACTCAATTTAATTGCTTAATTAAGAGATTAAATTTAGTTTTATGACAACCAAAACAAAACCTACGTCCTTGTAATAATATACTGTTAGTATGACTCACTCCTGATTCCTGAAGTGAGGATCAGTTTTTGTTTGCCACCTTTCAGCTGATGGTGGACTCAGTGTCTTGTTCAAGGACACTTCAGCAGCAGAGATACTAGCCACAAACCAAGGTAATATTAGACAGCATACATATATAACACATAATGAATTCCACTAACTACCTTTAACTTGAGGCTGTTATTTTAATTATTATTTCAGCTGCTGTGTTATGCACTTGACTTCTGCCTTCTCTACCTCTGACCTGTCTATTTTCCTGTGAAATGACTGCATGCAATTTTTAAGTGTCATTTTAAATAAAAATAAAACGGTAGTGAGAGGTAATGGGTCCTCCAGATGATGGATGATCTTTGTATCAGTCTCACCTCCCTTTACAAGCTGGGGTCAGCAAACTTTTTGTTATGTGAACTCACAACCTTTAGTAGAGAAAGTGAGTCAGGTTGGTAATGACAGAAGCTCAAATGCTCAATGCTCAAAAGCACTCAAAGACATGTTTTTCTTATTATTACTTCACTTGTGTTTATCGTGAAGTAGGTAACATTTTGTGTCCAGTAGTCTGAAATGAAATATATATAATATAATATCTGTATGTTCAAAACATTTTCAATGATGCAGAGGGGGTAGATGTCAGACACCACTTGTTATTTAAAGCAAAGTAAATTAAGTGTCTGGGGGGATCTTCAAAAAAAAATATACCAGCATTAAGTGAAGAGTTTTCTTCACTTTTATTTAAGTTGAGATGCCCTCAGATGCACCTTTCACACAATCAGATGCACAGGGGTATGAGTTTCTGTAAAGTATTTGGATTGTGAGGGAAATCATCCCTCCTGAATGAACTGATTCAAAGGTAAAAGTGATTTTCTCCTTAACCTGGCTCTGGCATCGTCCACTTCTCACACAGAAAAGCTTCGCTGGCCTCAGATGGCTTCCCGACACCAGCTATATTGGCAGCAAACACACGAAACTGGTAGAAGTGCCCATTAGACAGGTTGCCAACCTATGGAAACCAGAGATAAAATATTAATAGCAGAATCCACACCAGTAAAACAGGTCCAGGTAACATATGATCTGAAAAAGTATGTATGCATGTTTGAAATGGTCTCAAAATACTTTGTGAAAACCTAAATTAAAGACAAATATCCGTATTAAACAATAGTGTTTGCCCTGAATCATATACTACATCTCACAGTGAACTTCAGTTACATGGCTGAAAACTGCTTTTCTTTCAGGAGGAAAACAGATTGTGTAAGCTGTAAGATTTGGATGAAGTGGGTCCCCTTTTCTTTTGAACTGCACAGGTGATGTGAATTTCTGGTATAGAGATGAGTAAAAATTGGAATAACTGTTCACCTTTGATGTATTTCAGTTTGCTAACATGTTTCAGTGATCTATTATTCTTGTTGAAGACAATAAATTTCTGGTGCTTTTTGTAGTACTGTTTAATGTACAGTATGTGCAGCATTCTGTATCTGGCTTAGATAATAAAAAAACTTAATGCATTCATATAAGTCAGCTGACTTCAAGGAAAACATGGATCAGTTGTCACGTCATATAGAAGAAAAAGTTCCCTGGTTGTACAGTTACACTCCTTCTGACTCAAGCAAGCATTATATAAGGTATTAGCTCTGCTGCTGCTGCCGCAGCATTTTTGCTGAGCCCCTGAGACACTTTTGCTTTGGGAAGGGAGAGGATTCTGCCTTATTGATCTGTCCATTGATCTTCCTATTCACAGCCACTTAGACTTTAAGGCCCTTATCGCCTCTGTGAACACTTGTGAAATTCTGCTGCTGCTTTCGCATCACTCCTAGCAACTAATTGACACAACCAGGGAGATTATTTCAGAGCAATAGCAATCGCTATCTGAAAACCAATTTCCCCACACCTACCACCCCCTTCATTATCGATAGATCCTCTTCTAACCACATTTAGGTAGAAGGACAACCTTCTTATCAGATCAATATACAGTTTGCCTCACAGAAATGCCAAATAAGTGGAAAGAAGTACAGCTTTTATCCACTAGATGGCAAACAGGCTGCATTTGATTAATATGACACCAATTTTTGATCCTCTTTTTGTCAACCTTTGCTTGGAGTCCAGGGTCCACTTTTGTACTCATGGTTTCATAAATCTTAATCACAATCCTCATGCCCCATTTATAAAAAGTTTAGCATTGGTGTAAAGTAACTAAACACATTTACTCAAGTTCTGTTCTTGAGTACAGTTTTGAGCACCTTGCATTCTTCTACTCCATTACATTAATCTGACAGATATAGTTACTGCATATATTTCAAGATTTTAAATCAAAAAGATGTGATTATAAAATACAAAGCACTGTTAAAAATTAAACCTGTGAACATTTTGGCTTGTGACCCCTAAAAAATAATCAGCATGTAGTTGAGACTATTTGTCATGTTTCAGATGTCTATGAGCTGAATAACTGTTTGAGGCTCAGAGAGGTCAAAGTATCCAATATTTCACAAAAAAGCAAAGTGAAGTGAGTACTTCAGTTGTTGAAATTGCTCACTTAGGCCAAAAGGGGGTGCTGCATGTTCTCGTCAGAGGGTTTCTTCTGAGAGAGTGGTTTCCAGGCCAGAAGACTCCGTACCTTCCAATGTGTAGGTCTAATCTTGATATACAGGGGCACAGTCATTTTCCCTCTAATTGGCTTTTCTCTTTGTTTTCCCCAGGAGCTAAAAACGACCACTCACACATAACACATTGGACAATGTCTAATTATGGAGCACCTGTAATCTACCTAAAACAGGTTAAAGATTTAACTTTCCTCCAAGTCTCCATGGACACAGCTTGTTGCCTAGTGACACAGTCAATGTGGATGATGGAGCTTTAGCCAATGTTGCCATTATTTTAAAGGCAGCTCCTAAATGGAGAGATATCCTCCATTACTATAATTATATTCAAGGTAAGTTCTTATTGGTAGTGATGTCTGGGCATATCTTTGTTGCACTCACAATAGGAACTTATATGAATTCTTTTTCTCTGTGGTTTCATCAAAAGTCGAAAAATATGCTCCTGTCTCATACCGTGACAGTGAAATACATGTTATGTTATCTTTACTTCTACTTTTCAACCAACAGCCATATAGCCAAAGCCATACATTGTATATTACATAAAAGTCATCTCAGCACTATGCAAAACATCTTGTCACACTCCACTGTACGTATAATCTGAAAGGAACATCTTCAGAAACAGTCAGCATTTGCAAACAAGTCGGAGGGGCTACAGCCTTGCTAGCACCTCTATGAGGCTATATTTGGGAACAATGCTGTTTTGAGCTAAATGCTAACATCACAATGCTAACATGCTCATAATGGCAATGTTAACATATTGGTGCTTACGAGGTTTAACATCTTAATTTAGTATGTTAGCAAGCTAACACTAACCTTAGAGCAATGGTGCAAGGATGGCTAAAAAAAATCACACTACATCGTAACTTTACTGACCCTAAACTGTCTCTCCTTGACAGGCTGGATGTTGACCTCTCTCCATGTGTTCATGTCCTTTTCCCTCTGGTCCAGGTAGTAGCCACGCACAGGATCTCCCCCACTGAAGGCAGGTGCCCTCCAGCCCAAAACCATCTCTGATCCAGTGCACAACAGCAGGGCGATGGCAGAGGGAGCAGAGGGAACATCTGGAGCAACCAGAGGGAATTAAACAGAAACAACATAAATCATAAGTGAGAGATGAGAGGATCTCAGCAGGAATTCATTCTTGCTAAATAGAGTGAGAAATGTTGACAACTTCCTGACAACTGCTGTCTAAAGTTGCAATTTCGTAACTTTTCCTTTATTATTCTCAAATGAGAATGAAAGAATTATTCATCTTTATATTCTGTTTGATAAAAATGTATTCCTGACAAAGAAATGGACTTCAGCCACTTATCCCCAGGTAATGGCAGAGTGGCAGAAAAGATATGAGAATATTCTGGCAGTGAGTGGCGAGCAAAATGAGTCATCACTGTACTATACTGCAAGCTACAGAGAACACATTATCTGGAACTGCAACACAGGAAGTAATATGGTTCAGTAGCTCTTCAAGAGGAACATTACCACCCAGCATTAATCCAACTACACAAAGAGAACACATCAGTTATATGTAAAGACACTGTCCAGGTTACATGAAAAAACTGACATGTAAAAGAAACAGTCTCAGTTTGAAAATGGTACCAGCAGCATTGCAATATGTTGAGATACATTAGAAGATATTCTTGCCCACATTTTCTCTTCTTCTTTGTCTGACTTGAGTAAAACCAAAACATCCAACACTATGGCAAAAATTTCCATAAGGTGCTAGTTAAAGTATGTTATTCTGCTTACACCTTTTTCACTTTAAAGAAAGCACATATTTTCTCAGAGAGGGATTTTGAGGCAATGAAAGAAAACTGTAAACATGAATAAGTCTGTTTGGTGGTGATAGTTTAGTATTTGAAGGTATTTGGTGCAAAATGGTAAAATATCTTTATCTCGGGTGAAAAGAAAAGATGTGTTTTGTTCTAAATCTAACCTACATTTACCCAGAGCATTCCTCTCACAATAATAATGGTAACATTTATTTGTATGCTTTGCTGTGTTAGTACTGTGTACCTCTAAGAATAACAAATCTTTGCAAAACCTCTAACAAAAATCCAGCGACAGATTCAACATTTAAGTACCTTATTTTAATATATGGTGCCCCAATATTTTACCTCTACAGGAAGAAATGTGTGTTGCTCTTGTTGTTAGTAAATGCATCAGGTGATTAGAGAGTCTCAGGTACTTGAGTTGTGTCCTGAAAGAAAATGAAATTTTATGTCCACCACTTTGTGTATTGGCTGGCAGCTGCACTTACAAATGGCTGATCTGACGAGAATGGGGCAAGACTCCTCTGAGTAGCTGCTGTTTCCTGCTCGGCTCACAGACTTCACTCGAAACACATATTCTCTTCCAGTCTTGAGACCATGGACAATAAACCTGAGGAAGTTGGAGAGAGTTGGAGTTCATATCTGAATTTTTTTCCCGTGCAGAGAGACAATCTAGTGTTACCACTTTTTATCTGTGATGTAGACTATAGAGACTAATGATACTTCCTGCAGCTGACCAGAAAATGATAGTAAACACATTTATCTGTCAGAGTGACCTGGTTTTGGTGAAAGGCTTGTTGTTAACAGTCTTCCAGTCTTGTTTGCCAATTTCATTGTAGTACAGGTAGTATCCCAGAATGTCGTCTTTGTCTTTGGGCTCCTGCCACTGGAGCAGCACTGAGGTGTCTGTGTCTCTGATGGCCATCAGAGAGTGAGGAGGAGCTGGCACAGCTGATGGGAATCAGATGAAAACTATGAAAACTGAAATGATCAACTGAAAACTGACTATAATATAGAGTATTCATTCAACTGTTCATTTTGTACTTTAAAGTATGATCAAGTGATGAAACTGAAACTGAGATGCCATTAACCAATTTTTTTCTAAAGCTGATCTGCTTAGTGAGTTGAATAATGTAGACTGTCTCAATGCTGAGCTCTTATACACAAATAAGGTCTATATGTGATAATGTTGCTATGGGACAATGTATTCAAGAGTGGGTCCCAGCCTTGTGTGTTTTGTACACGCACAAGAGGATACATATGTATGTGCACGTGTACACATTTCCTTCCAGTGGTTTCACATTATTACACTGATTGACGGGTGATGATAACATGC